>NC_139709.1:31575366-31615366 GCF_964188405.1 Protomyctophum parallelum | reverse complement strand
AAGCGTTAGAATGGCCTGCATGTCCTACACATTGTAATGAAGCGCTCCATCAATCACTGCTCAGGGAAACCACTAAAGAGCACTCAACAGCTCACATCCAATTTGATTTGGAATTATTGATAGTCAATTAAAGACATCAACTATAACATAGTAGCCTATATAGTCCATGTTTTTTTTGTTTAGTTTTTTTAGAAATATAGTTCTAAACAAAAAATATAGCCTAGTATTTTACTAGGCTATAGCCTAGTAAAATACTGGATATTATATTTACTGTGTGTAAATAACTACCTGCTCAATTAGCATAATTATGGGAAATCAGTTTTTCAATTTAGCCTCAATCTCAGAAAGGTATAGTGAAATGAGCATGCTGCAGTAATCATCTGACCAAATATCGCCTACCAGGAAAGGGAAAGAAGCTTGGGTTTTTATGCAAGCTTTCATATTCCTCACGTGGCCTATGGTGTGGGTTTAGACCTGGACAGATCTCTTTGAACTGCGTCCAGAAAGGCTGGCATTTAGAATAATTTAACTAAATCAACATTTCAGATGGGAGAAAGTCATTGGGTTCCATATATGCAGCCACAATACAGTGCAGTGTTGTTTTAACTCAGTCTAAAAATGGACAATCTTTAAATTAAAACTGGATTTTACTGTGTAGGTGGTGTATAGGCCACACGATATATAAATAGCATACAGTACTACAGTTGAAACTTGAAATGTGATGATTGGGGGAGAAATGCTCAAATATTTAACTGTCAGGGATCAAAATGTATATAAGCTCACTTGTGCTTTCTTCATCTTGCACGCAATCAGACCAGAGGAGAGGGCCATTTCCTGATTTAAGATAGTTTTGTTTATTTGAAAAATAATAATCAATAAAACACAATAAATTCCAGGACTTATTTCCATTGTGGTCCAAGAAAAACATGATAGTTCACAAGGATCCATCCGAGCCATGTGTCATGCAAAGCATATATATGAAGCGTTGCACTAGAAAACATTCAGAATTCAAATTAGAAAACGTCAACATATTAAGCACACTGAACCATATTACCCTTGGTGTCCCTATTCTGGGCATGTCGTTATAGGTGACAATTTTCCAAACATTTTAAAAAATGTAAAAAAAAACATATCTACCACCTCACAACACTTGGCATCATTCGTAATGCATTGTGATGTTGTAGATTGGCTATTTCACCAAGTAGAACACTGTTTTACAGCTAAGTATAGAATACGTATTTAAGTGGTTGACACTTATTGTGACCATTGTCATACATTTTAATGTCACGCAGAGACCCACCTATATACCGACCTGTTTCAAGCTACATGGGACACAGGGATTCTGTGTTCCATTTGATTTCAGCCTGACCCCAAACCATAGACAGACAATTCCTAATTCTTGACCACCTGAGTGTCAACATCGTCACGCTTATTTGGTTGTCTACCTCATGTGTGAAGACTGTGACACTTGGCTGGGGATTTAAGAAGCAGTGGAAGTTTTATTATGATCTAAGCGCTGACTAATACAGCGTGTCAACTCCGTGACATTGTGTCAGAGTGTAAACCGCTATTTCAGTCTTGGTGAGCGTATCGAGGTGACAATGAAGAGCCATGAGACATAGCTGAGTAAAGCTGACCCTATAGCACTAATAGTACTTGTTACATTTCCAAAGTCCTGTGAATGATTCTATTTGAAGATGATCCAAACCTTTCAAAATGTTACTCCACAACATAAAAAAATGTGACACGTACGAGCTATGACTAAAATTAAAGTAAAACTAGTGGCTGTTGAATTTATTAGTTATCTCAAGGAATTGCGGAAGATGTCATTTAAAAAAAATAACTATTAGACAGACCTAAAAATTACACTTAAGAAATACACAATGATATACCATTTAAAAAGCTTTAAGTTTTCCTGTGAATCACTTAGTCTTTAATCTACACATATTAATCGCTGTGCCATTAAAGGCACATTATCTTCAGTGAACACCTCAGCGTCTCAAGGCAGTGAAGCAGCATCATTTTAACATTCTGGTACTCGAATAACAAATTGACATATCATGAGTCCCGTTCAGCGAATGCGATTAAACCGTTCCCACATTCTGCACCTGGAGAGAGAAAGCGAGCGCGCGCGCGCGAGAGAGAGAGAGAGAGAGAGAGAGAGAGAGAGAGAGAGAGAGAGAGTAAGACCCCATTATCACCCCTGGTGTGAGTGTGCACTGCTCGCCACGGGCTGGAGGCCTGACTTCTTGGGAGGGTCTGGAGAGGAGACGGCCCCTGTGCTACAGTGATGTATGGGCAGATGCATCAAATCGCACAAGATAAACAAGCGATGAGTTTCATCAGGGCCATCATAGCTTTAATTTGGCTGCCTAATGAGTCAGATCTAGTGGTGGAGATAAGAGTTGTCAGAGGCGCGGGGCTCTAATGAATTTCTTGCCACTTGTAATCAAGGTTGCCTGTCTGAGGGGGGATGATTAATGGAACCCTGGAGGATTCCCTCGGCCCTCAGCCTTCATTACAGCTAATGCATTCTCAGGCAAATTAACAGAGAAATGCAAGGCACAAGCCAACGGGGGAAGGAGAGGGGGGAGAGGGGGGGGGGGAGAAATGAGGAGAGTGGGAGATGGGTATGGAGTAAGAATGTATGTAAAGTCAGGAAGGGTGAGAAGAAGAGTGGGCATGGAGAAATGAGATGTGCGGCAGAAGAGTGAGGGGAAAAAACTGTGTGTGTGTGTGTGTGTGTGTGTGTGCGTGCGTGTGTGTGTGTGTGTGTGTGTATGTGTGTGTGTGTGAGAGACAGAGAGAGAGATGATCACTGATGATTAGCAAGATGTGGCTATGGAAATTGAGTATGAAGAAATGGATAAAGGGCAGTCATAGGGGTCAGGGAGGAACATGGACATGCGTTAGGAGGTTACTGGTCACACATGATGGAGGGGAAACCGATGGAACGGATCTTTCGGGGGCTTGTCAGGAGGAGCGACCCCGAGAATGAATACTCATGAGAGTTGGTCAGATGGAGAGACCCCAGTGGATATAATTACTGGTTGAAGAGGTTAAAGGGTTTGAAAGGCGGGACGTTTAGTTCCGGTTTAGGATGAAAGAGAGATTTAGCAATGGGCCGGGGCATGGGGGTGGCGCCAGGGGGGCGCCTGCCCTGCATGGGAAGCGACGGAAGCCTGTCCATATCAGGACAAGGCAGAGACAAAGATGTTAAAGGCGAGCTACTCGGACAGGATGTTTTGTGTCGGTGCCCACGTGCATATAACCGACTGCCTGATACCGCCGCGCTGTTATTATAAAGCAAACACCGCGGACCAGAGCATGCTGCATGTTATGGAAATATGGACGCAATGTTTGCAAATATGGCCTCGTCAGGTCTTTGTGTACCCATCCATCAGCTTCAGACCCACCTCTGCAATCTGGGAGGCAATTTGTCTGAGAGGAGGTGGGCGTCGGAGAGAGCCCTCCTCACTGTTTAGCCGGCCCTGATGAAATACCAAAACACACAGCAGTTGCCTGGGAGCACTGTAGCCGTGCTAATGCAAACACAAGTGGCTGGAGTGGCTGCAAAAATCATTGCAAAAGTGCAGTAAAGGAGTGTTGATTTTCATTTATTGTGGCCGTGATGCGTGTCAGGTTTATCACTTAAAATCTGTTAAGTGAAAGTATAAACTATAGGCTTTAGAGGTGAGTGAGTGAGTGAGTGCAATAGTGCATACATGTGTGACCATCTGAGCCGAGAGGAAGAGGAAGAAAGGTGATAAAGAAAACACAAAGAGGAAAAGGAAGGGGATGTAAACCAACATTATATGCTGAGACAAGATTAGCCGGAAAAAGTGGATTAGTAAGGGTTTGACTCCTCCGAACAGTGCGGCTTGTCATTGTTCCCTGCTGTGTTGTGCTCCCTTGACACTAAGCTCACTTCTTTATCTTAATCCTCAGAGAGTGTTTGGGGGGCCACGAGCAGGAAGTAGCGAGGGTAATAGTTTACTTACCCGAATACATTTAACGATGCATCTCTCAGCACTGCTCTTTTGCATCGTAGAAGCCTGGTTAGCCTGACGAAAATATTAGCTCTACAAGCACACGCTCACAGGCAAGCGCTTACATCTGCTAATTTCAGTGTGCAATACCATCGTGCGACGAAGGCTTTTGGTCACAACAGTGGGCAGGTCTGACACTGTAGTGTGGCGTGGCTTTGGTTTGAATGAGGAACAGTGGTTTCCGGAAGGAAACATTATTACCTACGTTCTATAAAACAGCGATGAAAGATGTGCCAAAGCTACCTTGTAAACAACAAACCTCTACTCTTTTCAGATGGAGCACTACAATGGAAAGTCAGAACAGCCCTTTCTAGGAATATGTGTACTGCATATAGTTGCTGATGAGCCTTCCCACATTTTCCAGTGTAAGCAAACTCACAAATGTTCTGTTGTAATGACATCAAAACACAACACCCTGTTCAGTAAGTCATTAAGGTCCATCACGTTATCGTTAACAACACATGGGTCTAATAACGTGGGCATAGCTTCCCTGTTGATCCGAGACCTGCAGTCTATGATGTTAGTCTGATGAGGCACGCTTTCATGAGAGGCAAATTCACACCGGAAGTTCAATAAATCAATGGCGGGGCCACGGTGGCACAGTCGGTAGCGCTGTCATCGCCCAGCTAGAAGGTCCTGGGTTCGATTCCCGCTGGGGAGTCGTTGGCGTTGGTGTGTTTTCTCCTCCGCGTCATCAGTGCCCATACCCGAGGCGGGGTTGGAGAAAGGGCCTTTCTGTGTGGAGTTTGCATGTTCTCCCCGTGTCCCCTAGGGTAGATACCCTCACAAAAAACATGCAGTAATCCTGGTCTCTAAACTGCCTCCCCCTGGCGGGGGAAAGGAACTGGTCGGAATAACGTGTTCCTTCCACGCGCTATGTCCGGCCGGGGAAACCCCCCCCCCTGTCAGGTGAAAAGAAGCAGCTTGGACTCCTCATGCATAGAAGGAAGCATGAGGTCAGTCCGCTGCCCCCCCCCCCCCAGGTTGGCAGAGGAAGTGTAGCGCCCAGGATTACATTAGATAATTGACACTGGGTGAAAAAATGGGTTGCAAAATTGTGGGATAAAAAAGTATTAAAAAATAAATAAATATCCATGGCAGTGAATGGAGCTGTCTGGACCAGCTCTTGAACAAACATTATTTTGGAACAATTGTGACCTTTATCATATAATCAGTTCAGGAATATAACAGAAGACATATCACAGGTTGTTTTCTAATCATTTGCTATTCAATGTGCACATTAGGCCTACATACATAATCTTATTTGAGGATCTAAACAGCGGCAGGTATCGTTTCTGTCTCTGAGGTATCGCAAGAGTTGGCTGCCAGACAGGAAACGGTGGACTTTGTATATTTATAGAGGTATCTAAAGAGCACAAAGTAAGCTTCTGAACGTGCCAAATATCGCGAGACTGTCCATTATTTCCTGTCCGGCAGCGAAATCTCGCGACACCTCAGAGACAGAAACGATATCTGCCGCTGTTTCAAAGCCTCAATAAAATGATGTACTGTGTGCACATCGAAAAGCAAGCGACTATAGAAAACAAACTGTGATATGTCTTCTTTTATATTCCTGAACCGATTATATGACAAAGGTTGCAATTGTTCATAAGTAATGTTTGTTTACAAGCTGTCCAGCGGGCTCCCATCCATGTATTTCATCGAACTTCCGGTGCCACCGATCATAGACGTATAAACGTAGACGCCCTTTCCGGCTCTGGAGCGTATATGTGCTCAAACTTTTCCCTAGATTCCTTGCGAAGCCCCGCGGAAGCATGAGCGTGTGTCAAGGGCCTCACACACCGTCTGCGAACGCCGCGCATCAAAACAGCCGCCTCCGTTATTTTCAATTAACCTATCGCACACCGCCGGCGTCCGACATCAACACAAGGAGGGCGTCCCCCTCCTTCAACACACACCGCTCCAACGAACTGCAGCGGCCAATGAGGCATCTATTTTTTTAATAGGTTGAAGGTAGGTCACCCAGTGGTATTGCAGCTGTTTGTACCCCAAACCGACAGACATGCATAGAGACGGAGATAGAGCAAAAATGTGTTTAGCAAAAATCGGCCTCCTGGTAGTGCGATAACAGGATGATGTGTAAATGTGGGGAAGCGTTTCTGCTCTGACCTCCAGGTGGTTTGCGTGCAGTTTTGCGTTGATTGGTCCAATGGTGCCGGAGATTAGCTGCACGCACGCACTCACACAGGGGCGAAGAACAAACAACAACTTCCACCTGGCAGAGACAAAAAGTACAGCTTCGCCAAAAATTGGAATTCGCAGATTAGATGGAATGGGCCAATGATTAGAATCAGTTTTATCGTCACTTCCACAATACACACTACGCATACATTGGTCTAGTGGTGTGAAAAAAACCCACTGTGGTTTGCGATTAGAAACACAGTTTAGGCATAAAAATGTTGGGTCCAACAGCAAAATAGGCAGAACAAGACAAAGTACTACACACATTTGTTTATTTCCCAAATCCAGGGAAGGCTACATTGTTTTATTGGAGTGTTTATTATTAGGTCAACGGTCAGCCAAGCATCCAAGCATACAACAAGTAACTCTTTAGCTTTTGCTTTGTTTCACGTTCTTAACGTAAAAGATAAGGAATTACAATAGGAAAATTAAACAAATAAAAACAAACAAAAACCATATTTACATACTGCATTATAAATATGTCAAATGTACATCATTATACACCAGTACCAGTGATGGCCAAGCAATGTAGAAACATTGGGGCTAAACAGAAGTACCTTACATTATGCTTAAAAGCAGAGGAAATAAAAACATTTAAACATGGTTCATAGGTCAAGGTGAACGTATTGTTGACCTATAACCATTAGAACTTGTGGGCCTAAGAGGAGTATGTCCTATGATAGAAGTACTTAACTAATATGTACACTTATACTCTCCCTTTAGGCTACTTTAAAGAGGTCCTTTTGAGGCAGTTTTCTGGGATTTTAGTGAAGGATATAAGACATTTTGTGGCACAGAGGGTTCAGGTAATCTCTAATAGGTAAGTACGTATTTATGAACATATGTAGCTCCTCTTAGCAATTCTCCCAGACATTGAAAAGTACCCAACCACTTAAAAACATTAAAAAATAAATCGAAACTGCAAGCTTGCAATACATTGTGAGCTTGTAGATCTGCAATTTCCTTAATGTTTTTAATTATTTTCTTTTTAAACCTCCGCCATGCCTATAATGGCACGCCCAAAATAGGGAAGGCAAGTTGAAAGTAGTCCATTCACTGAAATACACTATGCTGGTACCAATAGAGAATTCTACCACACACTACAGAAGGCCATTGAAATGATACAGTACCACTGAAACCAATTCAAAAATAATCTGATGACATGGGTGTCTCAGCCATCAGTCTCTCTTATGCTCAACCTTACCCGACAATATATTCCATTTCTCTGGGTTTCAATAAACTAGAAATACTGGGGAATGCCATTTGAGTACCAAGTTGATACAAAAAAAAGTTAATCTGTAAACATAAACCCTGCCATTGTAAACTGACATACGACAAAAAAAAAAAAAAGCTAGTTTAAAATATTAAATGGCAGTTGAAGAAAGACAATTTGACAAAGTACATTAGTGTCAATTCCCTCCGAGTATATTTCTTGTTCAAGCCCCCACGTTGAATCAATGTTGAAGAGTGTGAATTCAGGTCATAATTTATATCCCTTCTTGTTCTTTTTAATCTCTAAATATCAGGTTCATTTCAAGTCATCATAGTTTCTCAGATCCATTTGGTTATGTCCCTTTTGTTAGGTTGAGGTGATAGGAGGCTGGGTTAAACCCACATACGTTTGCGGAAAAGGAGAAGGGACATTGTGTTTATGTCTCCCAAGGTCGGAACAGGTTCACAATGTTCATATGAGGATACGTTGAAGGAAGTATAACTACATTTTACAGAACTCCGTACATGAAAATACCTCCTACATGGTTGTTCATTTCTCCAGTGTCTTTTCTCCAATGTTCATGAACAGAAATGCCCATCAATTCTCTGCTGCAAAGAATTAAAGAGACACACACACACACACACACACACACACACACACACACACACACACACACACACACACACACACACACACACACACACACACACACACACACACACACACACACACACACACACACACACACACACACACACACACAGTATCATGTACTTCACAGCAACAACAAAGCAAAATGTGTTTGTGTGTACCAATGTTAGGGCTTCGACCTCAGGAAGTGAATAGATATTTCATTACTCTTGTGTATCTGTGTCAAACAATTATCAGCACACTCTTGTAGATCCAATGCAGAAAGGAAATCCAACAAAGATGTCGTAATGAATTTCCTTCTTTCAATCGACCCTTTGAATGAAGTTTGATTGAAGAGGCATCGTCATAAAGTCTCAATGGCCATAAAGCATATTGCCCCTAAATTACTTTATAATCATGTATGATTTGCAACAGGATCATAAGGGTGGAAGAGAAAATGTCTCATTTTCAACAAATGCTGTGTAGGCATTGTGCAATCAACTCTTTTATGACAAAACCCCTTTTAGTATTTCAATAATTTGTACTCGTCTCAAGAGTTTGATAGCTGCATTTAAGTCATATGTCATTATGGAACGCCACAATAGCCATAGACATTGATGTAAACTCGATCATATAAGATTTTGTCCCTTTCCAACAAGACCTGACATGAGAGGAAAAGTTCAAGCATTAAGGAAATGCTTTTCGTAGGAGGGTTGCAAAAATGCCGAAGTTATTTGGTTGATGCTTAAAAACAAAAAAGCTTAAAGCTGATAGATTTTAGCTCTGTGACAATAATGCGAGCTATAACCAGAACACGAAAATAACAATCGTAACAAGTGGGGGAAAACCAAACAATGAAATGGTACGGTGGTGTCCACTGGGGCACACCCATCCGAACGCGCACTCCTTCTAGCGCAGTGGAATATCTTAGCATTCTGTCCATTATACCGCCTTGACAGCTCTCCACTGATACCGGGCTTACACTGTATGGAACAGAGGAGGAAGGCCTCACTCACACGTAAGACACACGTGTGTCCTGTGTCTTCTGTGTGTCCGCCTCAATGCATTTCCAATGGGAGTCACATGGTTTCATGGCACAACCTTGTTGCATGGCTGTCTTCTGCCCCCCCCCCCCCCCCCCCCCCATGCAACAAGGTTGTGTCTTCAAACCATGTGACTCCCATTGGAAATGCATTGAGGCGGCCATGACACTCGCAACATCCAAGACGCAATGTGTCTTGCTTGTGTCTCAGGTGTGAGTGAGGCCTAAAAGAGAAATCTGCTAAGTAGACGGCATAGGTGGAATCACTCGGGTAAGTGTTTGCAGCTGTGTGGTCCCTGCTCGTCTCCTCCTACATGATGCTGATGCTGCGGTTGAGCTCACACTGGGCGTTGTTGTTGTTGACGTTGGGATTGCGGCGGCTCATGTTCGGGGTGGGTTCGGCCAGGCCACTGGCGTCGTTGGGGCAGCCGTGCTGAAGCAAGATGTCGGAACATTCCTGGCTTCCGGCCCGCCGGGCGTACGACAAGGGCGTCTGGCCGCGCGCGTCCCGACTGTTCACGTCCACGGCGTACTGTGAGTTGGATATAATAGACATTTTGTGGTTGTTTTGTGTGTAGAAGGAAAAAAAAGTACTTCCATTTCCCTTGGATTATCCTAATAATTAACTCATTTGGTGGTCGGCTCAGAGTGCCACACATAACCCTATGGGCGAGACTCTTAGATTGAAAGGCCGAATTTGGCCGGAAACTGTCCCACGATTTAATCCACCCAAAACATAGTTTTTGTAAGCTAGGATCATATCGTTTAGAGAAATGAGCCGCAAATCAAGCTTGTTTTTGGTCTAAAAAGAACAATCCGAGATATTGGCGTTCTAAAAACAGCATAACACGGCGGGAATTTCCATTTCAGTTTTTCTTTTTCAACCGACCGCTACAGTGTTCTGAATCTGAACGCATACAGGACACAGTTGATCCCCGTAATCAATTGATAGCCGTCCAAAGGTGATTACGGCACCAAATGTCGACTAAATCTACAGTTTGACATTTGACACATGCTGAAAATAGCGTTGTGAACTTGTAGATCTGCTATTTTCAGCATGCAACCAAGCATACAATGACTTGTCTTTTAGTTCTACTTGATCTCTTCTCCACTATAGTCTCTGTCAGACACATTTTAGTCTAGTTTTTATTTGTTGTCTGTATATTTTGTCTTAGTTTCAGTCATCGTAGCTTCGATTTCATTTAGTTTTCTTCAGCAAAAAAAGGTAGTCGACGAACATCTTTCGCCACAGTTGCAGTCGAGGAACTCGACACTGTTCCCCCTATGCAGCTACCTACGCCCCCAAATACCGAGCGCGCCGTACTCCTCCATAACCTCAAGGGCCCACTCAGTCACTCACCCAAATGAGCAGCTGTGTGATGACCACGTTGGCCATGGCGCAGGAGAGGTGCAGCGCGGTGCGCCCGTCTCCGTCCCCGTAGGTCTCATTGACCTCCTCCTTGGTGCCGTGGGCGAGCAGCAGCACCACCGTCCTCAGGTCATCCTCCACCACCGCCCGCAGCAGCTGCTGCCCCAGGGGCACGTCCGACTGGGGCAGCGCCCCCAGGAACAGCTTCTGCTCGTACTTAGCTCGTATCCATCGCTCCTTCTCCTCCCTGGAGATGGTGAGAGAGAGAGAGAGAGAGAGAGAGAGAGAGAGAGAGAGAGGAAGTCTGAGGCGATGTAGGTCAGGCAGCAGAGGCTAGATTCAGGATTGAATTTGATTCAATTCATTTCAATTAAGAATGAGAAGCGGAGATAAAACGTGAGATGAAAGTCAACCAGCACAAAAGGAAACATTTAGGTAAGGGGGGTGATTATAGAAATCATAGTTAATGTCTCAAACAGGCCGAAGGCATGGGGAGAGAGTATGTTTTGCATTCCGTCCGTGTGTGTGTGTGTGTGTGTCCGTCCATCCGTCTGTTAGCAGCTAATCTTCGGCACCGTTAACCCGGTCGTTGCCAAATTTTGCACACACACTCCCTACATGCCAACGATGAACCTCTGCAACAAATTTTCCAGAACGGCCTGTTATAGCGCCACCAGGAGGCCGACTTTTGAAAAACACATTTTCTGCTATTACTCCCGCAAATCGTGACACACTATCTCTATAGTCATGTGTTCAAGACGGATCTTTCCAATATTTCATATTCCATCCTAATTGGCTAACATTGGCTTTCAAAGTTGGCAGGATTGGCCCGTTTTGAACAAAAAGCATGAGCGCAGCGTGCAATTTACGTGAAATCTTTCACGGACATTCCTACTAGGCTGAGGAATATATCACACCCTTTTCACATTGGCCTGTTATAGCGCCACCAACAGGTGGATTTGATTTGTGCAAAACAAATTTTTGGGACAAAATGCCTCAAATCATCCAATTGCCATCAAGGCGCAAGAAGAAATGGCACCCTTTTCACATTGGCTTATTATAGCGCCACCAGGAGGCCACAACCCGACCTGCCCTGGTGGAGACCTGTGCCCCGAGGGGAACTTTATCTAGCCTTTTTTCTTTTGCCAGGAATACGCTAATTGCGGTTAAACATATCTATAGATAAAAAGCAGAGCAAGAAAGAAATGGGGGTCAAGTAACTGTCCAAAGAGAACCATAATGCTCTTTTTCAATGCAAGAAAAGCCACAATACTAAAGTCTTTTTTTTCCTACAATGAGAAACATAAGAGAGCTTAACGTGGTACTTTAGTCCATATAGGGTGTGAATGATTCTTCTGGCTCTATACACCCCATACTTTCCACTGACGGTGGCCCACAGCGATAGGGTTAAAGTCTAGCCAGCTCTGTAAAGGTTACACATTGTGAACAGCATGTCTGCTATGGACAATACAGCAGGGGAGGGAGGGGGGGGGACATGTTTTTATCAGCGCTGTCAGCCGTCAGTCTGAAACTGGTGGATCTCCCTCCTCCCCTCACCATAAAAAAGAGATAGTATGTGTCTCAGAGAGCCCCAGTTTTTCCCCTGGGGATCGGCTGGGGCCCTGAGTCAGATCGATGGGGCTGAATGGCAGCCTAGAGAGGGCTGCTGCAGGGATGTGGGGCGCTCCTTCAGTTCAGCCCCCGAAAACAGAGAATACACCGAGAGGGAGAGAGAGAGAGAGAGAGAGAGAGAGAGAGAGAGAGAGGGAGGGGTGGGTGGGGAGGACTCAGGCTCCATATCCTCTACTGCCAGTCAGAATTCTATCTATTGCTCTTCATCTTGACCCCTCGTTTCTTTCTCTGCCCACACACAAACTGTCAAAAAAAAAAAAGAAAAAAAAAGAAAAGAAAGAAAAAAAAATCAATACGTTTGAATGACTGAGCATGCCCAGTGTGGAGCTGCATGCGACCCCGTGAACCCGCCAGTCGGCATGATAAGGGTTGCTAAGAAAGGAGGCTGTTTGGACCCGGTGTGAGTGACTGACAGAGAGAACAGCGTTTTGTACGGATAGCGGGCGACACTAGCCTGGGCTGGTTGAGAGTGACAAGGTTTCCCGTGGGGGTCTCTCTCTGTTCTCACACTGGCTATCATCATGATAGACCGCTTACTTTCAGCTCGCAACCAACACGCTGACAGTTCTAATTCACTTCCATTCAATTCAGTCACGATCACGGGAAAAGATAAAACGTATACTGTTTAGCGAAGTGCTAAATAGCACGTGAAATGGAATTGTGTCATTTAACTAATTTTGGGGCGGGAACCCCTTTCGGTGATAGCGTTGTGTTATGCTTTAGCTGTTGAAAAATAGCAGATCTACAAGCTCATAGCGAGCTTGTAGGTCCGCTATTTTCGAAAAACGACTGACACAGAAACATAGCTTTTTCAGAAAGCTGTCAGGATGTAGAAGACATTTTTTTTAATCTGATCTCAGGTCAGAATCGGTTAAATAAAATGTCGTGCGCATGTTGACCACGCAGTACGTCAGGTTGCTAAATACAGCATTCCGTGGTAATCTGTGACCGTTTCAGTCTTCTTGTTATGTACTCGAGTCAGGAGTAGCGAGTAGCTGTCGAGGCCAGGGTCCCTTCACGGAGCGCCCCATCGTATAGTTAGTATACCCAGAGTCTGGCACTGGCCCCTAACTGCAGAGGTTAAGTGTCTGACGGAGCAGGGCCAAGCCTTTGTCAGAGGCCAAGCACAGTTTGATTAACTGCAAAACACCACCGGAAGCTCATAAAGCATGCTATTTAAAACACGTACCTTCAACTTTCACTGTCCCATTATTAAAATACATTTGAAAAAAGGTCCAGTTGTTGTTTTGAAATACTGTAGCTATTGTGTCTCTCGGCTCATTGCAATATACAAAAAATTTAAATGACATAAGACCGGGGCTTCTCGACTGTTGAATGCGACAGGGAATGTCCCTTTTCTCCCCCAAAGCATAAGCAAATCTTCTCTAAAAGGGTGAAGTGTTGTGTGAACAACAATGTAGCCCTAATGGCAGGCAATTGGAGTGCCTAGGAGTTTTATGGTGTAAGTCCTCCATCAAACCCCACTCAGTCATTATGTGCGGACTGCCTGTTAGCAAATCAATGGGCCTCAAAACAAGTGGATTGCTTAGGGTAGCAGGGGACAGTCATATACCCACCCCTCTTGCTTCCAATGGAGGGAGGGATCAAGTAAAAAAACTAAAACTAAAACAAGCATCTATTTCTAGTAAAAACTACATCCTAAAAGTAGGATGTTTGAAAACTCAATATGCCTCACCGGTTGACACTCAAGGAGAAAACCTACAGCTTTGCACGTTTGGTGGGTTGGTGGGTGGGGGGGCGGGGGGGTATCACTGAGGGCTGCTGTCCAAAGTTGGCTTCAGAAAAGCGAGGCCCCTGAATGGGATGCCTGAGTCTGTAGAGCCAAAGTGAATTGATATGAGCTAAATGAGGCAGAAAGTTAGCACCAAGACATGAAACAAAAAAGGGCCGAGGAGAGCCATTAAGAAGACGTCAAACTCCCAGAAAGGAGCCCAGAGGACACTTTGTTAGCCTCTCTAATACAAAAATCGGGCCCGAGGACTCCTGGAAAAGACCTCGGCTCCATAATCAACCACATCTCTTTAAGAAGAGTCAGGTTTTTTTTTTTTAAAGGGGGAAAAAGGCAGCGAGGCGCAGGCAGTGGTTTTTCCGTAAATTCCTCAGCTGCTGCCACTTGAAAGCCGGAGTGTGAAAGGAAGTGAAATGGTAATCCCGCCTCTGTCTTTTGTTTGAATTAGAAAAACAATCTAAACAGAGGTAGAGGTTTAGACAGTCGGGGGGGAAACCGAGACCCTTGAAAAGGACACTTCCTCACCGCAGGAGGAAGAAAAATAAAATCAGCAGACTTAGCATGTCAAAGCGACCAGGAGAGGAGAGGGAGAGGAGAAAGAATAAAAAGAAAGTAAACTTTCTCTGAAAGAGGAGGAGGGGAGGGGTGTTCAGGAAATCAAACCAATGGTTTCCCGCACGCACGCACATGCACACGCACACGCACACACACACACACACACACACACACACACACACACACACACACACACACACACACACACACACACACACACACACACACACACACACACACACACACACACACACACACACACACACACACACACACACACACAGATGTGCGCACATTTTAAAAGCACATACAAGAGTTCCTTCCTTCCACATAAGCACGCACACCCATCAGCACCTCTCTCTCTCTCTGCACATGCTTGTTCTAAATGTATCTGTTGCTCCGGGGACAGCTGGCATCTCAAACCTCCCAATAAAAAAAACCTCCGTCTTTGTCTCATTGAACTAAAACACAACTGGTGTTTGTTTCGGAATGAGAAGCATGAGTTATATCTTCACCGCAATCCGGGTGTTTCATTTCCCCCTTTTGCGACGATTAATTTGATACGAAACTCAAAAAAACGTTGAGGGTTTCTATAAGCGTAGAACTGTGGCTCTCTTTTCATAGCGTGGCAGCTAGCGAACCTTCAGAGAAAGGGCCACCTTTTATAATTCTATTAGAGTTCCCTTGCCTTCAACCCTGAGCTGAGCAATGGATTCTGACCCTGACTTAATTAAGTGGCAAATGGCGGAATGATTCTCCTAAACCCAGCCCACAGAGTCAAGAACACATGACTGCGTTCAAATAAAGAGGGACAAACAAGGATAATTAGTCAAGCCTGAAAGACAAAGGCAAATGGGAATTTATAGGGGAGGTGGGGACGGGGGACGGGGGGACTGAGACAGAGAGGGTGGAGTTGGTGCTAAGAGTATAGCCGTAGAATGACCAATCCAACTGCCCTCCAATAAAGGTGCATTGGTCCATATAGGAAGCGGAGGAGGATGTCCGTCCTGCCATTAGGCCATCTTTTCCAACACATCCTTGGTCCTCCCTAAACAATCAAAAGGTTCCCCGGCTCCTCCTCCTCCTTCTTTTTTTCCCCCTGCTTCAAAAAATTCACTGTGTGGACACATCAAATAGACGCACTGAGGGGAAGAAATGAGGGGGCGAGGGAGGGAGGGAGGGAGGGAGCCTAAACAGTCTTCACAGTGGGGGTGGGCAACTTGTAATGGACCGATTTCCCATGCAGCCAGCGGCTTCACTTCCACATATTGAGAGAGAGAGCGTGAGTGTGTGTGTGTGAGAGAGAGAGAGAGAGAGAGAGAGAGAGAGAGAGAGAGAGAGAGAGAGAGAGGGGGACGGACGGACAGAAAGACACAGAATGGGGGCCAAGAGGAAAACGACAGAGGGAGAAAAAAAAGCACACACACACACACACACCAGGGAAAGAAAGCTGGGCCCCAAAGCTTCAAAGGTTGCTAGGGCCGAGCAATGGAGGCACAACACAGTGAAAAGTGCTAAATAAGACTCCCCGTGGTCGGCGTGGGTAGCCTACAGTTAATAAAATCTCTGCTCCGAGGGAAAGAAACAACTGTAAAATGTGACTCAAATGGCGATTCAGGATTTCAGATATACAGCAGTTGTTTTTTAGTTTTTTTTTTAAGTTTTTTTTAAGTTTCAAGAACATTTTGGCCCCGGAAAGACATGCAGTCAGTTGGGCTCAGACCGCCGAACTGCCATAGGTTGTCTTGTGGGAGAGCAGCGGGCTCTCTCCAGAGAGGTTATAGGGAGGAGAGAGCATCTGGGTGCCCGCCTAGAGGCAGAAGGATGAGTTGAATATATTGTGACATTAATGAGGTTGTCAGACTCCTCATGATGGAGTGGGCTGTGTTTTTGTGCCAGCAAGACTAACACCCTTTAAAACGCTCACGCTGTTAACCCTCGCTGAACCCGGGGCCCTCGCTGACAAAGAGGGGACAATAATACATGCAGGCACTGCCTTCACACACGCACACATATGCTCGAGACCCTTGTTCCTTATGGAGTGAGAGATTATCGCCCATTAAATCGACCACACTTCATTCAGAGTGACCCATATGGCTTTGGATCTCTTTCTGCAATGCATTTATACTTTTGTGATAATTGAAACATCTCGACGTACTACCTAGATATACGTATACAAGTTGGAATAACGTATCGGACCTGTGTCACTGTGTCTATACCTGGCTTTAGAACCCAGCTGCATGTGGCATGTGGGTAATTAGCGACTGTGGCATCAGTCCTCCCACACGGGGCTAATTACTGACCTGTGGGTTTCATTTAGAGAGACAGAGAGAGAGAGAGAGAGAGAGAGGGTGGTGGTGGTGGTGGGGGGGAGGGGGGGGGGCTTTAGCCGGAAAGACCTAGCCGTTCATTTGTCTAAATTAATTACCCCCACCTCCACCAGGGCTCCTGGCAAGGCCAGCTATTCTAAAGGCTCTTCAGAGAGTTGGCATTTTCCAGCACCCCCTAACCTGTGAGTAGCCCCGCCCGGAGCCTCGCTCCGCGGGTTCGGGGGGGACGGGACGGACGGACTGGGACTGATCTTCAGGACGGAGAGACGGACCGAGGGCGAGCTCATTAGACGGCGACACAACCCCCCCCAGAACCACCCCCAGATCGCTTTGGGATCCCACAGCGTCTCGTGGTGCCACACAATCAGCGCTATACAGTAGCAACAGCTGAGGAAGGAGCGGGGCCAAGTGAAGCCGCCACCGCGCGGATGGGATCGGAGCGGAGAGAGTTAAAAACTATATAGCAGCAGGTCCGGATGGGGGCTTGAAGAGGTTAGTGGTGTGATTCATTTTTATTACCGCGCAGCCCCTGCAGGCGGCAGGAGTGGCAAATTATTTCTGAAACAAAGTGGAGGCTCTCATCAGAGCTATTACCTGCCTGTGGCCGTGGGCGCCGAGCAGCGCCGAGCCCCACAGAGGGTGACAGTGAGAGGGGCCGCGCGTCAATGAGGGATAGCCGTCCACATCCGTCCCATGCTCCGGGACATCTCTCCGCCCAAATGAAAACCGCCACGTGTGCATTTGTGCGAGTGGGTGGGTGGGTGCACGCGCGTGTGTCCGGCAGAGACCGAGGTTAGCAACGAGCAACTGGACAACCCCCCACACCCTCTCCCCCACCTCTCTCTCTCTCTCTCTCTCTCTCTCCGTCAAAATACTCAGTGGCACATTTTCTATCGGGAGCGTGCCAAGCAATTAGAGGTGGTGTGCAAAACAAGGCGACTGCCAGGCGCTAATTAAACAAACTACTCCCCTCCGGTTTGCGGACACTATAACCCATTTGGATCATGAGGTCCGATCCTAAAGTTTTCTGAAAAAAACCTATGTTTCCATGTCAGACAGTAGGTGCTCAACGTTGTTCATGTCAAAGGACCCCCGGAATGATCTGTATTTGGTCACAATATGTTGTTCCAGAAGCAAAGATTTGAGTTAAAAACGTTCACTCTGAAAGAATATATATTCAAAGATTTGGGGCACATTTTCACGATTTTTTAAAAAATTGCAGGTCTACAAGCTCGTAGATCTGCTATTTTTCAATAGCTAAAAGTATAACCTAATGCTTAAAACACCAAAAGGTGGTTCCCGTCCTGAATGGGATAAGTTCAGGGGTGCGCACGTGGCTCCTGCAAATTTATGGGGGGGCAGATTATTTGTGGCAAGATAATCCATTGACTTGCCTGCCATGAATTTGTGTGTATTCTATGACTGCTGTGTGATTGATACGGTATGGCGAAGCAGAGTTTGACCTCTGCTTCTATGGTTGTCCTCTGTACAGTGCAGAGGACTCCCCAAAATGTGACTCCCCCGAATGTATACATATACATGCGTGCACGCGCACACACGCGCACACCAACACCAAGCAATCAGCATGATGTTGTGGACTAATAATTTCAGTGTGGCCGCCTGCATCCCGCGTATACGACAAATCTATATGTTGCATTCTTCCTTTCCATTCAGAATATCATAACGCTAAACCAATCTTGTGGATGAATGCCTCCTAACTTAAATCTCAAAAGAGATGGGGGGGTAAAACTAGTCTTGCAGTAGACATTCAATCAGATGCTATGAGTTCATATTCAGGTAGTTACTGAATCGTTTAGATTAGGTTGTCACTGATGTTTAGTTGGGAGGTGGGAAGCCACACACTGGCTGCCGAGGTGCCATCACAAAGCTGCTACGTGTCACCCCGAGTGACACAATTAAAATCAGGCTTATATGTATGGGAGTATAGTGTGATGATGGTGTACGGACGAGTTGTAGGAAGGTACGAATAAACACACCCCCTTTTAGTCACTTATAGCTTAACCCATTTTGGGTGGGAACCCCTTTTGGTGTTTTCAAGCATTATGTTATACTTTAGCTGTTGAAAAATAGCAGATCTACAAGCTCATAGCGTGGCACCGAGTGCCGCGCTACGAGCTCGTAGGTCTGCTATTTTTGAAAAATCGTGAAAATGTGGTGCAGAGCGAACATTTTTAACTCAAATGTTTGCTTCTGGGAGGTCCATGGAACTACATATTTTCAGATGGGGGTTCGCAGCCAAATACAGATAATTTTGGGGGTCCTTGACATGAAATTGTTGAGCACCACCGACACAGAAACATAGGTTTGTTTTAGAAGTCATTTAGCAGAATCGTCCTTGGGTCTAAATGTTATAAATAGGACCATACCAGCTTCAATAGCCTACATGTAAGTGTCTGTCCTTGATATATCATCATACATACACAGACCATTTTCCTATAATATAAAGTCATTTAAACGTTACTACGTTTACCTAAGTAATTGAGTCAATGTTGGCTAAACATGATTGCACAGTTAATAAGTCACATTTGAATTTCATTCGGAAATCAATCCTTTCTCCGGGGACTATTTTCAGCTAGACTCTTCAAATCAATCGAGAAAAAATAAAAATACAAATGATATTTAGTGTGTCGGTTTTACTATCTTGAACAAGGTTCAAGTCTGTGCAAGTTCCTTTTCATACTGTACTGAAATGGATTGAATCCAGTGGCGTTCCTTGAAAATCAAGCAATCCATATGGTATATGCTTTGGAAAGTGGTCTGCAGTCTACCGTGACTCGTGAGTCATAGTCAATGGGCTAATCATGCCAGACCAGTATGATTGCAATGTCTTCTGCCCTGAGAAAACGACAATTCTATACTAGCAAAAATACACCTACAATTTATACTACCGTAATTTCCATAGCCGCAACTTTTTTTTTTTTTTAAGATATTTTTTTGCGGCTTACGCCTTTATTGATTTTTTAAGGGATAGAAAGTAGGCTGACAGGAAACGGGAGAGAGATGGGGGGATGACATGCGGTAAAGGCCGTGTCGGGTCCGGGAGTCGAACCCGCGGCACACCGCGACTGGATCACCAGTCCGGTGCCCAGACCGTTACGCTACGGCCTGGGCCAAGCCGCAACTTTTTACCCATGATTTGAACCGGCTTATACAACGGTGCGGCTAATCTATGGATTTTTACAGCTAACGCAGAGCCATCTAAGGCTCTGAGCAAACAAAACGGCCACTAGGGGGCCACCTGCGGCTTATATAGTAACCGTCCGTCTTATCTTACGAGCGCAAGGTCACAGTAGCCTACATGGAAATTACATAAACCCTATTCAAAGAACTGCATGGTGAAATGGTCAAATATTATCACATACATTCTGATAAACACCAGTACTGCCATTATTTGTTGAGAATTAACCACGTCACCATCAACAAGCCTTCAGAATGTTTACGGTCACAGCTAGGTTTACAGGTGGTTTTCCTGAAAGCTCCATCATGACAGACTAAATGGCGGTTGCCAATAGCTGGTTACAGTATTAACCCATTTTGGGGGAGGGAACCCCTTTTGGTGTTGTAAGCATTATGTTATACTGTAGCTATTGAACAATAGCAGATCTATACAAGCTCGTAGCGAGGCACTCGGTGCCGCGCTAGGAGCTTGTAGGTCTGCTATTTTTGAGAAAATGTGGCGCAAATCTTTTAATATATATTCTTTCAGAGCGAACGTTTTTTAACTCATCTTTGCTTCCTGGAACAACATATTTTCAGATGGGGGTCGGCGGCCAAATACATATAAATTTTGGGGTCCTTGACATGAAATATTGCGCACCACTGATACAGAAACATAGGTATTTCAGAAAACTGTCAGAATTTAGAAGACTTTTTTTTTTTTTTTTCGGTCTAAATGTGTTAAGATCTGAATGTTCAGTTTTTTGGGACAATGAAGAACCTCAATGCCTGTCCTGAGGCCTCGCGACGCAGACAGTTGTAGAAGAGAATTACCTCAGCCCACATACCAGTCAATACATAACTATTATACATTATCAGATGGGGGGGGGGGGGGGGGGGGGGGGAGGGGTCGGCGGCCAAATACATACAATTCTGGGGGTCCTTGACATGAAAATGTTTGAGAACGACTGACAGAAACATAGGGTTTTTTTCAGAAACCCTGTCAGTATTTAGAAGGCAGTTGTAGAATCGTCCTCGGGTCTAAATGGGTACAATCCTTTTATATCTTTCACACAGGTTTGTTGAATTCTATTCTATTGGCTGAAGATGGTTTCAAATGCGTACGAAGAACGGATCTCTCCAAAAGCGTGCGACGGTGGAAGTGAAACCTGCAGTGACGTAGAGCATGAGGCACCATAGCCTGGAGGAGGTGCTCCATTGATAATGGATAGAAAATCGACTGTGCTGGCTCTGTAAATGCTTTGGTTTGAATGGCTATATTTGCGCTATAGTCTAATCATAGAATGCTATATACAGTATATATACTCCATTCTTCAGGAAAATAATGCCTAATCTATGCTCCCTCGCTCGACACACAGCACAGCAGATACGGATCGACATTTGTATACGGATAAATCACTCGAAATTAAGTCAAGTTAATTGCAGCACGGAAAGTATAGTAATCGTGGCGACTATCGCAATCGCAATTTGACAAAGTGAGTTCGACCCATTTAGACCCGAGGAGGCATCTGTGTCACCTTATAGATTTGTAAACCACAAAAATAGTGCCTCGCTACGAGCTTGGAGATCTGCTATTTTTTTGAATAATCGTGAAAACGTGTGCAAATCTTTGAGTATATGTTCTTTCACAGAAAACGTTTTAACTCATCTGGGGCGGGGTGGTGTGTGTGTGTGTGTAGTAGGGGGGGGGGTAGGTAGAGGTCCCTGAAACAACAGATTTTTTTCAGATTTCTTTCAGATGGCGGTTGGCGGCCAATTACATATCATTTTTTTGGGGTCATTGACATGATATAGTTTGAGCACCACATAAAGAAAACTCTTCCAGAAAACTGTCATGATTTGGAAAGGCATTTTGTAGAGTCAGTTCTCAGGTCGTAATGGATTTAAGAAGTTCAGCAAATGTGTCAATAGTGCATTAACGTTTAACAGACAATACCCAGGGATAGAGAGACCCTGGAGAGCTGTCCCCCCCTATAGCCTGTGACAGACAGACAGACAGACAGACAGACAGACAGACAGAGAGAGAGAGAGAGAGAGAGAGAGAGAGAGAGAGAGAGAGAGAGAGAGAGAGAGAGAGAGAGAGAGAGAGAGACAGAGAGAGAGAGAGAGAGAGAGAGAGAGAGAGAGTCAGACAGACAGAGAGAGAGAGAGAGAGAGAGAGAGAGAGTGATGACCAGGCCACTGTGAGTGATGGATACATGACGGCCCAGGTTGAGGCCCGAGGGCCCGTGGCCATCGAGGTGGGCCTTAACCATAATGGTGTGCTTAATTATGTGCACAGGAGACACAGCAGGTCATTATTCAGACGCCCGGGACGCCAGGCCTCACCTGTCACCGAGAGATAAACAATCATAGTATACTGTACTATACGTGCGGTATACCGCAGCGTTGATTTCGTCGACTAAAAAAGAACCAAGACTAATTTTTTTCCGTCGACTACCTTTTTCACCCGACGAAAACTAAACGGAAACTAAAATGAAAACTAAGCTACAAGAGTTCCAGTCTAAGTCATTTTACAGTTTGTTGCATGCTGAAAATAGCCGATCTACAAGCTCACAACGCGTCGCAGATCTTGATGCCTCAATGCCTGCCAATTAAATAAATTTTAGTCGACTAAATCAACTGTAGATTTAGTCGACTAAAGTCTTATGATATTTAGTCGACTAAAACTAGACTAACACTACAAATGACTAAATGTAACTATTCAAGAGACTACGGCGAAATACAGTACCACATCTGGGTGCCTCTGTCGAGAGCGACATGGACAGGGGAGGTGTAACTTTAGGGTTAGGGTAAATGCGGTATATACATATGGACCAGGGTGACACTGCATTTTGTGAGACCATTTGGAGAGAATTTGAATGGCGCACACACACACACACGCACGCGCACGCACACGCACACGCACACACACAGCTGTAAGGAGTGCAGTCTGGAGCCAGTGGCTTCACTGCCTTGTGGGGTAATTAAGTCTTTCTCACGATTAGATTACCGCACTGACATGTCAAGTGACCAGCTTGATCTATCCGGAACAAGTCAGGGCATTTAGCAGCTAGGTGCAAAATGATGTCACGCGCAGCACCCTTTTCATGAGTTATGGGTTTACAGAGGAGACAAAGACGGCATGCAGGGCATACAAGACAGGCGCTACAGTGAAGAAAATATAGGTGCAGACTTGTCAAAACATAAATAAAAGAACTGACAATATGGAATCGTGGAATGTCAATGGAATGTATGAAATAAAATGCATGAAAACTAACAAAGAAAAAAGAAAAAACTAATATCCTACACAGTAAAATCTAGGGATGTCCGATCACGTAATTTTGCTCCAGATCCGATTCCGATCATTTGATTTGGATTAAATTATAGCGCCCAGTCAATTTATAGCAACGGAGCACTTTTACCGACGGACCGGATGTTGTTCCGGATGTGGCTGGAGCAGCTAGATGTAGCCACCCACTCTAAAGGTGATTGACAACAACGGGAAGTAAGAATAAATATATTTTTTAATAATTAGACGGGATGATTTAGATCGCGAGTTATTAATGTTTTAAGATGTCCGATGACGTCTCACTGTTGCGCAACATCGAGGATTGCACAACAGGCGCTCCCAGGCTGTGGAGCGATGCGATCCGTTTTCATATCAATAAACTTCGTCTTTTGGACAAAACTCCGTCCTGGGCGTCGGGCGTTACTAATAGAAAGGACGAAGAACTTCGTCCTGGGCGTTCTTGGTGTTAAATGGACACTGAGGATTTCGCTGTGGATGCTTTGATGAGCAGTGAACGATGTTCAATGGTGAACAGAGAGACTAATCCAGGGGTCTCCAACATGTCCGTAGACGGACAAATGTGTCCATGGCAAAGATTTGGTCTTGTCTGTCGTACAGTTTTAAACACCATTATAATTTTCAATCTTTTTATCATAACACCCACTTACTGATGTCAAGTCTCCAGGTTAACAGTGCTGGTAACGTTTCGTTTTTAAGGATAGCACCATGCCACTTTATTTATTTATAGTTGTGCGTGGTGTTGGTAACTTTTAACTTGTCCATATGAATTGCACGTCATCATACATACTGGGGCTCTTTTTAAATGTTTGTCCATGTTTGGTTTTAGTTTTTAGCTTGTGTTTTTAAATAGGCTCTATGTTTTATGTTGCACTGCCAATAACTGAGGGGAAACGATATTTCATGTTCTTTTGTATGCAAGTACATAGGAAAATAAAATTATTCTGATTCTGATTCTGAGTGGTCCTCAATTGTTGTATTCGCAACGACCCCCTTAACTCTGAGAGTGTTCAAATGGAAGCAAACGGTCCGTTTGGTTCCATTTGAACACTCTCAGAGTTACAGACCTAGTGTTATTCAGGGATATCTATGTGTTTCTGGTATTATTATTGTCAGTGGCGTGCACAGATAGACACTAGGTGGTGCTATAGCACCTGCCATTTGCAATATGCCCTTTTGAAGAAGAGCAAAAATAATATATTTTTGTACAGTGTACACTGTACAGTATGTGGACCATGGTGACATTGATCAATTCTTGATAAAAAGCTTCTAATATATTATTTAGCTTCTAATATATTATTTATGCCCCAAAATCTATAAATCTCACACTATTAAGGCAGCCGGCCGGTTCCACGGCACAAGGTGCCCTTTTTTTCACTTGAGCACCTGACCCTCTAAATGTCTGTGCACGCCACTGATTATTGTACACTCATTTTGTATGTCAGTGGCAAAAAAAAAACGTATGTTGACAAAAATGTCCACCACAAGCCAACAACATGGCGACGATGACACTTGAGACTAACCTGCTGCATTCTGTGCTGGGCTTGGAGTAGCCCTCCACACAGACCTACCCACACACTGTCAGCCATGGAGACTAACCTGCTGCATTCTGTGCCGAGGTGAGTATAGCCCTCTACACAGCCCTACCCACACACTGTCAGCCATGGAGACTAACCTGCTGCATTCTGTGCCGAGGTGAGTATAGCCCTCTACACAGCCCTACCCACACACTGTCAGCCATGGAGACTAACCTGCTGCATTCTGTGCCGGGCTTGGAGTAGCCCTCCACACAGCCCTCCCACACGCTGTTGGCCATGGCGTTGCCGATGGCCGTCATCACCATGCTGAGCTCCACAGGCCAGTCGTCCAGGTCCAGGGAGCGGACGCGAGACAGGTGGGTGCCCAGGTTCCGGTGGATGCCCGAACACTCGATGCAGATCAAGGCACCCAGATTCAAACTGGCCCAGTCCGGGTCTGCGATGGATGGATGGATGGACGAAGGGGTTGTGTGGGGGGAAGGTAAGAGAAAACGGTTATAAGGGACTTCAGATGATCTGTTGATTCACTGCATGATCCCTAAGCATCACAAGTCATACTACTGTAGGTCAGGGGTTCTCAACGTGTTTTTGGGCTGGGGCTGGGGAACAGTCGGAACAGAGATTTCCAATCATTGTGCATCAAGATGTGCATCATTGATGCAAGATGTGCATCAAGAGTTCAAGACAGTAAAATAATCAGTGTTAATTTATCAATTTCTAACTAACTAACTAACCCCAGCCAAATGATAGTTTGGACCAAATGGACAATTATGGGTCTGTAACTCTGAGAGTGTTCCATTTGTACAATCTCAGAGTTAAATTAACATTGATTTTTACTAAATAAATTGGGGGTCCCAGAGATATAAATGCCATTAAATGGGGGTCCGTGGACTAATGGATGTCAAACCTGGGGGTCCTTGAAATTAAACGGGTTGAGAATCACTGCTAGAGCCGTAAAGGTCTTCTCTTATGGGGGTCCCTGCATGGCATATCTTTTCAAATGGGGGTCCGCAGGCTAATTAGTGCCAAATTTGGGGGTCCTTGACATGAAAAAGTTTGGGAACCACTGGTGTACTGTACATATAACAGAGTACATGTTTATTCCAAGTTATTCTGCTTTCACACTTGAGCCGAGTGTGGACGGTGAAGTGTGGATGGTGAAGTGTGGACGGTGAAGTGTGTATGGTGAAGTGTGTATGGTGAAGTGTGTATGGTGAAGTGTGTATGGTGAAGTGTGGACGGTGAAGTGTGTATGGTGAAGTGTGTACGGTGAAGTGTGTATGGTGAAGTGTGGACGGTGAAGTGTGGACGGTGAAGTGTGTATGGTGAAGTGTGTATGGTGAAGTGTGCATGGTGAAGTGTGTATGGTGAAGTGTGGACGGTGAAGTGTGGACGGTGAAGTGTGTATGGTGAGGACGGTGAAGTGTGTATGGTGAAGTGTGGACGGTGAAGTGTGGACGGTGAAGTGTGGACGGTGAAGTGTGTATGGTGAAGTGTGTATGGTGTGTGGCGTACTCACTGGGCACATCACAGTCCACACAGAAGCTGTTCCCCCTCACGTTCCTTACGGACTGCATGGTCAGCGCGTCACTTTGGCTGCCTAACCGAGACTGCAAGAAATGAAGGAAAAGAGAGGGGCGGGGGGGGGCGGGGGGGGGGGGGGGGGAAAGGTATATCACCACATTAAAAGAAAGATTAAGAGCAGGCACATAATCATTGCTGGCTTCAAATTACAGAGAAAGGAATAAAAGAAGGAGAGAAAAGCATCTTTAAAAATAAGAAAAAGAAAAGCTTCGAGGAGAAGAGCGAGACGGAGGAGACGTATGAATATGAAAATGAGGTGCTGTCTCTCCTCCCCCCCCCCTCCCTGACACAGGCCGTGTTCTAGCTCTTGACGTCTGTCAGTTCTAATAAGAGATCTCCCCACACTGCACTGCACCTGTCTGACAGCCTCCTGCATGTGACGGCTTTTAAAAGGGGGTGAGGGGAGGAGAAGGGCAAGAGAGAGAGAGAAAAGAGGAAGGGAAATGTAAATGAGGCAACAGGAACAGGCGTGTCTGCTATTTTCCGAAACCAATTTTGGGGTGTGGGTGTGTGTGGGACCTACAAGCTCATAGCTTGTAGATCTGCTATTTTTCAATAGCTAAAGTATAACATAATGCTTAGTTAAAACACCAAAAGGGTTCCCGTCCAGAATGGACGTAGAGAAATGAAAAATAAGTTTTTCACACTTTTATATCCGCATATCATCATATGGGCATACCTAACAATCAACCAAAAAATTTGGATTTCCTTTTTTTGTGTATTTTTATATCAAAAGTCCATATATATCCAATTTAATTACTTCCTTGTTGAACAAAAACGTGCTGCGTGATAACGTGTCGATTCCTGCATGAATAAAAAATTATCTTGATTTCATTCACCTGGTTGATTCCCATCGCTGCGCGTCCTCCAAACACAGCTGGTTTTGATTACAGAACTACTCCCTTTTTAATCTCATTCACGGTGACATAATCAGCACGCTAAAATATGTATCTGAAAACATCATAGGTTAAAAATAACCCACAGGCTTTGCTGTGACTTGTAAACAAACTGCCCGCGCGTGCACGCATGTAGCGGAGCTACGTCCCATAGCCTGAAGGGATGCTCTTCCGTTTCGCACTAAAATAAAATGCTCCAAAAAGCCATTGCACCCTGTCTATGTTTACGTTGCTGTTTTTTCTTAGATTTTTTTGCCTTTAGAACAGTGGTTCCCAAAGTTCAGGGGTCCTAGAGGGAGTTCCAGTCTGTAACTCAGAGAGTGTACAAATGGAACCTATAAAAAGGTCCGTTTGGTTCCATTTATACTCTCTCAGAGTTAAATTAACATTAATTTTACAGCATGAATTGGGGTCTCAGAGATAGAAATGCTATTAAATGGGGGGTCCGTAGACTAAACCAAGGAACAAGACTGGCCGGACATTTATCGGAAATAGGGTAAGGGTTAGGTTGGAACAAAAAGACACCCTATAGTGTACCGGAGACAACTATCACAGGCCAGGACCCTGTCAAACTGGGGGTGCTTGAAATTAAAATGGTTGAGAATCACTGCTAGAGCCGTCAAAGAAAATCTCTTATGGGGGTCCCTGGCGTACTTTTTCAAATGGGGGTCCGTGGGCTATTTGGTGTCAATTTGGGGGTCCTCGACATGAAAAGGTTTGGGAACCACATGCTTCAGAAGAAGAGCATACAAGGGAAGGATGAGGATGCTGCAGTTAGCCTGTGATATCTCAGAATTCTACCGTTAATGCAGATCTAATATCTAATATCGATCTACGCGTGCCCACCTTGTTCTTCATGCTCTCGCAGGACTGCAGGCTGGCAAAGATCTGGTTCTCGATCTCCTGGACCCACAGCTCCCTCTCCTCGAACGTCGGCGCCTCAAAGTTCCACGTCTGGCCCGTCAGTGACACGATGACGAACTCGAAGGTGTCGTCTTGCTCTGGGAAAATCAAGACAGTGATGCGATAAGTATAGGGGGCTAAATCCAATAAAATTCAGAGATTCGCATTTTCACGCACCGTGAAAACTGTACACCTATAGCCTGGCTTCTTGGCCAGACTCATATCACACTGTCGTGGATAGGATATCCACGAGAGTGTGATATGAGTAACGTAATCCGCCAAAGGCAATTTTCTGTTTTGCCACCCGGCAGATTCGCGTCTGGCCACTGCGAGGCCACTGCACATTTTGCTTTGGAATTTAATTTGTATTTGCCTTATCCATGTATGTAAAATATAGATTTCTAAGCGAATCACTTAGTTACCATACACCAAACATTGGCGTAACCCGCATCGCCGTGAAGCAGTTTGTTTATGTTTATGTTTAATAATGAAACTAAGAAAGATCACAGCAAACCAGAAGCAGCGAGATCGCTCACGTCTGTTCTGGGCTTATCAAAGCGCCCAGGCAGCCTGCACAGGTCTTTCATCATCATCTACTTTTCTTTTTTAAGCTAAACATGTTTAAGATACTTTTTGAAATAAAGTAAACATTTCAATAAGATCATAACAGCCATTTTAAATCTTCGGTATCAACACTTCTGAGCAATAATTATTTTCTCTTCAGTCCTGTGGCTAATATTAATTCATGTGGTACAGGAAAGGATATGTGGGCACCTCAATGTCAAATTAGCTATTTTGGTCAAAATGAAATAATAATACAAATAATAAATAAAGGTCTTAAGTAATGTAAAGCAGTGGTTCCCAAAGTTTTGATTATACAGTTGTAAATAACAGAACATGTAATGATTCATGTTCTGAGATTTTATGCAATTACACTTGTTACGTTTCAGCTCAGGGACTATATATTTTCTCTTTAATTACATAATATACCGGCACTGATATATATATACCACAACATTACGTTTATAAGCAAGCACTCATAAATATGCACAATGCTTTATATCAATAATTATAACACATTTATAACGCATTGGATAATGATACGTCAAGTATAAATGCACTGTAATCCGCTTATAACGCACACACGCACACACACACACACACGCGCACGCGCACACACACGCACATGCACACGCACACGCACGCACGCCTAAAATAGAAATTTGAAATTCAAATGTCTTAGGAAATATCAGAACAAATAAGTGCTGTTAACTATAGAAAATGTCAGTTTTGGGGATTTAGACTTAGAGGTAAAACAAAGGAAAAAAAATAAAAGTTATGCATTGAGACCAATTAGAGAACAGTAATTTGAAGGCTAGTGTTCGCTATTTGGGTTGATTTGTATCCATTCACAGTTCCCCACTTTTCCAGGTCCAGTTGGAAGCCAATTTGCTTTAATTGATTTCCAGCCTCTCCACAGGCTGTGGGGTATTAGTGTAACCGCTCATCATTAACTAAGCGTTATGAAAATGTCACCTGTCATCTTGAGCAAAAGGTCTGACACAACATATGCTATAACACATGTCATAATGCCTCTTCTGTTCGGAAGCAATTCATTAACACAGTACAGTACATTATGACTGATGTAACATCTTTGGTCTCTGCACATGCTTGAGCTCATAGCCAAACGATTTGTAATTACCTAATTATGTCTATGCAAATAGCGGGCTTATTTGCATAAACCATGTTTGAAGGACTGGAGGCGAGCAGACACAGGGGGAATATAGTCGCTCCTACACTGCTTTCATCAACTGGCTACTGGGATTGGTGCTCAATATACTAACCGTTAGTGGTCATTTGATCCAATTCATTAATCAAGGGCGATGTTTTCTCATTAAGAAATTAGAAAACATCTTGCAAAAGGAAAAGCCTGCCCACTCAGTAGCATAACAGTGGTTCCCCAAATTCAATGTACCGTATTTATTTTGGCGGCAGAGCCCCATTTTAAAAGAAAAGTGCCAAGAAACCCCATAAAAGAAGATTCGTCAAAATATTTAAAACAATATATGTCTACAAGCGCGCAATGTCTTGCATTGCAACACATTAAGCTTGTAGATAAAATAGGGCCATAAAATAGGGCCCAAGTTATTTAAACTGTTCCTCATTTTCCTGGGGACCCCCTGGAACCCCCTCAAGGACCTCTGGGGGTCCTTGGACCCCACTTCAAGAACCAATTGGCATACATACGTATGACCAGCTGGGATAATATGCTATAGCATCTTTCAATATGTCATTAAATCTGAAAATTAAATGTCCCAATCCTCTGTATAGAAATCACAAAACAATGACGAATTCGTGGTCGACGAGATTGCCAGACGGGTCACCTGGACAGAGAAATGATTACAGTTTATATTTCGAATCAATTTCAGCCTCCTTGATGGGAGCCCCTATAGCCACAGTCCAGAGCAGTGACAGTGCCGTCAAATGACAGATGTCTGACACACTCCACTAATGTAGCCATCCTTATGCTCTGGTGGATGGCTATCTCTTCAGGGGGAAAGCAATAATCCAATTAGCTTGACACCGACTTCAATTATCTGATTTAGTTTGTGCCATCGACTACAGGTTACAAACAATCAATACAAGTCTTGGGAAGCCTCTTTATTTCGGACCCGCAGTGTTGAAAGTCTTTATTTTTGGTGCGGCTGTTTCGAGGTGCTTAGCGGAGATTAAAATGTAATTCTAAGCCCATTTGAATCGAGTAATTAATTTGGACGACCGTGTAACGCCGCTTTACTTGGGGAGATTGAAACAACACCAAATTTCAATCAGACACAGAATTGGGAAAACAATTTCAGCTGTAACTATAATTACACACGATGGAATTTTCGTTGACACTGCACTGTACATGAGAAGATGCCTTCCTTCCTTCAGAATCACTGTACACAGTCAAATCTGAGTGTTCAATTTATAATATTACAGTACAAAATACAAATTGACCCTTGACAGTTTTATATGTTAAGTAAAATTAGTAGTCGAACTTTCGCTGCGGCATTATGTGGCTCTCCTTAAAGACTAAAAAAAGGTATTACACAACGTGATTTCATCTTTTTCACAAACCCGAACAAAGCTAATTATTCTGTTGGTTGGCCAGGCAATAAATTGGAAGCATTAAAACACTTTCATTATGGAGATTAAAAAAGCAATGGATGGCCGACTTCTTAAACTGAAGGGGAAACAAATCTAATTCTCCAAGCGTGTGGTAGGTGGGGCACATGCAATTCTACACGTATTGTACGTACTTAGGGGACAGGAGACCGTATCCTCATGCACGTCCCTCCTCCTTACAACAATGTCAGCACTACGCAAAGCGTCATGCGATGGCAGGCGGAAACCTTGTATGTACAAGACTACTTTTCAGGAAAGAACCGTCTGTGTTCCATTGGACCCAATGTGGTCATTTTGACACAAGCGCTTGTTTCTACTTTTAAATTGGCTAAATATTCATTGCGAGCGCACGTCCCAGATTACTATGAAAACCTTCATTTTTGCGACTGTAGGTCGCAGATTACTATGAAAACCTGCATTTCATGTCAGTCACACCTCACGTCAGTCAGTCCGTCCGTCCGTCAGTCACGCCTCGTGACTGACACTGACCTCATGAAACCCTGGATAGCCATACATGGAGAAGACTGGATGATCACCTAGATCTGCACATATGGAGCCGGCCAGCAACTCTACATCTGACCTCAAACCCTTAGATCTCCATATATGGAGCCGGCCAGCAACTCTACATCTGACTTCACTGACACCATGTTGATCTGACCTCATCAAACCCTTAGATCTCCATATATGGAGCTGACCTGTCCTGACAGACGTGACTACTCCAGTCTCAACCTGGCGCCTCATTTTCAAATTCCTTATAAAAATAAAAATACATTTTAAATATAAAAAATATGGGAATTCCCAGACCTGTTGTTTTAGCACGACCTCGCCCTCAAGGTGTCGTACTGGTAAAAAGTAAACGCATAGACAGACGTGACTACTCTAGTCTCAACCTGCGGCAACTCATTAAAACATTAACACTGTCATAGTACCAAGTATATAATAAATAATAACAAACAAACATAAAAAGATGGAACATGGAGATACTAGGTTTCTGCCATACAGACAGTACAGATACAGGTCACACTGCTATAGCTTTTTAATGACGCGCACAGAGTATAGTCCCAGCTCCACTTTTGCTCACAACAACGACATAATTCCCTTCCATGTAAACCACGTTTACGCTTATAGGGTCAAAGTGTCCCCCTCCCCTCAAAGACAATGTAAACCACGTTTACGCTTATAGGGTCAAAGTGTCCCCCTCCCCTCAAAGACAATGGAATGTGAGCGTGAACGAAGGACATGCGGCCGGGGCCATCAGCACTGCTTCATGATGAGGTGCTGAGACAGGCCATTAGCGCTCCTCCTGATCTCACCCCAAACGCTTAACGCAGTTAACGCGTCGTCGAAAAGAGGAAACGATCACACTCGCCCGCCACATCAGCATTAAGCCCCCCCCCCCCCCCCCGACCATCTGTACATAATATGCCTGTGACACCATCAACAAGTTCTCTCCAATTAGAAGTGAATTAGCATGACCAGGTCAGTGGGCGGACATGAGGAAAGAACAATCTAAGAGCCAGCCAGGCCAGGACCCCGCGCTGTGAGGACTGGGGGGGGGGGGAATGTATATTCTTTCAGAGAGAACATTTTTAACTAAAATCTTTGCTCCTATAGGTTCCTGGAATAACATATATATTCAGATGGGGGTCGGTGGCCAATTACATACATATCATGTTTGGGGTCCTTGACATGAAATATTGAGCACCACTGATATGGAAACATGGGTATTTCAGAAAACGTGTCAGGATTTAGAAGACATATTTTAAATTTCGACGTCAGGCCTAAATGGGTTAATTAACATGGTACAATAAAAAGTAAATTAGAGCGTAATGGCTATTGAGCTGTGAAGAGATGGGAAAACGGGTTGAGAGAGGAAGATGTGTGTTCTCCACTGCCTATATCCGCCGTTTACATGCGTCATAAAACTGTCAGGAGATGTTTTTTTCGTCAGTCAGAAAACAGAATACAGCGCTCAATAAATAAAGTCGCTTGCGGTAATAAAAAAACAACAACTTGCAAGCTAATTGCACACACGCACGCTCCAACGTCTCCGTCGGGTGGAAACTTCATTATGTCCCAAACTGTTACTTTTCTGGATTCAAGTTAAAAAGAAATTAAGCAGATCTACAAGATCTACAAGCTCAAAAGGCTTGTGGATCTGCTATAGTTTTGATACTTTGTGTGAACTTCACACAAACAAAGTATCAAAACTAGCACTAGTGTGATCAAGAAGGGCGTTGATTTACGAAATAAAAGAACAAAAAAAACAAGTGTGTGCGTGCGTGCGCGCGTGCATTTATGGTTGGTGCAGAATCAGTGTTGTATTCTCAAAAACAAAACAAAAAAACAATCTTAATATTTACATGCCATTTATAATTTGAGAATCAAGCTGAACCCCGAAAGAAATGTGGTGTCCCAAGCCTATAAGTGAATCCCTATTGCTGTGTATGTGGCATGGTGGGACACACAGCAGATGCTAAAGTGCAGAGCAGCTGACCACAGATTAGCACCTCTGGGGGTTGACGAGGTGCTGAGCCCAGCTGTGCTTTCTCTATGGCAGTAAGAAACACGCCATCTTTCTCCTCTTTGAGCGCCCTAACCCCGCGCCCCGGAGATTGATTCGAAGAGTGTCTCAGAGATGACTTACTAAACCTTTCTCAGCCTTCGGGACTCTTGTCCGTGTGTGTGTGTGTGTGTGTGTGTGTGTGTGTGTGTGTGTGTATGTGCGCGCGCGCGTGTGCACGGTTGAAATGATGTTAAAGCGCAGGCGGACATATCAAAAGGTGAGCTATAGTTTTGGTATGTATGACGTTGTGTTGTACGCGCACGCATCGGGACAGTCACTTAAAGAAGTGCTTGCCGTTCCCGTGAATTAACGAGCAGTTGGGAAGAACAGGGCAAGGCGGTGCCATCTGTAAATGTCAGAGGCACCGCTTGCTCATTTTACACATCATTAAAGCCAATATTCCTAACCTGTATCAGAGCAATCAGGAGCAGGCCATTACTGCGACAGGGCCCCCCGGGGAAACCACCACCAAACTCAGAAAGGAGAAAACAGGGGGGGAGAGAGAGAGAGAGAGAGAGAGAGAGAGCGAGTACGATGGCAGGAAAAAGATAGTGTATAGGCTACTATCTGTCTGACACACATACGTGCTCCTAAACAATTGTACATTATGTACGCTCACGTGCGAGGGAGCAAGGACACCCTCGTGTATACATGCACACTTCCATGCACGTGTGTGTACACAGCCATACAAAAAGGAGAACAGTACCCACAGCGGCAAAGCGCCACACATCGAATCAGCGCGCATACTCTAAACAGCTTGTGCATTTAGCAAACGGCACAAAATGAAACGGCGGCCAATTATACGTGTATCTGTGGGCAGTGTGCATGGAGCCCAAATGAGAATCTTGTTATTCTTTTCCCTCAGTGCTGTGGCATTCAAAAAAGCTAAGCCATTACAGGATCCGAGGCTCCGGGGACAGCTTTGGGAAATGAGAGCGAGTCAGGGTATAGTGACAAAACAAAGTATTGAGATAAACACCCACCATTAGAGCAGGCAGTTAAACCTCCATTTCCTAATCCTCAGCTGGACGCCAGAGAGTATTAACCCTTGGTGTGCTGAGGTGCAGGACACCACTGGCGCTGCAGTGAGGACTCTAGAAGTGATATAGACTCGAGTCAACTCAAGTCACATTCTTTGTGATTTGACTCGGACAATAATAAGAAATACTTAGACTTCGCTTATTAATACATTGAATTTACTTAATAATTGTCTGCTGCAAGGTGGCGACAAGAGGCGCAAGAGCCAACACTAGTCTGCCGACCCAGATGTACTTCGTTTTAATGTGTTGCGCGCTGGATACACGTCCGGCTTGGGCGGCCATCTTAGATGCTAAATAATTAGCGTCAATGCTAGCGAGCTAAAATGAAGCCATCCTTGCTCTAGAAAGCGCCAATGTTCCAATCGGGGTCACCGGATAATCAGCAAAGACCTCCGAACATCGCACGTTCTATCAAAACCATGGAGAGCTCCGTAGATTTAGAGTTATTCAGCTTTTTAGTGGGCACTGTGGATTCGCAAAACCGGCCTAGGATCACTGAAGAAGGAAAGGCCAAGCCAAAAAATAAAAAAATAAATCAGCTTTCCGGTTTGATATCAACAATAAAGATTATCTGACAGAATATTCCACCAATAGCGGTTGCCAGTTGGATTCTAATTGGCGGAACGTTCCGTCACGAGCAGTACATTTGTTGTCGGGAGCGGTGCGATTAAAAGTCAGAAATCACATCCGAACCTGGAATGGATGATCAAAACCGTGGACAGTGCTCGTAGGTTCATAGTTAATATAGCCATAGAAGATCTTACTTGGTGCTCTATGGGGGCCGTGCGCAAAAATCCTGGTGCTGGGGGTGACGATATCAATAAAGCACATTAAATGACGCCAAACGGTTGGATTTTAAATGACTGTTTGTAAGCAGACCAGTCGGTCACTGTTAACTATTTTTGCCGGGGAATTCTTGAAAATAATGGCGCTAGAATGCAAGCAGATGAGCCAGATTTACTCTGAAAAGCCCCACCTTCCAAAACCATGGAGAGCCATGTAATGGTTTTGACCATTTTGAGTTATGAGCCATTCTAAATGGAGCCGTAAACAAGGAAGTGGACGGCAGCGCGCTTGCGCGAAACACAAGGGGTACGCTGAAGAGGGAAAGGCCAACCATATATCAATAAAAAAGGCCTAAAGACGCCTATACACGTCCAACGCACCACGTGGTTTTGACTCTAAAGACGTGTATACACGTCCACGTCCTTAGCATAATTAATATTAGTAGTGCATATATTCACCTGTAGGCTATACTCATTATTGATAATAAGTATATTAATACATTAACCTCGTTATGTCGTTATCAGCATCCAAGGAGTATACTGTCTATTGTTCACTCATTCAGTGTTTGAATGAAGGTATGTTTTTTCTGCTATCCTGGTTATAGGGTTTATGGTTCATTGGGTTCACGCAATGTTCTGTTGAATTCATTGTGAGGTTGACTTATATATTTGTTTTTAAGGCTATTGAGCAGAGCTATGACATACTGCAAGTTGGAGAATACAGAACAGAAATAGTACAAACTGAATGAAGAAATTGTAACGGCAGTCTTTATATATTCTACCATGGCCAAGAGAGTCATAAAAATTGATCTGTTAACAGCCCTAATGGCTCTGTGTGCATAAACTATTCAGAGTAAGATTACCAGGGGAACACTTAACCTCTTAAGCCAAAGTAAAGTTTACAGTGACCTTGTATTAGACCACCATTGAACAATTAGTCTTGCTTATCGAGTAAGAAAGCTAAATCTAATTCTAGCAGTTATAGTTATAGCAGATAGTATACAGAGTATTCCACACAGCAGGACAATAGTTTTTAATACTATTCCAATATTGATACCTGTGATGTAATGATGTACATCTAGGAATATTGCAAATTGTTTAATTTGCATGGTTTTAAATGTGTCTACCACTATATGTTTAATCATCATTCTTCTACATTCAGTGCCACCTGTTGGACAGAAAGTGTTGTGCAGGTGCCAGAGAAAAAGGTCAAATAAAATAGTAAATAAGCGTGCACATGTCCGTGTGCACGTCACGTGCACGTCGGATTAACAAATAATCTAAAAAAGAAAATAAAAGAAAAAAAAACATCAATAATAAAATCTATTTTTGAATAAAAACATAATATTACATTAAAATAAAACGTATATTTACAAATTCCAGAAAGGCTATGACTCATTTTAAGAACAATCTTTTTATGCTTTTTAGATAAAATAAATAATAACAATTACATAATACACTTCCTGGACCTGTGGAAAGCAAATTGAGGGCAAAAAAACCTCAAACTCGAGCAAAACTCAAGTCCGTTTTAAGAGAAAGTGCCCATACCGCACAGAAGTATTATACAGATTGAACCGACGCATGAGAAAGTACATGCAAGTGTAAACATTTTTCATTAAATACTTTTAATTGACAATTGAGCTTTCAGAGGTGCTCTCTCACTGACTGCTGTGACCCTGACAAGAGTAAATATCCTCATCTGTAAAGAGCACACCTCACTTCCTCTCACACAGTTCACACTTCCATCTCTCCGTCGCTCGGTCTGGTCCTGTCTGCTCCCACTGAACACGCGTTTGCACCGCCAAACAATGAGCACTTGATACACTTTCTTTAAAACAGAAATACATTAATGACGCTCAGCTGACAGTCTGCATTAATCAGAGGGGGCTCCCCCTGAACACAACTCTTTATCGGCCATCGATTTTCCAGTGGGTTTTATGGCGAGCGGCGCGCCGAGAGAGCTTCGTCGTGCGAGCGGGCTGCTGAGAAACACATTACGGGGCTGTCAGTTGTCTCGCCATGCATCCTGCATCATTCTTTAAGCACATGAGAAGTTCATTACACCACACAGCTCTGACGGCGCGCGGGGTTTCAGGTACTGTGTTCGTTGTGTACATGTCCTTGGAAGGAAACGTAGCGCGGTTGACATTATAGCATAGGATTCGCACGCTTTCCATATAATCTTGCCATTACACTGAATTCACGTAAATATATATATATATATTTTTTTTTAACCACTTCCAGCCACCCTCTGGAGTCTAGACTTAGTAAACTGGACGCGAGTTGTCTCTGTACTTGTTTTTCCGTCTACACCAAAATGTCTTTGCCAAAAAATAGACGATCTACACAATGCAAGTTGTGACGCGTTGTGAGCTTGTAGATCTTCTATATATCTTCTATATTCCGTATTCTGGTGGGAACCAAAAATATATTTTTGGTTCCCACCAGGATATGGATGTTATTGACAACATGAATGGGGGTTTTTTTGTTTGAAAAAGAAAAAAAACATCTTGTGAGTTAGCTACGGTCATATTATTTTCAAAATGAAACATTCTGAGGGGTATAACTCAAACTTGTCTAGATATGCCGGCAGTGTGTGGCTTCTGTCGCATCTCTTTCACAGTCTTGGCAATATGACACAATAGGAAAAATGAATTTCACCCACTTTTGTACTGATACATGTGACAATAAAGATTCTAACACAGCAACAGATTTAAGATGGATGTCTTAGAACATCTCGTTCTTTCAATGCCACTTTCGGCAGCCGTGGGTTACCGATGATAGCTCAGCAACAGTTCCTCCAGATTCCCTCGGAAATCCTGTATGTCCCATGTTGACTACAACGATTTCTCACCTTAACGCTACTTTGATTTATGATGCTTCAGAACTACTAAAATTCAATTTCAGCCTGTATTCTGGGCTTCTGATTGCACTGTAAATGAGATAAACTGATCGCAATTTATTCAAGGATGCTACCTCTCTCTCTCTCCTCTCTCTCCCTCTCCCTCTCTCTCTCTCTCTCTCATGTTCTATCATCGGGAGCCACAACTCGCATCCTAGACTTGAGTGACTCCAACATTTAAGCAATACGTCTGTATTCCAGAAGCGTTCAGTAGAACAGACAAGCTGATGCTAATAGAAAATCTCACAGAGACAAAAGAAAGACGACAAAAAACAAAAACGATTGTTTGATGGAGTGAAAAACTTTCGGAGATCTACCTGCTGCACAGTCAAGGAGATAAGTTCGTTTTTCTTTCTTCTATATGTATATTCAAATATAACACTTTCTACATTTATTTCAATTATCCCATTTTGACCTGAGATCAGATTCTAAAAATGTCTTCTACATCCCGACAGTTTTCGGAAAAAGCCATGTTTCTATGTCAGTCACTCATCGATTTTTCTAAAATAGCAGACCTACAAGCTCATAGTGCACCACAGAGTGGCGCGCTACGAGCTTGTAGATCTGCTATTTTCCAATAGCTAAAGCATAACATAATGCTAACACCAAAAGGGGTTCCCTCGCCCAAAATGGGTTATTCAAACAGCGAGGTAATTTTCCAAACGGTTGATGTGATGATGCGGATCCATCCAGCAAGCACCCCAAGTCCCTAATGCCAGCCATCACTCACAGAAGGTCTCTAACTAAAGCCATTACTGGGTGATTCTCGTAGCGAAGGTCCATTAGTATAACTACGTAATGGCATCTAAGGGGAGCACACAACATTTAGCAAAGAATGGTGAAAGGGGAGAAGAAAAGGTCCCAACAGAGTTCCAAGACCAAAAAACTTTGATAGGATTGGCTTTACACCAGCACGCCATTTAACCCATTTAGACCCGAGGAACGATTCTATAAAGGCCTTCTCTAAATCATGACAAATCATGTCAGTGGTTCTCAAACTATTTCATGTCAAAGAGCCCCAGAATTATCTGTATTTGGCCGCCGACCCCCCATCTGAAAATATGTTGTTCCAGGGAGATCCCTCCAAAAGCAAAAGATTTGAGTTAAAAAACATAAAAAATAATATATATTCAAAGATTTGCGCTACATTTTCACAATTTTTCAAAAATAGCAGACCTACAAGCTCGTAGCTTCTAGGTCTGCTATTTTTCAATAGCTAAAGTATGACTGAGAAAGGAAACAGCTCGTATAGACACGATGCCATCAACATTTGTATTTTTCCAACGTTGCCGAAACATTGGAATATTAATGGTCATAGTTGTATCTCCTGCTGACCACCTCCCCACTACTGGTGTGCGC
>NC_139709.1:31283990-31575166 GCF_964188405.1 Protomyctophum parallelum | reverse complement strand
CAAAACAAAGTTTATATAGGCTCTAGAGCCATCCAGCCTGACTGCACCAAAACAAAGTTTATATAGGCTCTAGAGCCATCCAGCCTGACTGCACCAAAACAAAGTTTATATAGGCTCTAGAGCCATCCAGCCTGACTGCACCAAAACAAAGTTTCTATAGGCTCTAGAGCCATCCAGCCTGACTGCACCAAAACAAAGTTTATATAGGCTCTAGACCCATCCAGCCTGACTGCACCAAAGCACAATAATAACAGTAGCAGTTCTGGACAGTCAGCATTAGACTGTTGCTATACCGTGTAGAAAACAGTCTAGCGATTCTCAACCACTGGGGTCTGTCTTGCAACAAGACCCCCATTTAATGACATATCTATCTCTGGGACCCCCAATTTATATTGTAAAATCAATATTAATTTAACTCTGAGAGTGTGGGTCCATTTGGTTCCATTTGTACGCTCTCAGAGTTAGAGACCCATAAAGGTCCATTTGGTATTTTGGTTCCAAACTATCATTTAGCTGGGGACCCCCTGGAACTCCCTCAAAGACCCCTGGTTGTCCCCGGACCCCACCTTGGGACGCACTGCTCTACGGCACCCCCGTTTAGACTTTATAACCAGTGGTTTAGACCAATTCATTGTCCTCTATATGTCAGAGATTAAATGCAGATATGGCCAAAATGCATTCAAACTTTGTTTCTATTGTTTCTATTTTCTATACTATTGTTTCTTAATAATTGCCATTAACACTCAACCAAAATGGAAATCCATATAGTTCTGTAAAGAAATTGCATACGCATAAAAAACCCATAAAGAAAAAAAAATAACATGCACATACGTTTCTATGAGGTCATTTGCCAAACATACAAAGCACCACAGTGTTCATTTGATCACTGTCACCGTTGCAGAATATAGGATATATTTGGTGAACCTTAATTGCTTGGGCCCCCCCCCCCCCTTCCTATGCACATCCATTCAGCAGGAATACCAAACGAGTCTCCCCTTTAGCAACTCACCCTACCAACAGTCATTAAGACATGTGAATCCCTAGACTCTTTCAAAACGGCTCTCAGAAGGGCACCTACGGACAGCTGCAATTCGAAACTGGCCTCCGCAAAATCTGAATCCCCCCCACCCCTTTTTCCCCCCTCACCGTATACGTTTCTTTTCCCTTTTTACCTCCTATGATGATTTCCTGTTTTGACCATATAGTTGTGTATATTCGTACGTCTCTAAATGTTTTGATGAATTGAAAACGGTGGGCCCTAAACAAGTGTAATGCTTCATGGTGTCGTCCACTCACACGTTTTTGTATCGAGTTGTACTTGAAATGTACTGAAATTCTGCAAACTGTTAATAAATCCATCAAACAATCTGGCTATTTCATAGTTTTACTGAGATTAATCTCAGTAAAACTATGACTAACCCTATACCGAAACTTAACCCCAGTAAAACTATGCCTAACCCTAAACTTATTCCTAACCTTAACCCCAGTAAAACTATGCCTAACCCTAAACTTATTCCTAACCTTAACCCCAGTAAAACTATGCCTAACCCTAAACTTATTCCTAACCTTAACCCCAGTAAAAATATGCCCAACCCTAAACTTATTTCTAACCTTATTCTCAGTAAAAAAAGAAGAAAAAGAATGCAAGAACCGCGGCACCGAGCGGTCGGCGGAAAACAAATGGAGGGGCGAGATGGTTTAGGGGCGACCGTACCCGATACCTTCAGCAGAATGCCTCACGAAATGCACGAACGGAGAACTCGGGAGACGACAACATGCAAAGGCAGCTCAACACAGCCATTTACACGTCCAGATAACAGCAATTAGCACGACGGGAGAGGGGACAATTTCTGTTTCAATTTAAAAAAAACACACACAGGTCTTGTTGGTCTACAAAACATGATCAATGATGTTTCTAAACTATAAATGCTCAATTAATACATTGCACTTCATCCGTTCGTGTCACATTTCGGACAGGTTGAGTTAATACAGAACAGAAGAGCTAATAACGCTCACTGTGCAACTCTGCACACACACAAAATATATAGAGAATGTACAGGTCTACATACTGTATACTGTATAGATGTAGTAACTGCACACGCCACACGCACACACACACACACACACACACACACACACACACACACACACACACACACACACACATGCTTAAGTCACAGCGTGTTCTCTGGGCACATTCAGGGCTAGGGTGTTAAGTAGAGTCGATGGATTAGCGGGGGAGCGGCGCTGCCTCCTCTCTCCTCTCCTCATTTCTCTTTAGGCTCGGCCGTCAGCGGGCTGATGAGCCGTGGCGAGGCCTGACCCCTCCGTGGAGTTGTTGCCATTATGTACAAGTAGTGGGATAATGAAGCATTCATGCTAATGTGTGGACCCGAGCAGCACATCATCTTGCAGCTGTGGGGCCGCGGCGGTAATCCGCCATCATCATCATATAACTACTAACGCCTAGACATGTCCTCTCCGCCCCTACTAGTTACAGCTGCTGCTGCTACACCACCCACCCACCTCCCCCCCACCCGACAGCCCCCCGAAGCAGTCACTCCTCTGGGACTCGACTTTTAGTCTAAAGAGAACACGGAATCAGATATTCATAATGAAGACCCTGCATGCATGGTTGTTCTGAGTGCCGTGATTTTTTTACTTTTTTCCCCCGTTTATGTATGTGTCCATGGAGTTAACGTTACTCTAAATAGACCCCCCAGGTGTGATTGGAATATTTAAATAACATGTCGTCTTCCCTGTGTATTTTTGGTTTCTTCCAAAAAAGACTGAGTCAAAAAAAGGCCCAATCAAAATGACACCGCGTTAGTGACATCACAATATCCTCCCCTCCCCCTTTATCATACAACAATGGATCACCACCCACCTGAAAAACAGGATATACTTAATGAACTGATGAGTGTGGCCACATAAAAAAACACTTTCTGTACACTTACAAAAAAAACTAATTTATTTTGGGGAGGGGGGGGGGGGGGGGGGGGCACTCCATCTTTAATAAATTCTAAACACATATATGCCTGAACATGGACAGTTAGGCCAGACACGTTTTGCAGGCCTTAATAGGGGCAATTTCTCTGCGGTGGCGAGAGGCTGGTGGTCAGTCAGTGGGTATAAGAGTCTACGGGTCATAATGTCCAGGATGTTGCAGCTGTATAGGGAAGACTGTGTTGCAGAATAATATCTGTGAGAAATGGGGGTGCTTCCTGAAAGTCAGGATCACTCTATACCCCCCCCCCTCGACAGGATTGATTAAAACTGAATTGGGCCCATTAATACTTTGATACAATGTATGTGTCGCCGGTGACACAGCGGAATGCATGTTTACAGGCGGGGGGGGGGGGAGAATATTTAAAAGACGGTTCCGCTCGCTCTGCAACCCGCCGAAGGAATTAAACCCGGCCGCCCGGGACGCAAGCAAGCACATGCGTTCTCTCATTTACTCCCTGTCTCTCTGCTTCTCGTCCTCTCCTCTCCATCTAAGCCCCCCTCCCTCCCCTCCCTCTCTCTCCCCCATGCCTCCATCTGCGCTTACTCATCTCCCTGTGATTATAAAGGTCTTTAGATCTAAGGAATGAATGAATTACCAAAGGCAAAGACAAGGCTCGTGTGATTCGGACGCCCGTGAATGAAAAATTACCCCTTTGTTCCCCTCCATCAATTGCATGTCTAATGAAATCAAAATCCCCGATCGCATAATCAGGGGAAGGGTCCTCCACCAGGAGAGACCCCCCCCCGAAGTGTGATTTGTAACCTTTCTTTTTGCTAAATGGAGATCAAGGCAAATCTTCCTGCCATTGTCCCTGTCCCCCCCCCCCCCCCATTTACAAATGGTGGAAATGAGAGACACCAGCTCGAGGGATACTCGAGGGAGAAGAACTGTGTCTTATAGCACTCAAAGTAGCAGGACATGAAGGCTCCCTCGTCGACAAAGTCAGACCTATTGCGATAATGAGAATTCTAACTAAAAATAATCAAATCAGCCCTTAACCCATTTTGGCCTGACGTCGGAATTGAATTTATTTTTCTGAAATACCTATGTTTCTGTATCAGTGGTGGTCAATATTTCATGTCAAGGACCACAAAAATTATCTGTGTTTGGCCACCGACCCCCATCTGAAAATATGTTGTTCCGGGAACCCATCAGAAGCAAAGATTTGAGTTAAAAACTCGCTCTGTAACAATATATATTCAGGTACATTTTCACGATTAAAAAAAAAATAGCAGACCTACAAGTTCATAGCTTGAGCTTGTAGATCTGCTATTTTTCAATAGCTAAATTATAACAATGTTTAAAACACCCAAAATGGGTTAAAAAAAAATTGTGTTGTTTCCTCTCCAAACATGATGTGGCCTCTTTTCCAGGCCCCTCAGTATAGCAGGTCTTTGTCTCCCTGGATGGACCGTCTGTGTCACCTCTCCTCTACCCTAGCGCTCAAGGTTAATTGTTTATGGGTTGGAACACACAACCTCCATCCTTTGTCCTCTGCTCATGTAAACTCCTAAATCTTCTCTCGTTTTTTGACTGATTAACCCGTTCAAACATTGGTCGTTCCTGACGGAAGAACCCGCGACCGGTGCAAACCGACAGCCACAGTGACTTGTACAGGCCCTATAGTGGTCAGGCAGTGGGTTCCCTGCCGACTCCCCTCTTTGGCATCGCACCCACTCTTGAGCAATTAGCCCCAGCCCCCGAGTGAAGGAAACGCTATGCCTGTTCCACTAGCCGACCTCTCCTCCCTCCGGGGATCACCTTGCTAATTAGTATTAATTACTCTTAATCTTAACCCCTAAATCCGGGGCTTTGGCTCTCTGAGCCTGCCACGGGCTGCTCTCTCTCTCTCTCTCTCTCTCTCTCTAGCCTCTAGAGGCTGCAGTCAGCTTGCCCACACATTGCACCGCTCTATTTATAAGCCCTGAGAGGTGGGAATCCTTGGCAAGATGTCAAGATATGTACCTGGCCATTGTTTCTGCATGCAGCCCCACACTATACAATGGATGGACTGAGCCTTTTATTAGGTCAGTGTTACAGCAGCAGGCAGCAAAGACCGGGACAATGCAGTGTTGTTTTTGGCAGCAGATTTAGATTTTTTTAGTTTTAGTCATTAGTCTCTTGAATAGTTTTCATTTAGTTTTAGTCAAATTTTTTAGTCACCTGGAATGTTTTAGTGTATCATAAGATTTTAGTCGACTAAATCTAGTTGATTTAGTCGACTAAAATGTATTTTGGCGGGCCTTGATGCCGTCGTAATGACTGTTTTTTTTTCACTTGCTGAAAATAGTTGATCTGTGAGCTTGTAGATTGGCTATTTTCAGCATGCAAACTAGTTGCAAAATGACTTGCAGTATACTGGATCTCTTGTCCACCTAGTCCCTTCCGAACATTTTAGTCTAGTTTTTATTTGTTGACGAAATTGTCAGTATATTTAGTCTTAGTTTTAGTCATCATAGCTTAGTATTCATTTAGTTTTCGTCAGTGGAAAAAGGTAGTCGACGAAATCAACTCTGGGCCAATGGAAGATCTTACTGTGCTAGGAGTTTTCTCTCAACACAGGACTGGTATTTACTGTAAATAATGAATTTGCAAATACCATGTGTAATAATAACGTAAAACCTAATAGATTTCTCAAGTGCTCATTAAGTCATCATTGTGTATACTTTGCAGCAGCTCATTTACATTATTGAAAACAATAAGAAAAGGAGATAATAATTGATCTGTTGGGATTGGCTTTGTATGATTTATCCCAAAGAAAGACGATGCTTGTAGGCTACCTTTTAATGTCTCATTGGCCCTAGTGTGGGTGATTTTATTTTCTTTCAAAAAATAATACGTTATGTATTATAATTACTTCCAACTAATTATCTCCCCTCCAGGCTGGAATGTCCCGGAGAGGGGATTATGTATTTGCTCCTGTGATTCTGCGATTCCTGTGAGTCTTTGGTGTGAAACTTTGTATGCATACTATGTATAGGAGGCCATGGAAGAGCCTACATCGCAATTTGCAACTCTTGAATAGTAGGTTGTACAAACAAAAACGTTTTCACTTTTTGCTATAGCCTACTACGCTTAGGCTACTACTACTACTCTTTTCATATTCACTCATCTATGTATAGGCCTATATGCTTAATTCTTAATTCTCTTATAATTCCACACCTTGTTGCGTTTGCCATTTCGGTATAAGTCATCGCGTTCATTGGCTGAAACGGGTCACGTGGCAGATGTGGTGTCACACATATCGTCACGCGTAACGACAGTTAGCCAAAATGGCTAATAGAAAGCTAATCATTTCCCATTTCCATATTTTTGTAGTCACTCTCGGTAATGTCCATCACTTCGCAAGCCGAGTGGCGTTAATATTTCCAAAATGTTTGTGTCATGTTCATCCCAAACAATCAATTATTAGCCACGTTATGGTCTTAAACTTTATAACTTTATAAACAGTGGGCTCATAGGTTGGTAAACCAATAGGAAGTCTACGTCGGTATCCAGTGCTAGTTTGTTCCGCCCTTCTTAAAGGCTAGTGTGGGTGTGTCTCAGATGTGTGGGCCAGGCAACTAGAAGACCCTCTATACTGTATATACACGATACGATTACCTTCCAATCTTTGCAGCAGGGGCCAATTGTGCAAAGATATGCCACAAATAATGAACATCCAATCAGTCCCAAATTATAATCACACATTGGGGGGGAGGGGCCTTGAACATTGCATAAAAAAAGTGCTTTCACTTAAATAATCACACCCGTGTGAAGTGAGGGGCGCTCTTATCATACATCTTCATCATGTATGATGATATTGTCAATGGGAATGTAATCTTTGTGTTAGGACAAAATAGCGCATTTGCTCGTCTACATATGTCAATTCTCCATTCATTGTCAATGGCATTTTGTCATGTAACTAAAGTAATATATTACTTTCAGTAATATGACTTTTTTAACTAGTTACTTTAACTACCGGTAGTTACTTTCACATTTTTTTAAATAATTTCCTTTTTCCAAAAGTAACTAGTTACTATTTCCACTAGCCTTGGTGGTACTGTGGTTTGAGAGTGTTTTATTTATAATAATGGTAGACTGGGTTGGGGTCGAGTTGCTTTGCAGGCTGCTGATCCACTCTAGATCTAGGCTGCTAATGTTGAAAATGCAAGGTAAGACTTTTGGGGACATAATCGGAGGCGAGAAAATAAGTAAAGTAATAAGTAACTAGTTACTTTTGGCAGGGAGTACAACGTAAAGTAACTATATAACTTTTAAAGTAATAATATTATTGTTTAAGAGTAACTTTGACAACACAAAATAGACACTATGCGATTTGCTCAGAGACTATGATGTAACATTCTCCATGCATTGTCAATGGGAATGTAATGTTTGTGTAGGACGGAAATCTACACTAAATGCTGAATATAGGAGGGCTAGCGCCCCTCAAAAATACGATAAGGTACAAATGCTCGTGTGTCGAGTGTCAAAAAGAGTCAGTCAGTCTGTAATTATAATACATTGTCTCTCTCTTACAAACCATGCCATATAACGCAACATGCCAAATTTGTATTGCATGTGGAGGGGCACCTCCACAAAATACTTTTACTTCTGAAAAAGCTCTATACACTGTTAAAAATAATATGTTCTTGACATGAAGCCACAGGGTCCCAAAATGCATAAACAAGAATGACTTGATGTGATATTCTTCAATAATGTTGATAAACATGCACGGTCAAATCCACAGTGGTAATTTAACTCTGATAAATGTAGAAATGGAACCATAGGGGCCCGTAGGGGTCCATTTGTACAAACAGGACCTAAAACATTGTTTCAAGTTCTACCCATCAATAAACACTTTCCAGAACGTTGGAACTAGAAAGGATACTGCAGGGAATACTTTTTTTATTTTTGATACAGTGTTCAGAAAAGGTAAGAATTTGACATTTGACTGAGCCACGGGGAGGAGTTACTTCGCCACAGCGAAGGTCACAGAGTGGTCGATTGATAATTAAGCAATATTACACGAGAGGGGGCGAGTTCCGAAAGCAACGCAGAAGTGCATTAATGACGTTAAACCACCCCCTCGAGTGTAATATTGCAGTAAAACAGTCACCCTTAAAACGAAGAAAAAAAACATATTTTGAATGTAGTCACTACGACCACAAATGTCCCAAGAAACCAGCTAGCCACTGAGTTTGCTGCGCTCTGGGAGAACAGAGCAGCTGAATTCTTGGTTTCAGCCAATCAGATTGCTTCCTCGAAACGACCTGTTGCATAATAAAGCTTTAATCCTCTGGAAGTTGTCGGCTATTTTAACATACAGTAAAGTAACGAGTAACAATCGCATTTAATTTCAGTAATTGGAAAACGTAATTAGCTACACTACGTGTAATTAACACGTGACTTAGTAACACGCAACACTCCCAACACTGGGAGTTACAGACCCTTAAGGCCTATTCATAGTCTGGATTTTCGGTGGTGAGGTGACCACCGCTCCAGTGGTGAGGTGACCACCGCTCCGGTGGCGAGCTGACCACCGGAGCTGAAATAGCGTTGAGCGGTGGTGAGTAAAAACAGAGAGAAGGGCTGGGGAGGTGGCGGTGGTTTGCTCTTCACCGCGGCTCGTGACGTCATGTTGTAGTTCGGTGGTCACCTAACCACCAAAAATCCAGACTATGTATGAGCCTTTACGGGTCCATTTTGTTCCATTTTGTATTTTACGGTGGACTAAAGATGCAGTGTCATGGAGGTGAATTCGGACGTCTCACCTGTGGCGCCTACGCCCAGCTGCAACGTGCTGCGGTCCTTGGTCAGACCGTTGGTTTTGGGACTGGCGGTCGGAGCGACGGTGGCCACCGCTCGGGGCGGCCGCTTCCCCGGAACCTTGACCGTTGTCCTGAGCAGGTCGATCTCCTTCCCATGCACGTTCTGCATGTAGTCCTGGAACACATTACAACGGTGGTGTCAACCCTTTTGCATGTCAAGGCCTAGTATTTATTGGGCATTTTAAGCCATGGAAACCGCCGTTGAGATTTAGCCTCTCAGACCCAAAATTTGGAATATTTGGTTGTTGTTGTTGGGACAAGGTTTTGTCCACAATTCCATGCTGTACTGATGAGGCAATCGTTGAATTGTGTAGACTTCGTTAAATTAAGTAATACAGATGTTCAACACAACGGCATATTTCAAAATATAGGCGCTAAAGTGCCAGCAGACATATCAGACTTTACTCTGACATATCTAAAAAGGAAAACTTCTGGGTATGATGATTATGTCACGTGCATACCCTATAGTGTAGATGATTTAACTCTTGAGAGCGTAAAGTGAAACCAAATCCGATTCATTTTACGCTCTCAGGAGTTAAAGATCTATAAGAGTCCATTTGGTTACCAACTCTTCTGGGGACCACCTGGAACCCCCTCAAGGACCACTGGTGGTCCCCGGACCACTGGTTGAAAACCACTGCATTAGAACATAAAAGCCATTAGCATGACAAACGGGTATGTCTAGTTCCACGCAGAACTGAGCGATTCAGGCTACGCAAATAATGTGCTTGGGGTTCTCGTTGATTTCAATAACATTTGCGCGCGCGCGCTCGCGCACGCACACACACAATCTGCAGCTTCACCCAAATGATTAAACCAAGTATAATCTCAATCGTGCAAGCCACGGACAATGGATTGAAAACACTAATTTGGTTCTCCATTCCCAATTTCCCCACACAAAAGTAAACGGATGAGACAGTGCGACAGTGGAAAAGTGGACCGTAGAGCCATTACACATTCACCTGTGCCCACGCCAGCCCCTTCCGCGCGGAGGGATGCGTCGATGCGAGGCGTAATGAATGCAAACAGTCTCATTCTCCCTCAATTTGGCCGTTTGATTCGGCTTTAAGCGACGCTCGCCACCAAATGTGGGAAGCCAGGGTGAAAATCGTTGGGCTCAGCAGAAAATTAAAAAAGGCCCAGAAAAAGAGAGGAGCTCGGCCTTCGCCGTCCCCTCGCCGGCATCCTCTGCTTTATTACCACGTCATAAAGCACTCATTTCTTTCCCAAGCCTCCTCGCTAATTACCCAGTGAGCGCTCTCATTTCATTTTATTGCGGGAATTAACAGCCAGATCGAAGCGTGCAAAGCTATTAAGATGTGTGATTAAGCCACATTCAATTAGTTTCTACAAACAATTTAATTGATGTAGCTGATAGAATTAACAGAAGGTGATTGTGTGGATGGCTTGGCTGACTGCGAAATTAAAGGTTCCTCTCTCTCTCTCCCTCTCCCCTCCCTCCCCTCTTTTTCCATCTCCCCCCCCCCCCCCCCCCCCCTCCCTTTTTTCCTGTACTCTCTCTCTGCTTCGCTGCTCCGAACGAGTCTGAGCGGCTACGGAGCCCCTAATGTAACCGTCGCTCCCATATCGCACCTCCCCGAGTAAAGATGGCAGACGCGAGACGCTCAGCCACTCATAGATCGCCCCTGATGACCCTGAAACAGCTGTAATGATCAAGAGATAGCCCCGTCCGGTCAATTACATACATCACCGCTGCGCTACGCCGCACTGCTAATAACAGGCCCAGTAAATTAAACCACTAACGCACTGTCAATACAACAAGGCCGTAATATACTAAGCTCGGCATAAAAACGTGTTGGGGGTCGACAATGTGAACCCATGTCGCGCTAAAGACGTAATTGGAACGACGAACCCAATAGCAATTTCCAGGATACCTTGGTTGAGATTACAAATGACAGTACCCAACGTTCCAACTAGTATATGTATGTCATTAACCGTGTTACTGAATTGTGTTTTAAGGCAGAGACTGGAACCATAAGCTAAAAGCTTGGATAGGACGAGTGAGAGAGTGACGGCGAAAGATTAAAAGGATTCGGAGAAAGATGGACAGGGCATGTGAGAGTGTGTGTGTGTGTGTGTGAGTGTGTGGGGTGGTGGTGGTGGTGGTGGTGGTGGTGGTGGGGAGACGGGGTCCTCCTGTCTGAGCTGCTGCCAAGCCAGCCGAGTGTTTAAGAGGTATTAGAGGCCCAGCGGGACTCTGACAGAGATGGATTGTGGGAGGCTGGTCAGGCCGAGCCACCACGCGGTGAGAGCCGTTATAAATACAAGCCAGCGTGGCGTCTGGGCGCGGCGGGCAACGCAGCAGCACAGCCATGTCTCCATTATAGCCCCGGCATCATCCAGGCGCACCACGTGGGACAGCGGTGACCGGGTAAAGGCCTTCCTATCGCTGTCGTTTCTGTCGACTAAAACTTAAGACGAAAAGATGTTCGTCGACTGCCTTTTTCCACCGACGAAAACTAATGGAAACTAAATGAAAACTATATGCTATGATGACTAAAACTATGAGACTAAATGTACTGACAATTTCGTCAACAAATAAAAATCACACCCGTGTGAACTGAGTGGTGCAACCCCCCCCCCCCCCCCCCTCTCTCTCTCTCTCTCTCTCATTAGCAGCAACAGTGCAGCACTATCTCTCTCTCTCTCTGATTCTGGCACAACAGCGCCCCTACTGGTACTCATAGTCATACTGGTGCTCATAGTCACATAGGTGGGTTAACGTCACATAATATTACACATGGCTGCATGCTGATCATCGGGATCGGGATTCAAACCCGCGACACGCTGTCGGGGCCGCATCGCAGCCTAGGGTGTCCGGACCGCCAGCCTGCAGCCCCCGACCTATACATAACCAATATAGTCATGTTGAAAACGTGTGTTGATTTCGATAAACCTAAAACGTGACTGTGTTGAGTTTTGCAATTCGAGACATTTAGAGGAAGCGTGATAGCAGCAACGTTACTATTCAAAGTCATATAGTCCAGAATGTGTTGTAGGGTTGGCTCCGATAGCTACTACTTAACACAGGCCTAATGCTCCACAACTGGAACATCGCAGGATCCATATACTGTACAGCATGTGTGCACAATGATAGTCAGTCTTCTTTCTTTTTGCACTGGCAGGTTTATCTGGCTTCCCAGCCTATAGTACAATAATAAGGACTCTGGCATAGACATATGTTTATATTATGACTTAGAAATGTATTATTAATTAATTACAACACAGCATCTTCAAGTGCGAGGACCAATGGACGAACTGTTTAACAATGCTGCTTTGATTAGGCTATTCAATGTTTCCTTGGTGTTGCATGTTGTGTTTAATACTGGAGCCATTCTTTAATTCTATTTATTTTATTCCTAGCCTTTGCATGTATGTTTTAATATTATTATTGCTGCTACGATGTCTGAGGAACCAGAACAAAAGGACTTTTACTCCAATCCGATTCACAAGACGAGTACAATAAAGAAACCTTGGACTTTACTAGTTCAACACAAAGAATGGTAAAAATTGCATTTGCATCCAGAGAATTCAGCCGAGTAGGCGAAATACATTGAAATTGGTACATGTGTCACCCATATATGGTACTCCAGACTGTAGCAAGTGCTTTCAGGTAATGGGAAGAGAAGTGGTAAGACTCACGTGTAAACTGGGGTGGTAGGTGAGGAGGCCATTATCGCACAGTGTCACATATTTCTTCTTCCACTCTTTGTTGAGCGATTTCCCACTTCTCTTCAGAAGCATTCCCTGCAAGAAACCACACAGGGAGCATTTTACGGTGAGAATCTGCGTGTTAAATCATCACAGAGTAATTCTACTCAACGTTAACCGACACCCAATGTACAGTAATCCAAGAATCTGAATTGGAATCACATGTCATGCATGTAGAGGAATGACTCTCATAAATGCATATATGGATAATAGAATAAAAAAAACCCCAGGTACAGTATATTTAAAATAAACAAATAAAACAATTTGAATAGTTAAGCGTACACAGTCAAATCAGAAATGAATGCATTTGTTTATGACTCTGAGAGTGTACACATTTAACCAAATGGTTAAAATGTTTACATCCTCAGATAAATCAAATGTATACAGTGTATATATCCATACGGTCAGTGGTTCATGTGTGTTTGCAACTTGAACCCTTCAACGCTTGGCCAGTTCGCTGTGTGTGTGAAACCGTATCCATTCACAAAAGAGAAGACAATCCAATGATCAAGACCACCTCCCTGCATTCATACACATAACACAGGCGAACTCTGGAGGACCTCTCAATCCTGGATTAGAGAGTGTGATCTCCGTTCTTCAAAAGCTCACTCAACGCTTCTCTTCTATTCCACCCATTATCTTCGGGGGCATTTAAGGCTTCAAATGATCCCTTATCTGCTGGGTAAATCCACCGGTAAACAAAACTTGGCTGGAGGTGACCTAAACGCTGAGTGCAGGGGAAGGGAGGTTTGCTAGGGTTAAGGACTGAGGAGGGGCCCGTTAATTAGGGGATTAGGGGGGTGTTTGTACTTTTTACAGCCTGTGTGTGTGTGTTTGTGTGTGTGTGTGTGTGTGTGTGTGTGTGTGTGTGTGTGTGTGTGTGTGTGTGTGTGTGAGGAGGGGGGGGGGGGGCACTGAACTGTTTTTCTAACCTGCAGAGGTATAATCCTGATTAACACATCAGGAACAGCTGACCTCCGGTGAACTGGGCACCAGGCTGTTTGTCGAGAATCATCCTAATCCTCTGCAGCCCTGCTTGATCTAAGGAGCTGACTGCTGACTCTGGGCCACATGCTAAGTGTAGTATAGGCTCTGCTATTATCCTGTCCCCTTGTTGCCCACTTTAACCCATCAAGATTTTTCAAAGATAGCAGATATACAAACTGTGAGCTTGTATATTATCAGCTATTTCTGAATAGCCAACGCAAAAAAATCTAAAATGGTACAAATGCTTTCCCCGGTTTTAACGGGTTAAATTCTTCATCGTATGACAACTAGTGAAAATAGGCCAATTTACAAGCTCACAACATACATCTCATTTCTGGATAAAACTAAATTTTTTTCCCCCCAGAATAAAATGTATTACTGTGGAAAAAGCCAATAATAATAATATGTTGCCACAGTTGGGAAGCAACATTTTCTAAGTACTTAATGCCAGAGCCTGCCAACTGAGGATTTGTATTGAACAAATAACATACAATTTGTTGAGCTTCAAAACAGATGAGTGACTAAGTAATGAGGCATACAATAATATTAGAATTATGTTGGTATTTAACAATTAATCTCAGAAAAAAACAGGGCTAATTCTTTCTCAAATATTGAGCAGTACATATTGATTCTTCAGGGAAAACATTTATAAACCTTTTTTTTTTGGTTATTTAATCGAATGCTGCCAACCACCAATAATGTGCACAATGTGGTCAATAAAACAAACTGTAAACACATTTTAATGGCTTTGTAATCATACAAAGCAAATGATCCAGTTACAAGGCCTCTGGCGACTGTGGAATACATGTTTTACAAGCAAAATATGATGCTCGTCTTGTTGCCTACATCAATCTATACATCCAATCAGTGTGGTGGGGCTTCATAAATTCATCAATGCTCTGAAGATCAATATGTATTCTCAGACGATACATGTAAAATCTCTTGGTCAGCACATTATTTAATTTAGATGTTGGCCTAGTAGAAATGCAATAAATCTCAAAATGTTGTCTCTTCTGGTAATTGTAAAACGTGTACGATAATTTGAAGGTAATTCATTAAACGAGGAAACCTAAAGGAACTGAGCACATTAAAATGCACAGCTATAGTTTATCAATTTGTAACTCATAGTGTACAGATGTAACCTTGATCGATCAATTGATTCAATTTCAACATTCTCAGATTTAAATTGACAATGGGCATTTTGTAGGTACAGTGCCGTATCGCACGCACGCACGCACGCGCACGCACACGCACACGCACACGCACACACACACACACACACCACACACACACACACACACACACACACACACACACACACACACACACACACACACACACACACACACACACACACACACACACACAGAGAGAGAGAGAGCGAGAGAGAGAGCGAGATCTCCATGTTCAGTCTGTGCGACATAAGGAGCCAGGCCGGTCGCCTGTGTCCAGACAATTGTCATAATCTACACAAGAGGAGATTCTATTGTCTTGGCAGCCAGAAAAAAAAGCTGCATCCTGCCAGCGTGGCTGAGTGATAGGCCAGTCTTTTGTGATGGTCCACAGAACTAGAGGGGGGGGTGCAGAGAGGAGCCCAGTTTCTCAGTACCGAGTGCATTGTTGCCCTCACTTACCATTTTCACAGGCGGGAGGGAGGGAGGGGGCTGGAGCAGGGAGGGGTAATTTGCCCAATGAGTGGTGTGTGTGTGTGTGTGTGTGTTGCGTGCGCGCGTGTGGGTGTTTGTGTGTGTTTCGGGGGTGATGTGGGGGTGGTGGAGGGGGGGGGGGGGGGGGGGCGCTGGTAATTAAGCCCACATTGACACTTTGATCTCCTTGATTGTGCAGTTGACCGACCTGGCCATCCGCCAGTCATACCCCCCCCCCCCCCCCCCCCCCCCATGCCCTCCTGGCTCAAGCCACCCCCACCTCCCGAAAACACAACAAAAACAAAAACAAAACAAAAAACTCCTGGGAAAAGGGGAACGGCTGTTGGCCATATCTTATTGTCAGGAGGAGTTACCCAAGAAAAGCTAATAGGTCTGAATGGGAAAGCTTACTGTAAAGATGTTTACAGGGGCATTTTCTTTAGTTTGGGTTGCTTACTGACCTCCTGTTCACCCATATCCCTCGTGTCCTAATCCTATTGAAGCCTTTTCAAGCCCACAGAGACACTGCAGGGAGATCCACTGATCCTCATGACGGACAAGCACCGTTTACAGAGATGGAATGGAAATTAAATGGCTGCTTAACAGCTGGCACAAGGTTTTTATGTTAAGTTTGGTTGGTTCGTAATGAGTGATTTAAATGCATATTATATTATTATATGCGGTATGTTTAAAAAATATAAGATTGCATAAAATAAGTTTGAAATCATATATTATGCATACCTGACAAATGTACTGTATTATACAATATAGAACAGATTTAAAAAAGAGAGAGTATAGCTATTAAAACCTGGGTTCAACCTGCAATTTATTTAACCAAAATCATGTCAGTTTTATCAAAATCAGGTGGGCGTAATAGCTCAATATCTTTAAAAAAACTAAAATTATCTTGACCATTTTCATCATTTGCAGTTGACAACAATAAGTTTACTGACATAATTTTGATTTCTCCAATGAATTTCTATTGCTGTGGTCCACATTTAGAAATATTACTCAGGTTTCTTACTTACTATTCCAAATTTCCTGATTGACATAATTTTAATTCCTTTATAAGAACTGTGAGACAATATAATACTATGTAACCATTGTAATAAATAAAACTGTATTATTCTGGTTAATTAAATACGTGTGCAATAGTTAATTTTCACATTTAATGTGTTGGATATGCAGGATCTTCAGACTTGACACAAAATAAAAGTATATAATGTAAATTACATATTAGCTACTTCACGATAACAAACAGCTTACTGTACTTTGACCAATGATTTAGATGAATTCGCTTTTATGAAACTGTATTCCAACAACAGCCAATATACATACAATCGACAGTCGACATTTCCCCACTGTCCATTCTCCATTATAATATTATAGTGAAAATGAGCATTTTATTTGGACGAGTGTGATCCATTCTATACATACAGCAAAATATGTATCATCTTTCTGACGTTCTCCTCAAGCTCCATGCTCCCCGACATGCTTTGTGTTGTTTTAGGTCGCCATCTAGTGGCGAGAACGTCACATTTTGCCACAGACTAAACGACATCAGGCCATAATAAATACTGAATATCAATTATCGAGGGATATTTACCAACACATTAGGTGTTGTGTACTTACCCATCTAAATAGGCAAGTTGTAGGGCAAAGTTTAGAAAAAAAGACACTCACCTGTTTGATTGGTATGGCCCTTCCACTGCCTATGTTGTCTGTTTTAGTGTCAACGCTCTTTGCTTGTTCACTGGCTTTTCGTGACTGCAAGAAAACAAGAGAGTCAGTCAGTAACTGAAGTGAAACATTGATGCCGATGCAGGGAGGGATGTGCAGGGTGTGTGTGTGTGTGTACGTACGTGTGTGTGTCTGTGAGTGTGTGCAGGTGCACAGTGCATATCAGTGTGAGAGTGGTGGTTCAGAGGGTGGCGTGCGTGTTTGTCCAAGTATAATGCAGTAACGTGGGAGACTCAACAAGTCGACATTGCAAAATAAAAAGTCTCAAAAGAAGCTCAAAAATGAACACCACGAGCAGACCAGCGGAACAAAGAGCATCAACACTGACGTGCAAGTATAGAAAAAAGAAAAAGACCAGACCAAGACCAGACTAGACACAGAAGACCATCTCAACACAGAGGAGACCAAAAAAGAAAAGACGACCACACATCGAGTCATGACTCAGCCCTGCAAACCACCTTTCCTTTGTGTCAGACCCAGAGGTCTGTTTAGTAGAACCTGAGGATAACGTTGCGCTGCTGCAACGTGCCTTTTGCATAGATGCGTTGACAAAAGAACAACAAGTTTGTATAGCACAAGTTAATTTAAGTTACAGTAAATAACAGGTTAAAAGGGAAAGAAGAGAAAAAAGGGGTTATTTTTTCCATATATTTTCTTTACAGGAAACCTTGTTAGTTAGTTAGTGCCTTCTTGCCTGCACCTGCAACACCTGTTGGAACATTATGAACTCTAATTCAAACATCAGACCAACATCATATCCAGTGCAAAGTGCAAACATGTGAACGTTAGTGTTAGGAACAGCAAGTAAAATAGCAGCCCCGCCTCCCAACAAAAAAGGGAGATGCAGAGAAATAAATGTCATATATTCGTCCAAGTCCTTTGCAGCTGTGGAGAGAATTGACTGACAAAATAACATGGCAGCCAAATGCATTATTTGAAGAGAATTACATCCCCCCCATCCCCCCCAACATAGATAAACCATGAGGTACAAGGGACAGACATGGGTGGTAATGGTCTCATTCACAACATGAGAATGCCCAGTCACCCATGGAGAGAGGTAGAGGCCGAGTTCAAGTAAACCAAACTCTGCATTAAGGTTTTTATTTCCAACATTTTATTATTATTTTTTTTAAGTATAATTTTCCTTTTTTTTTTTTTCTTCATTTTTTTTTTCTTTTTAGCTTGTATACAGACACCATACAAAGCAAGTCACAGGTTCACTTCCAAATATTCAACAGATTGAGCCAAACATTGCAGTTCCCACAAAATATAGGATGGACAAGAAAGGCATTATTTCATATATTTTATATATGTTGTGTACTATATTTTGAATAAGTTACGATTGTAAATAAAATACAATACAAGATATACAGCAGTCTATAATTTTCAATCCGTTCATTATAGAAAAGCGATTATGCAATAGTTCATAATCTCTGTACCAAAACTAAAAAATAAATACAAATAAATAAATAAATAACTGATGGAATATGGGGGGGGGGGAAATAAAATAAAATCAACAGTAACTACATTCATAAAAGTCGGTGCAACCCAGATTCATTTGTTTATATCTCTCTTTACATTTCTTTAGTACCTCGATCGATGCCCTGCTCTGATTTTTATGAAGGCCTTCATAAAACTACCCAAATATACTCATTTCAAATACCCTTTAAATCTAGCACATATATATACCACCTTTTGAATACTTTATCCTGGAAAATAAATCAAAATGAAATCAAAATTTGACCAAATGAATGAGGGGACAACCCAAAAACAAAACCACAACAAGAGTGTACTTGGCACCTCTTAGTCCTCCAGTCCTCATTTATGGCAAGGGGCAAGTGTGATGTAAGAGTTTTGTCTTTTGGGTGACTGGCTAAACAGTTCCAAGAGTGACTTGACTGCACACATAGCTTTTTTTTAATGAGTTGTTTGAACTGTTGAGCAGAGATGGATGGGCCATTTCCAGACCAAAGAAGAGTCCCTACAGTCTGTCTCGTGTCGCAGTCGTGTGTTTGACAGTCTGCTATTGAGCCCAAACAGACAAACGTCATAATTACCGTTGCTTTTAAAAACGTCTTTTACGATCTCCATAGTGCAAGTTCTTTGCATTACCACTAAATGCAGTAGAGAGCACTATGGGTAAAGCAGCAACACGTTAGAAGTCCTCAATAATCTCCGCTATAATAATCTCCTATCGGGACCGGCAAAGCAGGGGGACTCTTTATCTAATGATCATGCTCTTCTAATTCGGAAGGAGTTGGAAAGCCCTTTTTGTTGAAGAAAGGTTGGAAACAGAAGCACAAATCTGCAAATATTGAGAAACATTTCAGATGGTTATTTCTTGTACGGTTTAGGGTTCGTTTCATTTGTGGAGTAAAAACTCAAGGGACAAAAAGAAAAAGAAAAAAAAAGCGAAGTGGGCTTAAAACAACAAAACTAATATGAAATGAAGTTATAAAAACTGTCAAATGTCAGACAAGTATAAATGGATATTGATGCATATGAAAAGGTAAGATGAAATGGAAAAATAAGCCAATTTATTTGACTTTAAGTGTGTGCTTTTTTAGACGAAAAGGGACAGACGGCCTAAAGACTTCAAGGAACCTCAGACAGATGCCAAAACCCATCTTTATGGTTACTTGATTATGGAAGCGCTAGGAAACGATTATGTGTTTTGTGCTGCCATCTGGTGGCAAAACATTGTTATGACAAAATTTGACTTGAGATGATCATGACTGAGGCGAGGGAGATGAAATGAGTCAAGACAAAGAGATATAAACCATTGTATGTATTACTAAAGCTTTTAATCTTATATATATATTTTTTTAAATAAAATTCTATTGCAAAACTATTGCATCATTAAAATGTGTCTATTGCAAAACTATTGCATCATTAAAATGTGTCTTGGCCTATATCAATTGACTGATGACAGCTAAAAAAGGATTGGTGTAATTGTGTTACTTGTGTATGTCTGACATAATCATTTTCAAAATGGTCCAGTTCACTTTGGAGGGATTTGATTTTTACAGATTATTCATGGTTCATGTTATTCTTCCTGTATTTCAAGAGTCCCAGTGCCTGTACCATGAGGTCAGCATAATGAAGGTTGCAAATATTACTTTAAACGTGAAAAATAATTATTTTCCTCAGTTTGTTTGTTTTTAGAATTGAATAACTAGTATGCAATGATTAAAGTGAGTCAATACTGATATCAATCTATCAAATTCTATCTACTGATGACATTAAGGCATATTTCCCTATTTTGTAACCAGTCCTGGGACTTCCATTCACGATAATCAAAATGTACAACTTAATGAGGGTGACGAGAGCTTTTGAACAATGACCTGCCGACTATTTAAAAGAGATTCAGAAATGAATTTAAAAAAAATACGGAGGAAAAAAAACCACAAGGCGTACCAAGGATAGCCTTAAAAAAAGTTACTGGTAGTGGGGTGGGGGGGTGGGGCTGGGTTTGGCGTGTTTCCGTCGATTTGTAAGGTGGCAAAACGTCGCCTTTGCAAGTCTTCCTCTTTCCTGTGCCCGCCACCGTGAGCTCGTCCACTGTAGAGGTGGCGCTCCGCCTCACCCACGCATCCTTAAACCCCCCCCCCCCCCCCCCCCCCACCCCACCCACCCTTTCCCTCTCCTGCGTCCACGACCAGCTCCCCAACCCCCCCACCCCCCCCACCCCCCGACCCCCTCCCCCTCCCTCCAACCCACTGGCTTGGCTTTTTCCGTTTCAGAAGGTCATGAGCTGAAACTCCCTCTCGGCCTGCCAGTCCGGCACCCACAACACCGGGTAGGTGGCGTGCTTCGGCGGCATCTCCATGACGCAGACGGGCAGAGGCTTGTTGTTATGTTGTCTCTGGTGGACATGGTTAGTCACTACCTAAGCAGGGGGGAGGGTGGGGGAGGGGGGGGGGGGTGGGAGGGGGAAGGAGAGAACATGGGGAGCTAGCACACAAAACCTCTGGCACTGCTTGGAGGCGCCCAAGTGAAGCTCCGGGTGGCTGGCTGGCTGGGGGGGGGGGGGGGGGGGGGGGGCACACAGTAGTGGCTGGCTGGGGGGGGGGTCCACGGGGGTGGAAGGGAGGAGCAGAAGATAAGAGCACGCGTTTCTCAACGTCGGGTTGAGAACTGTGAGAGCGTACAGATGGAAGCCAAGTTGGCCTTGTGAGGGTCCATGGGGTTCCACTTGTATGCTCTCAGAGTTACAGACCGTTGGTGGTCCCCCCGGACCCGACATTGAGAACCAGTGTTAAGCCCAACACACACCGGCTCCGTCCGACACGGCGCGACGCGTTGCCGCGCGGTGCCGCCTGGAAAATATAACTGGTTCTATCGGCGTGCCAGGCGAGGCGTCGGACGCCGCCGGTGTGCGATAGGTTCATTGAAAATAATGGAGGCGGCTGTTTTGACGCGCGACGGTGTGTGATGGGCTTTAGACAGAGAGACAGCGAGAGAGAGAGAGAGAGACAGCGAGAGTGAAGAGAGGTAGGTCGGGGCAGGGAGGACAGGTGGAGGGGGGGCAGGGACACATTAAAGAGTGGGAGCGGGCAGGAGTCGGGGAAAGTGCGGGTTAAAAAGCAGAGAAGGCCGCACGGTGAAACCCTCAGTGTTAGTTGCACCCTTGAGAGTGTCAAATAACACTGACAATTTGCCCGCATGGCGAGGAGGGAGCAGAGAGAGGAGGGGGACAGAGGGCAGAGGCTGGGTAAAAACAGAAGGGCAAGAGAGGCTACAGGTAAAAAAAAGACACGGCTTGGGATAAGCTGAGGAAAGTAGAATGGTTAGTGCACACACGTATCCTACAGGTTAAAAGCAAGGGAAGAGAACACAGGACACAGGGGGCAGAGAGCGGGTAGACAGAGGGGTTGGGATACAGTGTGTTATCCATCAGCTAATAGGGCAGCGATGTAGTCGTCTTTACCAATCGATATTATTATATGGGCCATCACTTATGCTGTAAATGGGTGTGGCGCAGGGGGCTGGGTGGGTGCAGGGTTATTATAGTCAAGTGAAAAAGACGAATTAAATAGCTCAAACTAGAATAAAAAAAACATTAAAAAACAATGTTTTAGTGAACGGAAATAAAAAAATTAATTGAGGTAACTAACCTAAACTGTATTGGGTGCTTTCAAAACAAATTAAAATAAACAAAAAAAAAAACTGAGAAAAATGTCCTTAGTCTTGTCCTTATCCACAAGCTCACAACGCATCACATCGCTTGTAGATCTGCTATTTCCGCAATTTTTCGACGCTTTTCAAATTTCAATTTATTCATTTCTTACAAAATAACACAAAAACAAATGCTAAACTAAACGGAAACTAAGCCTGTTCACAAAATAAAAAATATATTTCATACTACCAAAGCCGCTCTCAAAAACAAATAAAAACGCACTGAAATTGTAAAGACAGCACAATGAAAAAGCTAAATAAAACGTCTGTACTATAATAACCATGACCTGGTTGGGGTTAAGGTAGTATCAGTTAGCGGGCAGGAACACACAGTAAAATCCTTAGGGTTCCTTTAACCAAATGCAACCAAAAGGACCCCAGAAGGTTGAGGAGGGGGGGGTCCGTTTGGTCAGGGACATGCAGAGTTTTAGAGGGGCAGGGGCGACGCGTTCAACGCAAAATACCGTGTTCAAGTTCAGGAGACTTTGGGTCTGCCTTCCGGCATGGCATGGAAAGGAGTGGCATTTAAATTTCTTTCACCATAGTATGAAGGCTGCATTTGTGGGGTCTGGAAAGGTCAGTTGTTTTTACAGACGGGGCAAAAGGGCAGGGGCTGAAGCCCCCTTTGATATCTAATGTGTGCACGTCCCTGCTGACGAGAGTGTGTTACAAATGGACCAATGGACACAGAGGATTTTTTTTTTTTTTATATATTTTTTATCCCACGATTTTGTAACCCATTTTTCACCCCTGTGTCAATCATCTAATGTGATCCTGGGCTCTACACACCCTCCGCCAACCTGGGGAGAGCAACGGACTTAACTCATGCTTCCTTCATGCTTGAGTGTCCAAGTTGCTCCTTTACACCTGACAGGGGGGAGTTTCCCTGGTTGGACGTAGCGCGTGGAAGGAACACGTTATTCCAACCAGTTCCTTTCCCCTCCATCAGGCGCCCCGGCTGGCCAGGGGGAGGCAGTTTAGAGACCAGGATTACTGCATGTTTTTGTGAAGGTATCTACCCTAGGGGACACGGGGAGAACATGCAAACTCCACACAGAAAGGCCCTTTCGCCAACCCCGCCTTCGGGACACAGAGGATTTGACTGCGTGTCTGCGGTTGTGCGTGGTGGTGGGCATGGTGCCAACATGCGTTAAGTTAGTGTCGTGAGGGGGGGGGGGGGGGGGGGGGGTCAGACTTTTTAGTTGAATGTGTCCCGGATAGGAGGAGTAGCATTGGGGAGGGAGAGCTAAATATTTAGACAGAGCAGACAAGAAGGTCCAGTTGGTTAAGAAAGAGAGATGAGGAACTATGGAGGATTTGCTTCACATTGTGACGGATAAAAGGTCATAAAAAAAAAAGAAGCTTACTTTCTTTTCCACAGTGATTAGCTTTGATATTTTCTTTTAGAGAAAAAAAAACATGTTGTTTTGTCTGTTTTTTTTTCTTCTCTTTAGGGCGTTTTCATTATTGTTTTCTTGTTCATCTGCCCGTTGCGATGCAGGTGTGTCGTGAAGCCCAGGGTAAGAATGCTCTGCCTCTGTTTGTATGTGCGTCAAGAGAGACGGGAGGGAGAGGGGGGGGGGCGTTTTCGAGCTACCTGTCTCCCTCCGGTGGCCGAGAGTCTGCATTGCAGCGCACCGTGCGTCTACCAGTCCCCCTTTAGTAGTGTGAGTGGGTGTTGCTCTGCATCAGCTGCCGCATACTTACTGTGAAAATGTTGGAGCGGCGCTTGGACTGTTTGCGGACGGGCGTGGGCGTGTTGGAGGCGGCGATGGTCTCGATGCGCATCTCACGCTGACTTATGCTGGGGGTGGAGGGGACGGAGGAGGAGTAGTCACTGAACGCACCCCCGCCGTTTGCCGCCTGGGGGGGAGAGAGAGAGAGAGAGAGAGAGAGAGAGAGAGATGAAGAGGAACCCAGAGTTAGAGAGAGAGAGGGGGGGAGAGAGAGAGAGAGAGAGAGAGAGAGAGAGAGAGAGAGAGAGAGAGAGAGGGGGGGGGGAGGGGAGAGAGAGAGAGAGAGAGAGAGAGACATGAAGAGGATCAGAGAGAGAGAGAGGGGGGGGGGACAAGAACAAAGGGAAAACAAGCAGGTCAATTTGGGATAGGTTTTATGATGTTGGAATATCAATTCTGAACTAACGTTTTTTGCAACAGCACTGCTAAATGCAAAATAATGGGCAACCACAACAAACCAAAGAATGTCTGCTTTTTTGAGTGGTGCAAACCACTCCTACAACCAGCTTGCAATGTCCTCGTACCTGTTTGTTTGTTTGTGTGTCTGTCTGTTTGTTTGTTTGTTTGTGTGTGTGTGTGTGTGTCTGTCTGTGTAAGCACGAGTATGTGACTTAATAATAGCAGTAGGGGGCGCCAGAAACAGTGAGAGGGGTAGTGACTCTAATGAGAGAGAGAGAGAGAGAGAGAGAGAGAGAGAGGGGGGGGAGGGGGGGGGAATTGCACCACTCAGTTCACACGTGTGTGATTTTTTATTTGCATTTGATACACAGTTACCAACCTAAATGCCATAGTTCTAGATGTGAGGAGAGCCATATGATATATAGTGCAAGAAAATATGCCTGTCTATTTCTCCATGAAATGTTGATGGCGCGAAAGTGACATCAAACGCATCGTCAAGCATTAATTTCCGCACGCTCAAAGGATATGCGAGACGAGCCCTTTTGACTGTCACCTCCACTTGTCTTACCAGTTACCACTTGAACACCCAGCACACGCACGGGGTCCAGCTGTTTTCAATTCATCATCAGATTCATCAGGATTATATTGGGTGTGTTATTGTTGTTAGGCCCTATACGTCACATTACCTGATTGATGTGGACAGAAGGAATGGTGGCAGAAGGGACTGACGAGTGGCTGGGAGAGTTAGGCAGAGACTTGCACGGACCAATGGAGAGCTGCTGCTTTTTCCTCAGAGCCACAACCTTCTGGGCAACTGAGAGAGAGAGAGAGAGAGAGGGTTCAATTGCGAGTGGAAATAAATGAAAATAGCAAAAAAAACATCCTGCATCGTTTTTATTCAATATTTCATAACACATAAGGCACCATTTTCTGCCTATAATGAGCATTAACCCCAAGTATAAACTTCCAAGTCAACAGACTGAGCCGCAGGTTGTTATGAGCAACATACTGTATCTATGTATGGTATTGGTGGCTCACTCGGATCTCTCGGGGAAAAAGAGAGGTACCTGCATTTCCGAGGGAAGATAATCACTACCATATACAGTTGGCAAAGACGTGCCTGTCATCTCGTTGAGAGAGACCTACTGTACAGGGAGGAGATGTTAGGCAAATGAGACTGCCACTCTCTGAGGCGACGTACTGCGGTGGATGCGTCCTTTCATTTATTTCACAGCACACACGCACGCGCGTGCGCACGGCAAGTGAGCGACTGGCGGTAGGATGAGCCGAGAGGCGGCTGGAGTGTTAGGGCCTGCGTGATGTGAATCAGGAGTGGAGGTTTGGAGAGATGATTTCAAGTTACCCCGACAGCTAGGAGCTATTTCACACCTACCTATACTGCAGCACGGCGAGAGAGAGAGAGAGATAGAGAGAGAGAGAGAGAGAGAGAGAGAGAGAAGGCGGTGAGGGAGAAACGAGAGAAAGAGAAGGGGGAGAAAGAGAGAAGAGGAAGAGAGAACAAGAGATATAACGAGAGAGAGATTAAGGAGGAGAGCGAAGAGGGAGAGGAGAGGGAGAGGAGAAGAGATAGAGAAGATGGAGGGAGAGACGAGAGAAAGAGAAGGGGGAGAAAGAGAAGAAAAGGAAGAGAGAACGAGAGAGAGAGAGAGAGAAAGAGTGTTCTCCAGACAGCAAGCGCTTTTTCGCATCTTTTAATTATTTAAAATGGAAGCAATTAAGGCGAGACGGGAAAGACAACGGTCCCGCGTGTCAATGGGGAGCAGAACTGAGGCTGTGATGTATTTCACACGTCCTTGTAAAGCAGACACACCTTGTGGTGAAACACTTTAAGTGTTTAATTAATAATGCAGTTTGTAACACATTCTTCTGTTTTCAAGTGAAACGCAGTGGCGGTCCCATCACCCCAGCTGTACGCTCCGGAGAAAACCAACGTTCAAGATATTAACCTCTTAAGCCGTGATTTATGCTTTCAGAAAAATAAACTGTGAAAAAAGTTTGAAGATTATTTTTGTTTTTACATTTTCACAGTGTACTGTACATGCCCAGAATAGGCATGCAAAGAGACATTAAGCCCCAACAACACTTGTAAACAATATTGTTTGTGAGACATTTATACTGTCTTTATTCTTGCCAACAAATTTGTGTTTATTTGATATTTAACAGTAGGCATTCATCATAACAGGGCTTGCAAAATGTCCTCAGAGTAGACAGACTGAACCCGCCTTATATAGACGGGCTATAAAAGGGAGCCACAACGTCAAAATGAATGCATTACAAAAGATATATGGAGAAATATTTAAAAAATGATTAAGCAACAATGGTGGACATTTTGATGATCAGGCAAAAAAAAAGAGTAGCAGAGACACTGCAGATAACTCTGATCATAACAATGTGTTTGCAGACATTTCAGCAAAATGGTCACTCCCTGCATATATGCCAGGTACGGTTAATGAATGCCCATGTGCCATTTCAGACGGATTGGTCAACCCACTGCAGAGAAGATCACGAGGGAAACGCAGCGAAGACGAAAGAGTATTCTCAATATTCTTATAGTAGAATGTTGGCAAGGTATATCCTAGTACAATTCTCAACGGTAGAACAGATTAAACTTCCTTTTTGACTTGAATGCAGTGCCATTATTATTATTATTAGTATACTTTTGGTTAACAGTTTGAGAGGTGATTATTAGTAGGATGGTTTTGTGTTGGGTTGTTTTCAGTCCAGGTGGAGAGCTGGAGGATCCTGTGAATGGGAGAAGAGGCTTGGGTGTTGGCTTCACTGCCAATCAGTTAGTAATTGATGCTCTGGTCCTTCACACCTGTGAGGAACTGATTGCCCTCACAGGATTGGTGGCTCCTCTCCTCTCGTGTCCATGGCAACGCTGAGCTGGAAGGCCCAGCCCCACCACTCTAAAAGCCAGTCTGAGCCTGACCGTCGCTGGGGAAGGTCTACAAGATCTACAAGGAGAGCTTGTAGATCTGCTATTTTTCAATAGCTAAAGTATAACATAATGCTTAGTTAAAACACCAAAATGGGTTCCCGTCCAGAATGGGTTAATAAATGACCGCAGCGACTGTCACTCAACATTATTAATCTCTCAGTAGAAAAGAGTATAACGAATTATGCTAATGTCGTTTATCCACGGGGTGTCTTTTATTGATTTGATTCGGTTTCCTACTTTCCTCGCATGCATGCGCACTGCCGTTCACGCCCTTGTTTACGGGCAGACAAAAGTTGCTCATAACTAAAATCTGCCTCATCCGTGTGGCACTCTTTGGCGCCTTTTATTATGAGAAACTCTCCGGCAAAATAAGTGTTAAAATGTCCTTCACTGCCTCATGTCATTACCGGGAATGTCATCATATCATCGGCGGAGCACTCGCCTTTGCACCACAAGGTCCTGGACTCCATCCTGTTCACCGCCAACTCAGCAAATCAGTATAGTCTGGCTGTCGAGGTGGACGCGTGGGAAATTTGATATATTATAGTATTTTTTATTGGCCTAAAATATTGTCTATATATATACATACATTCATGAATCCACTTCTGGACCAGCTGTCGGTATTGAGCGATTTATTTTATAGGGGTTTCTTGTGACCACCCTACCATTAACATCCTATGGCATAATGTCAAAAATGTCAAATTTCCCTTATGCTTTAAGTAGAATGGGGGTTTTCATGATTCTGAATTCATTCCAAGCATTAGTTTTGCACAAAATACACTCCTTGGGCCATAGCCCAAATGTGCCCAAAATGTGCTGACCTCATCAAATTTATCATGACGTCTATGGCCGTTTTATAGTGTTTTTGTGCAAAACTAATGGAACTTGGAATGGATTCAGAATCATGAAAACCCCCATTCTACTTAAAGCATAAGGGAAATTTGACATTTTTGCCTGCCATTATGCCATAGGATGTTAATCATGAAAAAAACCCTAGTTTGACAAGGAACGTTTGAAAATGTTGACAATAATATTTGCCCTGCCATAGGATGTTAATGGTAGGGTCACAAGAAACCCCTATAAAAGAAATGCCCAAAAGTGACAGCCGGTCAGCAAGTGGATTCATGAATGTATGTACAGTGTATATATACAATTAGACTTTAAACAAAAGAACCCTGTCGGCTGCCGGACTAGTAGTATAGGCGCCTACATTAACCACTTAAACCTTATACTTCCACTTCTATTTACTGTTTGTTTGGCTATCATGACATGCCTGTATAATAGGGATACTACGTACTAGGGTTCCCTGTGGTTAAATCTGTGCCACCCAAAAGCTGAACTTTGTGAAACGCCCCAACAGTGTCTTTGTTTAGTTTCCTCTCACCGTCCTGGAAGACTCTCTCGACGTTCAGGCCGTAGGTGGAGCAGGTTTCGTAATATGTGGAGCGCTTCAGGTCATTCGACAGTTTTCTGGCCCGCGAGTCGTCAATCACTCTGGGGTTGGCGGCACTGATGGCGTCTAAAAAAGGACGAGGGAGTGTTCAGAAAACACAGTGTTAAAGTTTGACCGAAATGTCATGACGATTACATAATGCCAAAAGTCGTCCCCCCCCCCCCCCATGTAAAGCACACAGCTTCCGACATTAGTGTTGATTTCGTCGACTACAACTAGCGCTATGACGAAAAGTGTTCGCCGACTACCTTTTTTCACTGGGGAAAAGTGAAGAAATGATGAGTAAAGCTATGACTAGTAAATATATTGACAATTTTGTCAACAAATAAAAACTAAGACTAAAATCTTAGGGAGGGACTAGTAGAGAAGAGAACTAAAAGAGAAGTCATTTTATGTTTGCTTCCGCTCTGGAAATAGCCTATCTACAAGCTCACATGTGGGCTTGTAGATCTGCTATTTTCAGAGCGCAAGCAAGGGTAAAAAATCAGGCATTAGGACGCCATCAAGGCCTGCCAAAACACATTTTAGTCAACACAATCACCTGTACATTTAGCCCACTTAAAATCTTAGTCGATATTTAGTCGACTAAAACTAGACTAACACTAAAGCATTTCAGATGACTTAAATATGATTAAAAACTAAATCAAAATGTGACGTCAAAATCAACACTGTCCGACATTTGCACAGTGACTTAATGAGACACAACACCTTGCGTTCCAACCAGGACCATTGGCACCTCAGCTGTGTTCCTGTAGCTGGAGAGGCGTAGGAAGTAGTTGTAGACTGTCTGGAAGCTGATCTCGTCCTCCAGACTGAAGACGAACACCACCGCGTCCACCCAGGCAGCGAACTGAGGAGGACGGAACACGCATTCATTATCATTACATCGCTGGTTTAGGAGGACGGGACAGACATAGGGGGGCTTGTTGAAGTATTCATTATCATTACATCGCTGGTTTAGGAGGACAGGACACACATAGGGGGGCTTGTTGAAGCATTCATTATCATTACATCGCTGGTTTAGGAGGACAGGACACACATAGGGGGGCTTGTTGAAGCATTCATTATCATTACATCGCTGGTTTAGGAGGACGGGACACACATAGGGGGGCTTGTTGAAGCATTCATTATCATTACATCGCTGGTTTAGGAGGACAGGACACACATAGGGGGGCTTGTTGAAGCATTCATTATCATTACATCGCTGGTTTAGGAGGACAGGACACACATAGGGGGCTTGTTGAAGCATTCATTACATCGCTGGTTCTCAACCCTTTTCATATCAAGGTCCATTATTTATCCCATTTTGACCTGAGATCAGATTCTAAAAATGTCTTCTACATCCTGACAGTTTTCTGAAAAAGCTATGTTTCTATGTCAGTCGTTCTTCGATTTTTCAAAAATAGCAGACCTACAAGCTTGTAGGTTGTAGGTCTGCTATTTTTCAATAGCTAAAGCATAACGTAATGCTAACACCAAAAGGGGTTCCCGCCCCAAAATGGGTTATTCTGCATTTGAGCCACGGACGGACCACCATTTTGGAGATTTGGCCCAGTGTTGTTTTCGTCGACTAAAACTACGACGAAAGATGTTTGTCGACTACCTATTTCCACTGACGAAAACTAAACGGAAACTAAATTAAAACTAAGCTATGGTGACTAAAACTAAGACTAAATATACTGACAATTTTGTCAACAAATAAAAACTAGACTAAAATGTTAGGAAGGGACCAGTGGACAGGATATCCAGTATAAGTCATTTGACACTTGGTCGCATGCTGAAAATAGCCGATCTACAAGCTCACAACGCGTCGCGCTGCGACGCGTTGTGAGCTTGTAGATCGGCTATTTTCAGCAATTGTAAAAACAGTCATTACGACAGCATTACGACGGCATCAAGGCCTGACAAAATACATTTTAGTCGACATAATCAACTAGACTAACACTAAAACATTCCAGGTGACTAAAACTAACTGAAAACTATTCAAGAAACTATGACTAAAACTAAATCGAAATTTGCTGCCAAAAACAACACTGATATCAAGGTTCATTATTTATTCTGCATTTGAGCCACGGACGGACCACCATCTTGGAGATTTGGCCTCTCAGACCCAAAACGTAGAATATTTTGTTGTCGTTAGATAACAGGATTACAGGCAAACATTGATCAAAATATTAATTCTAAATTTATATTTTTGTCCCATGATTTTGTAACCCATTTTTCACCCCTGTGTCAATCATCCTGTGATGTGATCCTGGGCTCTACACACCCTCCGCCAACCTAGGGAGAGCAACGGACTTAACTCATGCTTCCTTCATGCTTGAGTGTCCAAGTTGCTCCTTTACACCTGACAGGGGGGAGTTTCCCTGGTTGGACGTAGCGCGTGGAAGGAACACGTTATTCCAACCAGTTCCTTTCCCCTCCATCAGGCGTCCCGGCTGGCCAGGGGGAGGCTGTTTAGAGACCAGGATTACTGCATGTTTTGGGGACACGGGGAGAACATGCAAACTCCACACAGAAAGGCCCTTTCGCCAACCCCGCCTTCGGGTATGGGCACTGATGACGCGGAGGAGGAAACACGCCGCCAGCACCCACAGCGCCCCGAGCGGGAATCGAACCCAGGACCTTCTAGCTGTGAGGCGACAGCACTACCAACTGTGCCACCGTGCCCCTGTGTAAAAATATTAATTATTCTACATTCTCCAATTGTGTAGACTCCTTGAAGATTAAGCTTAACGATAATGTAACTCTTGAGAGCGTAAAATAAAATTGAACCATATGAACAGTAAAGGGTCCATTTGGTTAAAGATCTATAAGGGTCCATTTGGTTAACAACTCCCCATCATTTAGCTGCATGGGGACCACCTGGAAACCCCTAAAGGACAACTGGTGGTCCCCGGACCACTGGTTGAAAACCAGTGCAATGCAAAGTACACAACATTCTCACAACAATGTAACAGCCACTTTGTTTTTAGTCTGCACTATTATATAGGAACTTACAATGCTAGCCTCCTGTGTCACAGTTCTCCAATAATCAATAATGTCTGATCACACCGTGCCACCTGCCCCTCTCTTTTCATACTGGCAAAGACTGAATGTTTGACATTTGAAACCTTTGAATTATGCCTTAGCTATGAAAAGGATATCGAGCCATGAATGCAACCAGCCAAAGCTTCTACGGAATGCAACCGTGCTATAAGTTATGCTTGTCCAATTTAGTATTATTAACCCATTCTGACCTGAGATCAGATTCATACGAGGTTTCCACTGGACACACACTGGTCTGATTAACCCATTCTGACCTGAGATCAGATTTAAAAAATGTCAGTCGTTCTTCGATAAAAAAAAAAGCGCAGACCTACAAGCTTGTAGCGCGCCACTTGGTGGCGCGCTATGAGCTTGTAGATCTGTAGATCCCGTTCAGAATGGGTTAATGAATGTGCTTACTAAATCATTGACTTAAGGGATGAACAAATAAGTCATTATTTTAATGAATAAAGTTCACCTTTAGAATTGCTCTCTGGCATGAGCACTGCTGCCTACCCCAGTGGAGTCCTTAACGTGCCACACCATTTATTATTCCAAATGCATGTTAGTTAGACATACCGCCAGAGGGGGGCAGTGTTGCAACAGCCATAGAATTAATCTCTCCTGGTAGACTACTGTAAATTGCTAGTTTCTTCAGCGGGTTTTATCAAACACTACGAGGCTGCAACACCATCCAATCCCTATCTTTTCTGCCATCCACAATCCTACAATACATTAACTTGGTAACGGAACGGAGAGAGGCGTTTCCCTTGAGTGCAAACATTGATCCTAATCACCATCGACCGTGATAAAGTGGCTACGCAGAGCACCAGAGCAGAGGTAGAACGGCGACATTGACAACAAGTAGGTGATAATGGTTCCATGCCATGTCACCCTCTCCGTCACTCAGCAGTCACACACACACACACACACACACACACACACACACACACACACACACACACAGAGACAGCCCCAGCTTCCACAGGGGGGAGGAGGGGGGTGACAAACGAACGGAGCCTCCGAGTCACAGCTTTGCTCTGCCTCCTGTGAGTGGGATTGTAAACGATGAAGGCCTGTAATTATAGGCTTCTAATTATGCAGGCGGCTGACAAAACCGCAGCTCCGGCTAGTTCTCTTCCTTGATCTCAGCGTCAAGCGCAATGCAGGCACAACGTGCGTTTCCGGCCGTGGTGGTTAGGTGTCAATGCCTATCAATATAATTGAGGCCCGATTGAGCCCCCAAGGCACATACCTGGGGCCATATGGATTCAGTTACTTTAGTGCCGACAGTGATGAGTTTGCCCGTTGTTTTCTTTCTTTTTTTCTCAGTACTTTACATTCTGATCAACATCTGACAGACAAAGTCACCTTGCTCATCCTATGCGTCTCGGCCCGGGAAGCAGCAGTTTCACCCCCCCCCCCCCCCCCCCCAAGAGCAGCAGCCAGTAAAATATAAATAAGCAGATAATTTTCTTCTGACGTCTGAACTGAGAACTGCATTAGTAACTAGGGTCGTCCCGATCCAATCACGTGATCGGAAATCGTCATTTTCAAATGATCGGAAACGGTGGTATTAAGACTGGATATTGTCTGTGATTTTGGATATTGTACTATTGTGATATGGTTCTATAAAAAAAACATAAATACTGGATCGGGGTAAAACCGGCATCGGCAGATCAGTCAAAATCAAATGATCAGAATCGGATTGAGAGCCAAAACAAACGTGATCGGGACATCCCGAATAGTAAACAAAGTGAATGTCAACATAAATCTATAACGACTTCAAAACTAAACAGCCCTGCAGGGCTGGGGTATGAAGAGGTTACAAACCTGCGGCCTACAGCCGCATCGTTCACGTACAAAACACAGAGGCCCTTCAAGGCAAGCAGTGTCGCGTGTGAAAGCCGTAAGCACCCCCTCCCGGTACACACTCTGGGCAACGTTTGCGATCGTTACGGCAGGCTTGAAGCATCCGTATGCTCTGGGGCTATTTACCCTGCGTGGAGAAGCTTGAACTAATACGTACGGACAACAGCAACAGCATGCTCTACTAATCAGAAGAGGAGGAAGTTGGCAAAGCATACCTTTGTGAAATGGGGAGCACAACAGATATCGAGGGCACGCAAACATTTCATCCATACTAATAGGATGATTAGGTGCTATGCCATGGTGTTGCCCACAAAAAAAACTACAGTTGTTTCCGATACCGATACTGGTATCAGTTACTCGGGTCGATACCAGCCTCAAGTACTCGTACCACGATACTTTGAGACGAGTACCAAAACATCCAAATGACACTATATGCTGAACGAATGCAACGGCAGTAATTCCGCCCCGACACTGCAGCAAATCGCCAGAAACAGCCGATCTACGAGCATAAATGACAACTGACAAGTGTAGGCATGACAATGAAATTAAATTGTGGAAAAAGGGGGTAAAATAAGTGGTTACTCAACGAAAATAAAAAGTACTCGTATCGGTACTCGGTGAGTACTAAAATGTAAATACCTGTACTCGTACTCGGTCTGAAATAAATGGCATCGAGACAACTGCTTTTGGCTGCCATGCTTCTCAAAATGTTCCATCATTTAAAACAATGGTTCAACGCACTGCTATAGAGCGTCGCAGTCCCGCCCGCTTTCAGAACGACGAGTGGCCCAGGAAATTATTCCCCGTTCATTTTCTCCATAGGCTTTTCAAAAAGTATTTATTTAAAGACGGTTACGCCGCGGACAAAGCCAACTCGGATCGTGACAAATCATGACAATGAACACAATGTTTTGGGCCGATCAAATAATTTATAAGAAGAAAACCAAAACAAATAGTGTTGTATCCTGCCTTTATTTTCTCCTTTCTAATTATTTGATCGGCCCAAAATATTGTGTTTGTTGTCATGATTTGTTATGATCCGAGTTGGCTTTGTCCGCGGCGTAACCGTCTTTATATAAATACTTTTTGAAAAGCCTATGGAGAAAATGAACGGAGAATCATTTCCTGGGCCACTCGTCGTTCTGAAAGGGAGAGGGACTACAATACACAGGACTTTACCGAGTAGTTTCGGCCAATACGTTCTGTGGCAAACAATCCGGTTTCAGAAATATGTGCACACACACCTGCAACTCTGGAGGCCCTCCTTCATCTCGGATCAGAAGGAGGTAGCTCTGTCCGTCCACCACGATCTCCTTCTTGAATCGTCCACCTGAGAAAACAGAACATTTTGTGATGAAATCTGTGTGAAACATTCTGGCTCATTTACTAGTCATCATCCGTTAACAGTGGTGGGGGGGGGGGGGGGGGGGGGGGAAGTACTCAAAAGTTTTACCAATAGGTAAAAGTATCAATACTGTAATGTGGAACTACTCTGTTACAAGTAAAAGTCTTGTAGGTCTGCTATTTTTGAAAAATCGAAGAACGACTGACATAGAAACATAGCTTTTTCAGAAAACGGTCAGGATTTAGAAGACATTTATAGAATCGTTCCCGTCGTTCAAAATGGGTTTTAATATACCTTAGAGTTGTTTTGTGGAAATAATAAAGTCCCCCCCCCCCCCCCCCCCCATTTGTCAATTCTATTAAAAAACATTTAAATAGCATTGACAAATTGAGCCGGGATGTGCCAGTTGAACACATCACAATTCGTATCAAATCTCAGCCTGAAGCTAAGTCATAAAATGTATGTGTAAGCACGCTTCTCGGTTTAGACACCGATCAGCGTCTGTGTGAGAATCACATTGCCAGAGAGAATCTATTTGGTCTATTTGGAGCCAATTATGTGGCCGGGAAATTGCTATTTAGTGTGCCTAATGCACAGCTGCTGAGGGAACCTGTTCCTGACACACGCCACGAACACCCGACCCCGACATCGCTATCACCATCATAGTCACCACGGACTTTCATCTATCTCCATCATTATACTCTACGGGCCAATTTAAAACATTTAGCTACATTAGGTCTGGCAGTAGAAATGGAAGGAGTCTTCTACAAGCTGCAATACAGCGATAAGACAATTAATTTTCATCCCACAGTTCAAGACGGAGAGAGAGAGAGAGGGAGGGAAAGGATGTCAGAGAACTGCAGAAGAAAGTTGCTGCTAGGCAAACGTAGATGTATAGTTCATGTCCGCGGGACAGTGGGAACCGTTAGCCACTCATGTCATTTTCATCTCTTATTCAGCCTCGGGTTTGGTTATCTTTTCTTCCATCCTATTGGAATACTCAGAGATATCCAATATCCTTGCCGCAGGCAGAGTTGGCTGCAGATAAAGTGGGTGGCCAATGGGAATATCTCACAGTAAATTGGATTTTGCATATCATTTGAATGGTTTTTTTTTATTTTAGATCCTGCGGAGATTAAAAATATTCAAATGAGAATAGTGAGACACGAGACCTCCGCGGGAATGAAAACATTGCCTCATGAATACACAGATATGTACTAATTCAAAAGGTGAGCTTATAATAGGCTATATCACATATACAGGATTCATATGTCCATTAACCCCTTTTGGTGTTTTAAACATTATGTTATAATTTAGCTATTGAAAAATAGCAGATCTACAAGCTCATAGCACGCCACCGAGTGGCGCGCTACGAGCTTGTAGGTCTGCTATTTTTGAAAAATCATGAACATGTGGTGCAAAGCTTTGAATATATACTCTTTCAGAGCGAACGTTTTTAACTCAAATCTTTGCTTCTGGGAGGTGGTCCCTGAAACAACACATTTTCAGATGGGGGGGTCAGCGGCCAATTTCATATATTTTTGGGGGTCCTTGACATGAAATATTGAGAACCACTGATATAGAAACATGTAGAAAAATGGGTTAAGTACACCTGCAATCTTTATCAGATGCAGTGCTTTGGGCGGATAGTGAGACGGATCAGAACACCCTTTTCATAACAGACTGGTATAATTGACAGTTCAAGAGGGATTTCTGCTCACTTTGCAGTTCGTCTCATGGAAGAGTTATATGCGAGGGTTTATACAGTGATTTGTCTCCATAATCTGGAACAGGAAGGCCAGTGTTCTCTGTGTCAGCAGTCTGTACAGATCCACTTTGGCCACCTTGTTAAGTCCACTGTAGCCCACTTGGCAAACAGGGGATTCTCGGAGAAAGAAAGAGAGAAGAGACCCACGGAGCTCCGGCCAGGTTTCCTTCTATGGAACTAGAATTTGGAGATTTTTATACGTTTTCTGAAAAACCCACGTTTTCTGAAACTGTTTTCTGTAACTGTGTTTCTATGTCAGTCGTTCTCAAACATTTTCATGTCAAGGACGCCCGACCCCCATCTGAAAATATGTTGTTCCAGGGACCCCCCAGAAGCAAAGAAAAAAACGTTCGCTCTGAAAGAATATATACATTCAAACATTTGCGCCACATTTTCACGACTTTAAAAAAAAATGGCAGACCTACAAGCTCGTAGCTATGAGCTTGTAGATCTGCTATTTTCCAATAGCTAAAGTATAACATAATGCTTAAAACACCAAAAGGGGTTCCCGGCCCGGAATGGGTTGTAAAGGAATGTGTAAGCATGCAAACAACAAGGCTTGTGAAGATTCTGAAGGCAATCCGACTCCATGTCATGGACGCCGGAAATTGAAAAGTGAATGTTTCAATTACATAATAATCACTATAAAAAGGTTAGTGCCTCAGCCTCGGACTGAGCCAAGACGATACACACATCCGCCAGGAGAAAGCCTTTGCTGTGATTATCTCCAAGTACAACCGAAAGGAAATGTATAGCCGTAAATCATCACAGTTCTACAGTTCGCCGTGCTCATGGACGGACCGCTCAAAGACATATATACCTTATATTTCAATTCGTTGTTCAGCTTCTACTAGGGAGGCCAACAACCTTTGCGAAAAGCCCACAGAGAGGTGGGAACCTGGAAAGCATGGTTAATCCATTCTGGGCGGGAAACCCCTTTTGGTGTTTTAAGCATGATGTTATACTTTAGCCATTGAAAAATAGCAGACCTACAAGCTCATAGCGCGGCACCGAGTGCTGCGCTATGAACTTGTAGGTCTGCTATTTTTGAAACATCGTGAAAATGTGGCGCAAACCTTTGAATATGTATTCTTTCAGAGCGAACGTTTTTTAACTCAAACTCAAACCTTTGCTTCTGGGGGCGCGTCCCTGGAACGACATATTTTCATATGGGGGTCGGCGGCCAAATATATATAATTTTTGGGGTCCTTGACATGAAATATTGAGCACCCCTTTTGGTGTTAGCATCATGCTATGCTTTAGCTATTGAAAAATAGCAGATCTGGCGCGCTACAAGCTTGTAGATCTGCTATTTTTGAAAAACCGAAGAACGACTGACATAGAAACATAGCTTTTTCAGAAAACTGTCAGGATGTAGAAGACATTTCTTTTAATCTGATCTCAGGTCAGAATCGGTTAACAGGCAGTGATGACACTCCGCTATAACGGATGTGGAGCCGGCTCAGACCTTGACACAGAGCCACAATACGACAGAGCTCCATCCGGTGTTGCCACGGCAACACACCTTTTTCACAGATATCACAGCAAAAGCCCAGGAACGAAAACATTTAAGCGAAAACATCCAACGAACGAACCAGCCGTTCCTCTGCGAGGTATAGAGGCTTCTGTTCTGCAACGTGATGTGGATGCTTTCCAATCTATAGTAATGATGTGCATGTCAGTCAACAGAAGAAATAAAGGCCCTTCGCAATTTATGCTAATCATACATGAGGTATGTTGCATCACAGCGACTTTGAGTACATGCAGAAATCTGAACAGACATGTTTGCTTAATTGCACAAACATCCCTCTGTTTCTTCTTTTCTAGCATTTTTGCCATTGATTTCTCAAGGACTAATTAGGCTAGGAGTTTTCTTTTGCTACAGTGCGGCACAATACCAGACACTAATTATGCGCCTCATGTCTCATGCTCACTATAATTACACCAAAATGAAATGCTGCAAAAACCCCTGAAAGATCATTGGTTAACCCTGGCATTGACAACATCTGGACTGTAGTAGTGTCTGAGAGTAAGTAGTTCACGGGCAGTCCAGTCCAGTGCTGGAGCAATCCTATTCTGAAGATCAAAGAACAAATGAAACTTTGATTGATTGATTGTTCACAGGCTGTGAAACAGAACAGCAAGGGTGTAGGACCTCCAACCCACTGTCATGTCACCTCATTCTCTTTCAGAGGACTAGAAGACTTTGTTGCAGCAGGTATATAGGGACTAATCTTCGGTCCCTCAGAAAGTATAGCTTTTAACAGGATTTCTACTTTAAGCCCAAGACCCGGGTTTTACTTTCATGTTTTGGAAATAGCATTCCTGTTTCACAGGAAATATGTTTTACTCTGTAACTAAAAAAGAGAGAAGATGATACATTGAAGGGAACCGATTATGACTCTCTTGTCATCTCTATGCATCCTGCAATTTGAAAAACACCCAAAACAACACCTTTTTGTGTGATCTTATTGGGCTTGTCTTTTCTGGTGAAAAACACAAGAAACTAGAACATCATGTTCTCCTCTGAGCACAGGTATCTGCCAGGTCAAGTAAGGTTATTTTGAGCCAGCAATGTTTGGATTTTGGCAATCAGGATGGAATAATAATAATAAAATAAAAAGTATTAAATCTTCCCGGACAATTCTAAGGAGTGGTCCCATAGATGGGATGATATCTATTATCTATATATTTTTTTATATACGGTACTTTATTGTCCAATATTACTTCCATTATGTATGTAAGCATGTGTGAGTGTGTGTGCGTGCGTGCACACATGCGTGCGTGCGTGCGTGCGTGCATGTATATTGTTTCCATTTCATTATTATCCTGTCTGTGTGTGAACTCTTACAATTATAGCATTTGTCTACTATTTTTATTTCCTGAGTTGATGTTTGGCAAAATATTCTGTAAATTATGTATTATGTAAATTGTTTGTCTTATTGTTTTCTGTATGTCTTCTAGGTCTATTTTTGTTCATGAAAAATGAATACAATTTAAGTTAACAATATTGTCTGGCATTATTGTCTAGCTTTCCTAATCATCCCCTTTCCAATATTGTTAATAGCCCTAGAATGTCTGTAATCTTACATACATTCCAAATACCAAATACATATACATATATACATATAAATATAATATAAATTACATATAAATACATATATCAGTCCTATCAGAGCAATTAGCAGACTGACCACGCCAGTAAACTTGTAGCACTGTGTGTATACTCACCCAGTAATTAATTCCTAAGACTTTGAGTCTTGTTTGCCGACTAACATTTTCCACTAACTAAATAGAAACTAGATGAAAACTAAGCTATGATGACTAAGACTAAATATACTGACAATTTCGTCAACAAATAAAGACTAGATTAAAATGTTAGGAAGGGACTAGTGGACAAGAGATCCACTATAAGTCATTTCACATTAGTTGCATGCTGAAAATAGCCGATCTACAAGCTACAATCTACAAGCCCACAACACGTCACACTGCGACGCGTTGTGGGCTTGTAGATCAGCTATTTTCAGCAAGTGATGACGAGTTATGACATCATAGCCCACCAAAATACATTTTAGTCGACTAAATCAACTGTAGATTTAGTAGACTAAAATCTTATGATATTTAGTCGACTAAAACTAGACTAACACTAAAACATTCCAAGCGACTAAAATGTGACTAAAACTAAATGAAAACTATTCAATAGACTAATGACCAAAACTAAAATCAAAATCTGCTCTGGCCCACAGTCGGAAACCGCAGACAGATGAACAGGGTGCAAAACACAAGTCTCGGCCATGCCTCTTTGGCCTGGTGGAGACAACTGGTTCAATATAGACCAATTCATTGTTTACCAGAGGTATCATGCTCGTAGAATGCGGTACGACGGCGTGGTACAAAGAGAAATTGTGACGTTGCATGCGCAGGTACGGAACGGAATGGTGCACGTGAACGCTAGAGAACGCGTCCCCCTAGATTCAAGAGAAGACGCACCTAACCTCGGGTCACAAGACTTTCCAAGACACACCAAGAACCCAGTGGTCTAGGTTTCCTGGCGGTGGCGTCCCCACCCACCCACCTATTTTCACACCGTGTCAAGTACCGTGGCCAATTCAAGTGGCTACTACTTTGCATAACAGCTTTAACTGTTTACCTGAGTGCACACGTTCTCATACACGGTAAAGCAACACTTACACAGCAGTATGGCTCCAGCAGGCTATCTGCTGCTGTGGTGTTCTGCACGCAACAAGAATGCCTCCTCCACCGGCACCACCATCAAAGAAGAGATCCGTTTCGCTACTAACTACAGTGCAGTAAAGAAGTTTGTCTGATTATTTTAAATCTACTTTTGTGTTTGTGTGTGTCTAAAAATCACACCCGTGTGAACTGAGTGGTGCAACTCCCCTCCCCCCTCCTCTCCTCTCTCTCTCTCTCTCATTAGCAGGCAACAGTGCAGCACTAATACTATCTCTCTCTCTCTCTGTTTCTGGCACAACAGCGCCCCTACTGGTACGGTAGTCATACTGGTGCTCATGAAACAACACATACATAGGCACACACATAGGTGAACACGGACATTGCTATTCCTTGGAGTCGTTGCACCACTCAAAAATCTCATACACTATAAACAATATAGGCTTTAGGCCAGGGTTCCCCAATACATTTTCCTCAAGGGCCATATTTTGACTAGGGTACCAGGCTGGGGGCCGAGTCCGCACGGGCGAGGTCGAGGTCTTGCCTTTGGGAAATTCTTCCAGGGGCCACAAGGGGGCTCTCCGCGGGCCGCAAATCACTATTACACCACTGTTGTTTACAAACATCGAGACTGGTCTCACGGGTGACTGTTTCATGTAATCGATTCCCAAAAGATCTCAAAACCTGTTGTTTTGGGGAAGCGCTCGTTACAGTCAACATCTTGTGTGTTGGCTAGCGAGGCCCACCCTAGGGACTTTTATACTTCATCGCGCAACAGTATTGCACGCAGAGAACAGCTGATAAACAAGTTCACATGGTGTCTCGGATGCGACTGTGTGAGCCGTGATCACAGGCTCTGCTGCCGTGATCACGGAGCAACTCCCGCCGTTCTTATGACAGCGACTGGACCGGAGGTGTGGTTTTGAGGACAACTGATTTAAACTGCTATTATTGTTCACAGTTCACACACAACAGAAACCAAGGATTATAGTATATACTTCACGGGGCGAGAGATCACAATAAAAATCCTAATCATTCTTCCTTCACACTGGGAGAAAAACAGCATCTGAAAGATTGATGGTGCTTTTTTTTCTTTATTATTATTATTTTTTTACGTGAGTGCAGTTAGAACCATTCCATTAGATCTTATGAGAGGTTCATGTGGTGCCGGCGTGCACATGCTGGTGCTTATCAGTGTGACGTCGGCGCCTATTGATTTCCATAGCCAACGCTTGAAATATATAATCCTTATTCCTTGGTTTCTGTTGCGTTTGAACAATAATAGCAATTCAAAGCAGTTGTCTTCAAAACCACACGCCCAGTCGCTGTCATAAGAACGGGAGGTGTGCTCATGATAGAGCCCGTTTGTGCATGGCTGCAAGCGCACCTGCAGCCCATAAAGTATAATTCATATACTTCGTCCTGCAGACCTCTACATAAAACACATGCATTATCTAATGTGACCAATAGAGGGGGTAGATTGGCAAGATAACATTAGGGCCACGAGGGGAAGGAACAAGAAAAGGACATGCTGCATTGCTCTCTAGTCCTTGATGTGACAACAGTGGACAAAAAAGTGTTTGCTGTATTGAAATTTTGAGTGGTGGAAAATAGCCGATATACAAGCTTATGCATTGTGAGCTTGTATATATGCTAATTTCACTATATTTAAAATAGGGCTGATTCATAATATTTGCTTTTTTAGTTTGAAGTCCGGCAGTCGGGGTTGTGGAGTGGGAAACTTGGTATATGGTATTCTTTATTGGCCTAAAATATTGTCTATATGCATACATTCATGAATCCACTTGCTGACCGGATGTTGGTATTGAGCAATTTTTGTATAGGGGGTTTATATGTGACCATACCATTATCTTCTATATCCTAAAGGCAAAAATATCGAAAATGTCAAACTTTCCTTATGTAGCATGTGACATGTCAAACTAGGGGGTTTTCATGATTCTGAATGCTTTAAGTAGCATGTGACATGTCAAACTAGGGGGTTTTCATGATTCTGAATGCTTTAAGTAGCATGTGACATGTCAAACTAGGGGGTTTTCATGATTCTGAATGCTTTAAGTAGCATGTGACATGTCAAACTAGGGGGTTTTCATGATTCTGAATGCTTTAAGTAGCACGTGACATGTCAAACTAGGGGGTTTCATGATTCTGAATCCATTCCAAGCATCAGTTTTGCACAAAAAAGTATAGCCGTCATGACAAATTGATGAGGTCAGCACAAATGTGATGTCTAGTTCTACTTGAAATGTAGTGAGTGAGGTAAAAAAAAATAGTATGGCACTCAAGTAAACCACTGCATGTGAAACTGCTGCCTAATTTAGATTCTTCCCACTACAACCAGGCAGCATTTTGATTCTCCAACTACACCAGACCCAAGACTTGAAAACCCCCTTACCTTCAGGAGACTCCTCCTGGACATATGTGCCCGTCAAGTACCGATGCACCAAGGCAGACTTCCCACTGGACAGGTTACCCACAATGCCCTGCAAACAGAGAAACACAACATTTGGGTCACAGTATGGCACAAAAAACAGTGTTAATTTTTTTCTTTTTGCATTTTCAACATTAGCAGTTTTCCCCCTTTTCTGCAGCCTACATTGTAACACCTGGGCTCAATTTGTGACCGAATTTGATCGAGAGACTGCCATTGGATTTTTTCATTTTCATTTTCATCATGTCATATGAAAGCAGGGAATCATAGCTTCCAATTTACATATAAGTTGTTCAGTTTGACCCACCAGTTTAGGAGATATGGCTTTTAGAAAAAGGTCTTGCAGGAGTAGTGGAAAAAAGACCAAGCAGAGAAAATGGGCTTCAAAGCTTTAGTTTAGTGATCTGTGACTTTAGGGGGCGCTGTTTTCCCTTCATTCCTCCATTAGTCAACCAGCAGTGTTGCCATGTCTGCTTATTATAATTAGTTGGCCTTGTTTCTAAAGAAAAATAATGCATAGGCCTACTGTACCAATTTTATAATGAAAATAATAATGAAACGTAATCTTTGAACAGAGTCTCACACTACCCAGTTTGTTTCCGCGTTCCCGACGGTTTAAGGCCCGCCCTTCTGCATCCGATACTTCACACAAACAGACAAGTGCGCATCGTTACCGTATCCACCCTAGAGTCTAGATCTAGAGTGGATCAGCAGACTGCAAAGCAACTCGACCCCAAACCAGTCTACCATTATAAATAAACACTCTCAAACCCACAGTACCACCAAGGCTCGTAAAATTGTAACTACCGGTAGTTACTTTTGGAAAAAAGTTAATATAATATTATTACTCACAATGTGAAAGTAACTAGTGACTTAACTACAGTAGTTACTGGAACATTTTTTATAATATTACTGAAAGTAACTAGTTATTTAAGTTACTTTCCAACACTGGGGACAAATCATCAAAGGAATACGCATCTAAACCTGCAGGCGCAACCTGCAGCAGAAGCCTTTTTCCAACAAACATAATTTGTAATTCTCAAAGCGCCCGCCAAATAGTCTCTGCAGTCACTCTGGTGCCATTTGCACTTATCTAAATACATTTGGCACCTTCGGCCCTTTTGTGCAAATGACTCATTTGCACACAAAAAAAGTCCAATTCACAAACGCCAGCACTAATAACCACAAGCAGTTAGACTGAGTGAAAATGATTAGCATCTTCAGAGAGTTGGTGTTAAATGAAGCATAGCAGTGACTGTAGTCAGCCAAAGGCATTTTCTCTTTTGTTTTTGTTTTTATTTTGGTCATTGTGTACAAGCATAATAAACAGCAAATGTGGAGTTTAACAGAAACATGACATTTTATGTTTGCTCCTGTTCATGTGCTCATTTCTTACAGATATATTTTCTCAGTTCTGATTAGTGAAGTTAAAACAAATTCCAAACTAAATGAGAAAAACAAAAGACAGACATCTAGGCAGGAGACGCATTCACTTATTTACAGTACTCTTATTTGAAAACAAATAGACCAATTATTTGTTTACAAAAATTGGGACTGGGTGACTGTTTCATGTAATCAATTCCCAACAGATCTTTTCTTCCTGAGTATGAGTGAGTATGTCCGTTTTTCCATTTTGAATATATCAGGAGTTATCTCGATCCATTCTTCAACTGTATCCCCCAAAGGCATTTTCACCCTCTAGTACAGGCAAAAGAAAAGTCAAACTTGTTTTTGATCGCGGGTCTGATTGGTCAAGCTGTGACTTTGTGCAGGCCGGATTGTGTCTGTGAGTGCGTGCTACAAATGCTGAAATGTATGAATGCTGTCATAGTCAGGGCTGCACACAACTTTTTTGGTCTAGTACTCAGAAGAGCACCTGGAGGAGTTGCTTGGTGCTCCTAAAATGCGGCGACCCGTCTCGCCAGATGGATAAAAGAGGGATGAATAACTTATAGCAAAACAATATTTATTGGATGAGTGGGGAGTCAATGGAGGGTATTGCAACTCTAGATTTAGCCCTAGAATGGCTCTTGTTGTAGATTCATCCCATTATTAAAAATATATAAATTTGCTAAAATCTAGGTCCATGTGTGGTCCAGCCCTATGGAATGCATATTATAATAAAAACAAGTTAACAACTTAATACTTCCTAAGGATAATATGATATGAGCATCAAAGCAATATTTAGATTTTTTATTATTTTGTATTTAAATAACCAATCTACTAGCTCACAACGTGTTGCGACACGTTGTGAGCTTGCAGATCAGCTATTTTTTTAACATGCGACACATCGTACGGCGAAGCATACATCAGGCTTCCCTAGTTCCCTTTTGTTTTTAGATGAGGCGACGTACGTAGTCAGACAGTCAGAAACACATGGCTCCTCGGTGCAAAAATAAACAGTGTACACTACCCGACTTTACGATAATAAGGCACAGTATGTCGAGACACGGTGTTCATGTTGGGCAGCAGCAGTGCCAGTCCGCAATGCTTTAAACTCTTCCCACTCCACTATGTCGGAACTAAAACCTTAGTACCCGTAAAAAGTCGGTGGCCGGTGCCTAGGCTGTGAGAGACGCTAATATGGTTTCTGCCTCGGATTCGGGTTTTGAGACGGCATCGCACACGAGCAACCATGCTGCTCCAACAGCCGGAAAACAAACACAAGCACAGCGGCAAATGGGAAGAGTGCAAAGCATCCAAAGCATGACCTTTTACACCGGGGACTACAGTAGTTTGCTATCTGAAACGGAGAAGAGAAGACGAAACTATTTGTGTAAGGTTTTCCTGTCAACCGCCCTCCGCCTCCTCCCAGGCTCCTAGCAGAAAGCAGCATGGATCCTCCCCCTTTTGAGTAAGGACGCGCTGTGATTGGGCCAGTAGCCACTTTGAGTGGCAGTCGGTGGGAAATGCTCTCGCCACAACATTTTCTAGTATTCTGGCCATAATAATCATTCTGGGCGGCCCCAGCTGTTGGTACGCAGAAGCGCTTCCCGGCGCTTGATTGACAGCGCATTTTTAATTTTTACCGCGCATGCGCACCTGCGCACCACTTATGTGCAGCCCTGGTCATAGTACTCAGTCACATGATGATGGGTAACCAGGGGCGTCATTTGGGGTTCCAGGGGAAGGCAATTGCCACCCCCTATCCGTTGCATCTAAACTTTTATTCACATTATCTCCACCTCTGAATGTGTTTGGCAGAATAATAGTCATTTTAGATAGACACGTACTATAGACACTATTGTGTCCATATCACTACGCCCCAAACAATAGTTCCACGTGATAGAGGGGTCAAAGTTGAACGAAAGTTGCGCTAATATTTTAGAAATAGGTCAACAATACAAATGACGTTAGTTATGTTTTGTGAATTAATTTACTTTTACTGCATGGCCCCAGTGTCTCCCACAAAATGACCGGAACTACTTAATATTGACCAAAACCAGAGCAGAACTCCCACCACAGGACTCGGGGCAATCAATTAATACAGTTGCACTTGCAACCACTATATAAATGGTAAGTATTTCATACAGCTTAAGTAAAAAAAAATCTGAACTATCCTTTTAATGATGTTTGGGAGACAAACACTTTCCTGGGGGTTTTTATGTGGGTAATTTGTGTTTTTAGATAGTTTAGTATTTCAAAGTGTATGTGATGTCATGGACAGTGGTCTCACTGTTGGATTACTATTTACTACAATGACGGCTGTCTTACTGAGACAAAATCCTGGAAGGAAGTGAGACCAGTGTCCATGACATCACTGGCACTTTGAAATACTAAAATATCTAAAAACAACACGTATTACACACATACAAACCCCCAGGAAAGTGTTCCTTGTCTCCCAAATCAAAATAAGATCTGGTTGCAAAAGGGGTGAAGTGGCCCTTTAAGAAATAGTTTTCTTTCTTTAAAACCAGGCCAAATTGCACTCAGCTTCAAACCTTTTATGGCGGTATGTTTGCACTGTGATATCATTAGTGCAATTTCCTTTGTGAATCAAAGACGAGGAAGACAGTGAGCGCACCTGATGTGCAAAATGGTGCTATACGGTGTGAGTGGTTGCAGCAATCTATTAGTTATTAATTTGCACACTCAAGATTTCCACTCTTGCATTCTGGATTTGACTCCGTCTGGCTGACCTTTTCCTCAGCCTCCTTCTCCTGGCATCTGGACCAGACTTTGTGAATAATAATAATCTGCCTGCAGGCAGAGTAGAGTCATAGTGGAGGGTCGGCTGATGATGCCAGCGTGTCTGGGAAGAACAAAGGCTCCAACATGCCTTATCTCCGCCCTCTCCTCCTCCACCCTGCCATACGCTTTAGTCTTCTTTAGATCATTAGTGGGTGGTAAAGTCAGGTATGGTTCTAATTAAAGGCAAGTTTCAAGTGAAAGAGGGGGGGGGGGGGGGTCTAGGTAAGACCTTACCCAGCCTTACCTCCCTTTCTTTGTAGTTGCAGTCTTCATTGGGAAGAAGCCCATTTTGCGGAGAAGACGAGGTGTGCAATTGAGAGAGACTGCGAGTAAGCTACGTGTCAACATAAACAGATTTGGAACTACAAAAGAACGGGGCATATGCTGGAGTTTTATTGGTACAGCTTAAGCTTTGTGACCTGCTGCTATATGGCCTTTATGAAATCAACCTGCATCAGTTCAATTTAAAGATGAAAAGGTAGAGGGTCTAATTTTTTTACTGTGCAGATGTCTGGGTCTCTGGGCTGGGGATGATTATGTACGTAATACGTATATAACCAAAACGGAAAGCACACAAAAAAAGAATATGGATGCTGCCGAATGTGCCGAATTAAATAAAAAGGACATGTCAGTGATTGCTGGAGATTTTTCTGTTTATGTTAATAGTGTAGCCAGAGTTAAAATGCCCAACACAGCCGTACAATTTTGAAAATGAATTTCCGTCACACGGCACCATGATAAGGACAGTCCACCGACTCACCGAGGATTGGAAATGTCCTCAATGGCGATAAATGATTAAAACTGATGTAATTACTGAAAACACTGAGCATGGCTTCTGTTCAGTATAATTTTATCGCACATCACAGGAGAAGCCCTTTTAGACATTTCATTTAGCGTCTCACAGTCCATTTAAACATACCAAGTGAGTGCTGCCTGCACTCGGCCTATACACAACACGATAATTAGTGGGTTCTTTCACATCAAGGCCCATTGTGTATTCGGCAATTTGAGACACGGACCACCAATTGATGACAATTAGCCTCTCACACCCAAAACTTAGAATATTTTGTTATCGTTGGATAAGATTTTGCGTTTCCATGCTGTATTGGTACCATTAGGAGAGGCAAACATCAATCAAAATAATAATTCTTCTAACTCAAGAGTTAAAGATCTACAAGGCTCCATTGGGTCACCAACTCCATCATTTAGCTGGGGACCACCTGGAACCCCCTCAAGGACCACTGGTGGTCCCCGGAACCACTGGTTGAAAACCACTACAATATGCAATACACAAAACATAATATATACAATAAGCCATAGAAACAGAATAGATGAAAAAAACAGAACTCTGAAAACACCAGTGTTATTTTAGACTTTAGCTATACAGCAACAGACGAAATGAAGGTCCTTTCAAACGGGCAGTGATTTAACGCGCCTATAGTTCATTTTCAATGAGACCTGCAGGATTTTTTTCTATACGCGCGGAGAAGTCGAGTGGCAACAATGCAAGCCTATTCACGCGGGCGCGGTCCCGTGAAATTGTGTGCTCGTTTCGTGTACACGCCCACGACTCACCAGACCTGGATTAAGTTTTTACGCTTGCGTTGATACGCCCCTCTTGAACAGCCCTGGAGCAGAGCTGTCGTTGATCCAGGCGACAACGTCTGCATTCTAAGATCAGATTCTAAAAATGTCTTCTACATCCTGACAGTTTTCTGAAAAAGCTATGTTTCTATGTCAGTCGATTTTTCAAAAATAGCAGACCTACAAGCTCGTAGCGCGCCACTCGGTGGCGCGCTATGAGCTTGTAGATCTGCTATTTTTCAATAGCTAAAGCCTAACATAATGCTAACACCAAAAGGGGTTCCAGCCCCAAAATGGGTTAATCCAGAAAAACTATTTGGATTTGGAAGGCATTTCTTTATAGCATTCTAAACAGCTGAGCAAAGTGAGGGATTGTGGATATTGTAATTCATCTCTGAATTGTGTTGCTTATAATGCAGGTGCCAAACTTGACAAAAGTTTGCACCTTTTTGCACTTAATGTTTCGAGACAACACAGATGGATTTTAGTGGTCCGCTTCATATTCCGACAGTGTATATCGGGGGTGCCCTCCTGCCACTGTTTGAGATAAAAATGCAGCATAAAATATGCAATTTTTCAAGGGTCAATATTGGAGGTCAGGATGCTGTTTATAATAATAAAGACTTTATTATGATTCCAACAGGGGAAATTAGTTTTCAGCTTGACTTATAACTGAGTTGGCCATGTTTAGCACACAGGGGAGCAATTAGCGGATAAGACAGGAACCAGACCATTGACCTCATTGGTCAATGGTCCGAATGCTGGTCCGAATGCTGATTGACACTCTAGCTGTTGAGCTATGGCCATCCTGTTGGTGACTGTTGACGAGCATACAGTCTTTCCTTCCGTCAGTGGTTACCCCAAAGTCCCAAACTAGAGAAAAAGCCGATCAACAAGCTCACAAGGCGTCGAGAAATGTCGAGAGCCATTTGCAATTTGATTGGCTATTTTGCATAAGGAAATGTGTCATATGTTGGAAATGAAATGACCTCGAAGAAGAATTCCGTGTCGTCTTTAAAAAGTGCAAATTCATAAAGGTCATGATTCGTGTGTGGCAAATTTGGCAATTAAAATGAACCTGCAAAAAGGCAAAGCTCCAACCGGGGACCTTGTGACTCGCAGCCAAATTCCAATAATACCCCGACTTCCACACTTCCTCGTCCTCCTCCACTCTCGCCTTAACCCAGCCAGCCCCCCAGCGAGGAGGAGAGGATTAGATGCGAGTCCGGAAGAATCAAGCAGGCTGGACTGACAGCCACATTCCAATTGCTCACATTCCTGTCAACTCGCTCGCTCGCTCCTCCCGCATGACATGTTGTATATTAGATGCTGTAGTGTTTCTCCCGTTATTTGTTGTTTTAGTAGCTTTGTAATCACTGTATTATTCAGAATAATATATGTATCGCTGCAGTTAAACACAGCGATGCATGTTAGAAAATGAGCACGCATGACAATGCTTTGTTGGCTCTAAAACATCCCTTTGAAGTTTGCGACACGGCACTGAAGATTTTTGTTAGACCCCATCTCCCAGACAGCGTAGTCATGGTTACCCTCCCATATCCCGAGGAGACGGTCCATCCAATTAAGAACAGATAGGCAGCCAACACTTCCGCCGAGCGGTGCGGGAAAGGGCTGAATGCCGATACACTTGATGTTCACTCGCTGCCCGACGCTCCAAGTGGCATGGAGAGCCCACTCGATCTCTGGTCTCGGCTTCTCCAAAAGCATTATTACCATTTGGGACACGAGCTATTTCCCGGTTAAGCTGGAGGACAGAGTGTGAAGTGAGCAAGTGAGCAGATTTGGTCATTATAATATGGCTTATGTCTTGAACTACTGCTAGACCCAAGCTGTGATGGAGAGAATGAAACCTGTGCGGTAAAAAAAAAAATCAGCATTGGAAACGGCTGAGCAGCATACTGATGGGTCCTGGGTAATCGTGGCCTCTTTATTAAACTGTTTATTGGCACATGGAGGCTTCATATTGTCACGTACAAACTTTTACACATAAGCCCATTTCTGTAGGCCAAACGAGGCATGACTTATATATGCCTGTTCAAAGTTAGCATTGTCAAATGATTGCTATAGAAATTGGAATGACCCCTACCTACGTAAAACTGTGACTGCATTTATGTAGTTAGGGGCTACATTTTCCAGGGGGCTTTCCAGGGGTTAGGGGCTAAACTTTTCCACAACATTAATTTTTTAGATATTGGTCCGAAAGCTTGTGTAGAAAGTTTGGTGCAGATTGCGTCAAAGTCAGAGGTTAAAGCTGTTCGTTATGGGCCCGGGCGGCTGGCGTAGCCGTCTGGACACCTTGGCTGGTAATTCAGTCTGGCAGTGTGCCGCGGGTTCGACTCCCGATCCCGACGGCCTTTACTGCGTGTCACCCCCCAATCTCTCTCCCCATTTCCTGTCAGCCTACTGTATGTCTATCCCTCTATAAAAATAAAAGGCGAAAGCCACAAAAAAGATATCTTAAAAATGCGTGTGTATTGAAGTTAAACTCAAACAGGGCATGAGTTATACCTGTTCAATGTTAGCATTTTCAATTGAGTGCTATAGCGCCACCCTTTGGCCAATGGTTGTGAGTTTAATTTCTCTGTAGTTTTCCATGAAACTCTACCATACTGCAGTTTCGTAAAAGAAACTACAGAGATAGTGTCGGAAGAATAATAACAAAAAGGTGCCTACGCACTGAATGCGTACATTTCACGGAAATGACTTATTGTCCTCTTGAACCAGTGGCCCATTCAAGTTTTATACAGTGTGCCACAACACTGATCCTTCCGACACAAAACAATACTACATGAACCACCAGCACGTGTGGTTTCAGAGCTAGGTAGTTTTTCTTTTGTGTCAGTGGAGGGAAGGCATTCAATCGTGTGAGGGGACATTGGCGGCGGTGGTTGTGTGCGCAACACTGACAGACAGGATCTAACTCACAAGACCAGTCTAGTCCAGGGGTGGGCAACTTTGACGATGGAGAGGGCCACTATGTTTCCACACTCACTCCAGAGGGGCCACGTTGCATATTTCCGTCATAGCAAAAAACAGCCGATCTACAAGCTAAAAACGCGGCACACTGCCACGTGTTTTGAGCTGTGCGGCGCGTTTTGAGCTTATAGATCTGCTATTTTTTGCTATATTTGAATTGAAATCCGGAATTATTTTTTGGTATTTTAGAATTGAAATCCTGAAAATTACCTTTTTTTATTTAATTTGAACTAATAATATGAACTAATAATAGGCCTATGGACTTAATACAAATACATTGGACATACGAAAGACACTACCATTTTAATACTAGTCATTAAGCTACTAATTAAAGTGGGTCATGCTGGGAATTGTAACAGCTGAAATCACTAATATCAATATTCTGATATTAGGAGGAGGCACGGTGGCACAGTCGGTAGTCGGCCTCACAGCTAGAAGGTCCTGGGTTCGATTCCCACTGGGGACGCTGTGGGCTGTGACGCTGTGGCGCTTATCTCCTCCGCGTCATCAGTGCCCATACCCGAGGTGGGTTTGGTGAAAGGGCCTTTCTGTGTGGAGTTTGCATGTTCTCCGCGTGTCCCCTAGGGTAGGTACCCTCACAAAAAACATGCAGTAATCCTGGTCTCTAAACTGCCTCCCCCTGGCCAGCCGGGGCGCCTGAAGGAGGGGAAAGGAACTGGTCGGAATAACGTGTTCCTTCCCTGCGTTACGTCCGGCCGGGGGAAACTCCCGCCCTGTCAGGTGAAAAGAAGCAGCTTGGACTCCTCATGCATAGAAGGAAGCATGAGGTCAGTCCGCTGGTAACCCCTAGGTTGGCAGAGCAAGTGTAGCGCCCACGATTACATTAGATACTTGACAATGGTTTGAAAATGTATATAAAAATCATTAAAAAATAAAAAGTAAATAAGCATTAAGTGAAGGTGGGGGCCGCAGTTGCCCATGTATGGTCTAGTGTCTAGTCCAAAGCTGTCACTCATCACACGAGTCCCTCTGCAAGCCACACTGCATCTCCATGCCAACGCATCTCATTAATAATCACGCACTCTGTGCCAGGGAAAATTCCAGACAATCTTTCTTCGTTCAAAATGCATTCCCAGGGAAATTTACATAAAGCTGATGTCAGATGTATGTCAGATGTAGCATGAGCTTATTGTTAAGCTCATATCTGTGTGAATTTGACATGAAAAACAAAGAGAAAAACCACCGTGTGAACGCTTCTGCCCTACATTTAGCCAAAAATCGGCCAAACATTCGACAAAAATAACAGCTATTTAGATCTATAGATTGTAGCAGATATATAGATTGTAGATCGGCTTTTTTGCAGAAGAGATTTGGTTTAGAGTTCTTTTTTTTTAAAGGAGAAAGAAAAGGCCAGGACCAACAATCGACCCCTGGGGGACCCCTGGTGAACGAAGCATAGGTTATAAGTGGATAATTGACTTACCACTTTCAGCTCTGGCACCGATCGACTCAATGTCCACTCCTGGCTGTTGACGAAAGAGTCTAAAAGACAAATGGAGAAAGACAAACCATATTTAACCAAATATATGTGTGTTTATGTCCCACCTCATTTCATGTTTCTGAGGTTTCAGTTGCAGTGAGCAAATTGAAAGTCAATATCCATTTAAACATGGAGAGGCTTTGGACGTGATGTCGTGAAGAGTCTACATTGTTCAATATATAACCTACATAAGATATAAAAGTGTGCATTAAAACTCTCCTAGAGCAACATTCTAAATAAAAGGCTAGTTAGGAATGTAGTTCTGTGAGGCATCGGGCAACCTGAAGGTAATGCTCAATATAATTTGAAAGTATCCATGATTATGAGGCCTGGCTTAACCTGAACACTTTAGAGTTTGACGAGATAATCGACGACATTTAACAGACCGACACAGAAGCTTCTCAGAACCAAAACCACAAATGGCAACACCCATTCCCCCCCCCCCGACTGCAATTTCCTCTTAGTGATGCATAGCAGGCACATCATGTCATAATAACTATTTGACTAAAAAAGCAAAACTTCCTTCTCGTTTTGGTTCATATCCTTCCCACCGTCAGGTAGCATGGCTCATGGCGGTGGGGAGCAGACACCGAAAGGTGCAAAAGCCAGGTTGGATCCCTTCTGTCTACATCATAACAGTGCAACATGCACATGCCCAACACAGATAGTCACAGGTAGCTTAGCAAAAAATGTGGACGTGGCTGACTAAAGCGCCAAAGAAGCATTATTACAGTAACAAGTAACATCCTGCTTGTTGCCACAACAATGGTTTCCCATAGTGTTCATCTGGTGATAATAATCATAAATATAATAGTATAAACATTCCCTCTATGAACATGAAAAACCGAAAGATTCATTACATGATCCACTTGGAGCGTCACTTTAGCTCCAACCCCCATAAAACTCAATGGAGTCTCAATTTAACTCTGAGATAGTGTCAAAATACTTTTTACTATATCTGTCAGCCAGCCTCCATAAAAAATATAAAATAAGGTAAAAGCCACAAAAAAATATACAAAAAAAGTGCAATAATAAAGCAGTGGTTCTCAACATGGGGTCCCCTACTAAATAATTCATAGGTAGGAACCAAATGTTATCGATTTGTAACCCAGAGTAATTTACAGTGTAGAAGTATAATAATTTTGAAGGTGGTGTAAGTGATACGGTTCTGTAAAGTTAAAGCTCTCTATATACTAGTAATCATTCCTATAGTGTTTGTTCAGCAACAGGGGTCTCCCATGATGCATCTCTCCAGCCCTTTAGTACTTAAAATGTTGTCTTTGATTATACGATTACATTTAAAAAAGTAATACTGGCCTACGTTTGGCACAGAGCGATCCAGCAGGTATGCAAGTTCAGCAACGCAGTAGAAACATATTGCCTGCTTACACCAACTTTAAGGCAAGGAAATGTGTGTCCTCCTGCCCCCATTCAACACTCAACAATAAGGCCTTCAAGCCTGCCTTGCGGTGCCGAGACCGCTGCTTATCCTCTCTCATTTTGAGTGCATAATAAATGCTCATCTCCAACAGTGCCTTTCACCATTCTCCGCTTAGAACGGCAGAGTGGCTTCCATCAGCTTGCCATTAGGCTAAGCTCTCTCGGTAACAGTTTGACACTGCAACAAGTTGGCACACGAGTGAAGACACACATTTTCTTTACCTCTGCGAGTGTGTGAATGCATATAAAAGCACAACAAATCGCCATTCGCTCGGCTCACAATTCCCGTTTTTTCCAAAGCTTTATTTTTCCAACACGTTTTAAGAGATTTATTTTTATGGAAATATTTTGGCAAACAGGAAGACTGAGCAAAAAAACTGGTACACGATAATACCTGTAACAATAAACCATCAGTGAAAATAATAATAACAACCACACAAGAGCCTACACAATAACTACCATTGTTCTCAGTCTCAGTTCACACACACACACACACACACACACACACACACACACACACACACACACACACACACACACACACACACACACACACACACACACACACACACACACACACACACACACACACACACACACACACACACACACACACACACACACACACACACACACACACACACACACACACAGAGAGAAATCAGAGGTCATCACGGGCCATCACACAAATGGGACTCTGTGATGTTGTTGGCCAATGCCGGGGCATTGCGTCTCTGTACCAGGACATTTCATTATTATGACAATAACATATCCACTCATCTTTTGCCTCGGGGACAGGAAACACGAAAGAGGGAGGGAGAGAAAGAGAGAGAGAGAGAGATAAGCTTTCGACCAAAAACAAAAGGGGCCTAACAACTGTGCCTCCTCTCTGATATTTTTTTTATTATATATATATATAAGTGATTTAAAAAATCTCTTCACCAGTGATGTGACAAATATCCTTTAGTTCAACGCTAAATAAGAAATGCTCATGTCGGGGAAGATCCCCAGTCCAGTCCAGTCCAATTCAGGCCCATAATATACTAACTGGATTCATCCGTTTTGTTACATCATTCTGTAACTATACGAGCATATGATCCTCACACAAACTGTGCGTGGCTCCGTGCAGGAGAACAGCAGTGGACACAAAGACCTCAGCATCACCGGCGCTCACAGAGGTGTCTTTGTCATCACGGAGGGGAAGAAAGAACTGTATTGCTGCGGCCCCGTTTGTGATATCCTTTCCACTCCAACGCTTGCGTCCGTTCAGATCCAAATCTGAGAGCACGGATGCATAATTAACCGCCTTACTTAATTTCATGAGAAAGGGAAATGCAACAAAAGCAGAAACTGTGTGTGTGCCGTTTATGTATATCCGTCAAAGCATGTGCGCATTAGACGTGCATGCGAGTGTGCAGCGGTTGTGGAATGAGAGAGGACAACCTTGAGGTCGAAACTCCCAGTCTGTCTCCGACCACGCTTTCTAACCAAGCTTTCCCCGTCGGCAGCAAATTACAGGGTGAGAATTTAGCTGGCAATAAGTATTTTCTACAGCTCTCATTTTGCAAACCCACACCGCTCACTGCCCACCGACATTCCCTCTCAGGCCGAGGGTATACTTACCGTACATGTATGTACACTGTGTGCATCTTTTGGACATAATCACACTCCCTATCATGTGTGCGCCGCCCTCCACGAAGCCGTGTACAGAGCTAACGACTCCAGAGCTCTTATCACAAATCTGTCAAACTCCCGCAAACAGGAAATGTCTTTTCTCTCTAGGTCCTGGGGAGAAATCTCTGAGAGTCTAGGAGATAAGCAGCAAACACAATTGCTCCACGCCGAGCCAATCCATTTCAATCAGGATTGGCTATCTGACTTTAAGGGCCCTAATCTTTTGTTTTCTGCTATTGATCACGTCTGGTAGACAAATCGGACAACCATCAGAATTCTTATTTAACCCAAGGTTTGCTAATTGGATTTGGAGAGGTCTTGAATTCCCAAGGCAATCTTCCCCTTAAATCCATGCTTTACTCACACCCTAAATAATGAACTAAAACATTTGTTTTAAAGTACTCGCTGTGCAAAGCCAAAGCTTTTAAAAACGTGACGTTTGAAAAGCTTCTCCACTGAAGGAAGTAGCAGCAGGATATAGAGCACCGAAGTCTGACGTCAATATCGGTAGAGGGCACAAATACACAGGTTCATGTACTTTTTATTTGCATTATAATCCCCATAGGGGGATTTTAGATCGCCTCATATAAGAACTGTCAATAAACATGTCATCCCGGCCACTTCACTCATATGGATATGAAGAATCAACTGACTGAGATAAAATGCTAATGTTACTGCTACTGAATTAGTTACATTTTCGCTAGAAGCAGACTGTATCATATATGAGTGACTGACTGACTGTTGCAAACGATACAGAGACACCTCCCGACAATAACGCAGAGACAGCTTGTTTATTTTTGGACCACAACGCTTATAGTAGACGATATTAAGATCACCCCATGTTATTCTCCATAGAGTAATTACTTCCGCGAACCAGGGGAATCAAAGCGAGTTACATCAGGACTTCGGTGCTCTATTTCCTGCCTTCTCTAAAGCTGGACATGCCAGTGGTCCAGAACACGAAGCCCGCCAGAAACGTAAGAAAGCGTAGAATGACTTTTGTCTGGCAGCCCGCCAACAGTGTAGACTACGTTTTCCTTCCAGGCTTTATATTCTTTAATCCATGTTTTGATCGGATCGCATCGGTAGCCGTCTCTCGTTAGCATAACAGTTTAAAGTGGGACAGTGGCCATTTTGAAGATGCGCGAGCATCCACTTGCACTCTATGTGCTCCTTTCAATGGCCTGTATCTCCAAATCGGCAGAATGAATGTCGTTTCAGGTGAAAACAAAGTTTTTTTAACGGCCGATAGCAGGCTCTGTGATACTCACGGTCTGGTTTTTTCTGCACCGGGGGAGAGAACAACCAGTCAAGACACCACACACAGCATTGTCATCGTAACATCCGATTACAGATATTTGGCTCTTCAAAATAAGGGTTGAAAGTGAAAAATGCGCGATAAATAGATTAACCCATTTTGGGCGGGAACCCCTTTTTGTGTTTTAAACATCATACTATAAACGAGCGAATGTCTGTCTGTCTGTCTGTCTGTCTGTCTGTCTGTCAGAAACACTTATCTCCTCATTGCCTGCACCAATCGCTCCCACTTTTCACACAGGCATTGACCATAATAATATGGAGGTCTTAACGAAGCCATTTTTCCAATAAGATTAATAATGAATTTATTAGTGAATAAAAACCCGTTTATTTGTCCGTGGTCTATCTCCGACCGAGCCACACTATTAGCACACATCTCTCCATGCCAAAATAAATCTGCACGCTCCCACAATCCAGCTAGGCTACTTTTTACCGACGCAACTGTCGTATTTACTGTACAGATATTGTTTTTACATCACCCATTTATATGAAATTATAATCCAACCCAGGGCGCAGTACCCCCCCCCCCATAAATGCAATTACTACACTACTAACATGACAATGACTGTTTGAGACTTTCAGTTCTATGTATGACTATGATGTACTGTTTTTCCATTTCCAGTGAACAAGTCTATATTAAAGCAATTCTTCCTCAAAATACATATATCAATAATATGATATATTACATCACATTACCCACACTGTACATTTGGGAATACCTGTGCGACAGCCCATACTTTCTGTGCTGCATGTCAAACTGGGGTCTTTCATACTTTTCAAATGGGGGTCTGTGGGCTAATAAGTGTACATTTTACAGTCCTTGCCATGAAAACATTTCCCTACCATGCATTTATACAAATATTTTCATGTTATAGTGCTGTTTCTATTCACACAAAAAAGACACAAATATATTATACAAGTTAAAATGAAGAGCAATTAAATATATTTATGGGGGGCAATAGTCCATACAACGGGTAAGGACTATGTATATTAATACAATAAACAAGCAAAAGGGCATTGCCTGACCATGGATCACACCAAAGGACCTGCAACATGACTGAGGAACACGTTCCACTTCAAATCATATTTATCCAACTGATTATTCATCTTAAAGGATAACCTCTCCAAAGCAGCCACAATACCAAGCTATCAATGGTATACTTATGATTGTACTGCAGCATTTTCTTGCAAAAGAAACTACAGTAGCCTACTAATTAGCCTACTTTTGTGCCCAACCTAACTTCCCAAGACCATCTGTAAACAATTCCCCGTTCCCCCCTATCAGTAATGTGATCTATTACAACACATTACCCACACTGAACATCATTTGCTGTTCATATATTCAGAACGGGTAAGGACTAGTTGTTATAATTTAGCAGATTTACAAGCTCATAGCGCGCCACCGAGTGGCGCACTACGAGCTTGTAGGCAGGGGCAGCCTTAAGGATCGGGAGGCCCCGTTCATGACGTCATCATTTTAATAATTCATAATTATTATTATTTTTTTATTTTTTTTGTCAGTATGTATTATCGGACTTCAAAGCATAAACAGCATACAGTAGAAAATACACAAAAGCAGCTTGCTTGATTAAACATTTTTTTACTTTAAGGTATAACTGAAAGGCAGCATAGGCTATAGGCTACAATGATGCAATCCCAACTGTCAGAGCTGCTAGTGCAGTGAGTGAACACACTGGGAAGTGGGAACAATTACAACCAAACAACACACTATGCTACTACTACCATTTATTTTTTACAAAAAAGAATGGGGGAGGCTCGAGGCCCGTTTCAATTGAAACGATTGAAACATATATAAGGCCGCCACTGCTTGTAGGTCTGCTATTTTTGAAAAAAATCGTGAAAATGTGGCGCAAATCCTGACAGAAAACTGTCAGGATTTTAGACATTTTATAAATTTTGACGTCAGGCCTAAATGAGTTAATTAATTCTGGCGGGCAGTGGGTTAAGACAAAACTCACCCTATCCAATATCTACAATGACAGATGGTCAAATAAGTTGTTTAATAATAAGTTGTTTAATAATATTAAATAATGAATAACAAAGTTCTCTACCATTTCCACAAAAAACTAACTCTCTCAATCACTCTTGAGCATCTTGCACTTCTCTAGCAGCAAGTGGAAATGCATTCAAACTGTCACCGTTGTTTCTCCCAATTAATCTGAGAGTGACACAGTGTGTGTGCTACGATGGTAAACAATCAACTGCAATGAAGTTGCCTCAACAACAAAGGGAAACCGGCTGTTGCCAGTTAAACAAGCAAACACACGTTTTTTCCTCCAACTAAAATGGGCCGACAAGAGATTTGAAATGTGTATTCCATGTGACAGAGCGTAATAAATTAATACATACAAAAATTTGAATTTAAATGAATGATTATGATTTACCGGTATTTACATTGAATAACTCAAGAGAGGATAGAATCAGTGAACCATTTTAACCTGCCTGATCAAGCTAACCCATCAGACAGTTATATTTAGCTTGGGAATTACTACTGGGTGAAAGTAGTCCTATGTGTGCTGTATCATTTCCCAACATGTAGTCGAATGGCACTGAATGAGCCTCGGGTATTTTGGGGACTGCTGACTCTCACATGCTTCATGACCGACCACGACCACCCCCTTCTCCAGCGCAAAGAGCCCACATCTGACCACATGGTTCACTGATCGCCCCATTTATCCACACAGACCTGACAAGAATGGCTTTGTTCATACAGGTGGGGGTGGGGACACAGTCAACACCTCAGAACTGCTGGTAGTCGACTACTCTCAAAAAAAGAAAGAAAAAAGACGAATACTTTTTTTTTTTACACTTTAACTTTTTAAAGTGTTTATAAGCTTGGAATAATAATGTGCATGCTGTGCCATCCCTTTCAGAAACTGTACCACTGTGTTTGTGTGCGTTCGCTCATGCATGCTAACCGTATTGCACCAGAGGGCTAGGCTTTTCTGAGCTGTGTGCAGATTAATTTTGGAGCTGGGTTGGTTGTCAAACACTTAGGCAGGTAGCAACAGGCAACAAGGCCCGCCCTGGGCACTGAACACCTAGCTTTACTCAGGCCGAGCGGCACGCCTACATTCCTGATGCCTGACTGAGTGACTACAGTGGAACACATGGGCAAATATCCACTCCAAATACAAAAGGCCTGCTGTCCTTGGCAACATGTCATGTGAAAATACAAATACAAGAAAGTCTAAAGAACTTAGTTTTGGCATGAGATATCACCTCCATAGGTAAAATGTCCCAACTAGTGAGATTGAAATTTCAGTGTGAAAACACAGACCCCCACACTACTGTGAAAGAAACGCGTCATTAGGGCCTTTGTGTAAAGTTACAAATCACACAGTTTCACGGAAAAAAGGGCAAATCAAAGCTATCAATTCAGATCACGACAAATATTTGCTACTCTCTGCCTTGTACTCCAGGCAACTGAACACACACACACACACACACACAACTGTCACAGTTAACCTTTAAACATAGTACTTAAGTCTTCCCTCTTGTCCCCGTCATTATCGTATGTAAGCCCTCTTAATTTAGCCCTGCTGGGCTGCCAAACGCATCCCCATTACAGCTTTAATACTGCCGGTTTTAGCCTTGACCTACAAAGCAAAAATACTGTATTACCAAGCTGTTTATCCCTATGCCTGAGTAGCATACTAACAACCCCACATAGAAACCAATGTACAGCCACATTAAGGAGTTTTCATAAACAATTTCACTTTTCATTCCAAAGCTTTAGATGAAAAAAATAATTTATGTGAATGAACAAAAAAGTTCAACTCAAAATGAAAGGCCCAAGAGAAATGAAAAGGAAATTCCCAAAATAGAAGCTCAAACTCTCAAACCAGGCGTCTTTTTGAGCGCCATCCAAACATACAATTCCTCCATGTGTTTTTAATTTAGCCCTTTCCTCTAAAAAGTGCACTTCTATGTTTTGGCTCCAGAAGTGCACTTTTAGTTTGGCCAGACTGGTTGAGGGGGCTACACGGGGGCTACACATGGTCTGTTGAGTCCTGGGAAATAAATTCATCAATCTTACAAGGCTTACCTTGACCTTTGTTGAAGGCAATGCCTGCAAGCGTTTCTATGGCAACTGACTGTGTCTTTTTACTCGTAGTCAGGGGAGATTTGCCAACAGTGTCTCTGTTTTGTGGCTGCTGGGATCCACTTTTACCACCGGACGGCTGTTCTTTCCTCCTGAAGCGGTTGGCTATGAGCTGCCACACACTGGGCTCTTCCTGTGCCAGTTTGGGTGACAATTTAGGTGGGCAGAGGGGCACCTCCATGACCTTAACCGCCCCCCTGCTGTGATACTGAATGTATTGAATGCCCCCGTCCCCCGTCCGCTCACAGGCAGGCGGAAGGGTTTTCCCCGTAAGGTAGGAGAAGGGCTGCGAGGGTAAGGAAATCTCCGCCACAGAGTTCCGAGCCTTGGAGCAGAGTTCAGAGTTCCCTCCAGACATCTCAGGGATTCTCTCCCGAGGTCGAGTCCTCCTGATACGGAGACTGAGGCTCCGCCGTAAAGAGCTAAGGGTCCTTTTGGGGGAATCAGATTTACTGGGCTTGGGGACGTTGCTGGCGTCACTTTCCTTGTCCCGGTCTTGTTTGTCCTTGCCAAAGAGCCTCCAGCGGAACCCCCCTTTGAGTAACCCGCGGCTCTCCGTCTCGTCCTCGGACACCCTCTTTCTCAGCTCCAACACGGTCATACTGACAGGTCTGGCCTTCCAGCTCCTCTGGGGGGGCCTGTGAACCACGTCTCCGGGGTCAGGAGGAGGCCGCTGAGGCAACAGTGGCTTAAGGCCGTCCACGGCCCTCAACTCGGCCTTCCTGCTCCTGTATTTGTGGTTGGCATCCGGGACGCCGCCGGCCCTCCTGGAGGCCTCCCCCCGGGCCCCTGGCTCCGACTGGGCTCCGACGACAGGGCCCGCCAGCATGCATACGCTCCTGGGCCTCCGGAGAGACGACGACGGCCTCTCCTGTTCATCAGTCTGTGAGCCTTGCCACTGCCTCGCGGGGTCTCCGCACATGCTCAACGCCCTCCTGCCGCGCAGCGCTTCGTCCAGGCGAGGCTTGCGCAGCACGACTCGGGGCAGAGAGCCATGTCCCGACGCAGAGCCGTGCTCGCCGACGACGGCGGGGCCCCATGCCGGGCAGCACTGCTGCTGGGCCCGAGGACCCTTTCCAGCAGCCTCCGCTATGCCCCCGCCTGCCTCCGAAGAGTCAGGGACAGAGTTCTTGGAGGGCTGTTGGAGAAACCGGTATATCCTCATTTTGGTCCCCTCCTCCTCCTCCTCCTCCTCCTCATTCTCCTCCACCACCACATCCTCCCGTGCCCTGCCCGGTCTGCCCGCACGGCTCAGAGAGGGCCACATGGCGAGCTCCTGTCGTGCTGCCCTGCTCAGCCCGGGCCTGATGTCCTCCGCGGCAGCAGGCATGGCCTCCTCCTCGGCTAACGTTCCTCTCGGCGGCGGGCGGCGGTCTGCCAGGGCGCAGGCGAGGCGGCCCATCCCTAGCTCCGGTGCCAGCTCATCGCCGCCGTGTGTCCCGTTCAGGACCACGGAGACGTGGTAGACGGTTTTCCCTGGATGCTGCTGCTGGCCAATAGTCGTAGCCCTCGGGGTAGCATCCACCATTCCACTACCAAGTAATAGCATGGCACTTCAACGCTCATGAACTCATTCACACCGTACAGTAACGGTATACAGTACATGCTCAGTCAGACGCTCGCAGAGCAGCTCGGTTCCAGTCGTGAAGCCCGTCATTATTTCCAGGCTCAAGGCCAAACCACCGGGCATATAATCCTTCACCTTTGGCTCGAGAAAGAAGAAAAGAAAAGAACTTCAAAACAGGTCTGTTGCAAAGCCTCCGTTGCCACCTGCGTTCCCCTGGGTTCCTCTTCTCACTCAGCACACAGGCGTCGCGATGAGGCTCGCCATCTCCGCACGCTTTCTTTCTACCTGTTCCCCGTGCAAACAAATGAACATAGGAGTTTCCCCTGTGTTTGCTTTGGAACAAACTCGGCCATGTCTGCCATACCTAATGAAGACTGCAATTCATATAACAATATACATAAAAATACAAAAATAAAGTGAAACTATCCGCTGCTCTTTGACAAGTTGCAAACGGTGTGTGATCCTCGTTGCTGGCGGTGCAGACGAACCTCTTAATCTGGGAGCTCTGGGTTGTGTGGAGTGTGGAGGAGGGTGTCTCCGTTTGAACTTTTCAGCTGCTTCCCAGCCCCCGGGACAGATGGAAAACAAGGAGTGGATCCCATGGGCATTTAAACACACCCTCTTAAGCTCTCCTGAGCTATGACTGCCCGCCCCCCTAGAGACTCTCAAGCAGACAAGAGTGAACATGAGCTGGAGGAGAAAAGAGTGAACAGATCACCCACTGCTCTAATCGACAAAGCTTAGGATCCTGAATAAAAATAAAAATAAATCACACCTGTGTGAACCGAGTGGTGCAACTCCCCTCTCTCCCTCTCTCTCTCTCTCTCTCATTAGAAGGCAACAGTGCAGCACTGTCTCTCTCTCTCTCTCTCTGGCACAACAGCGCCCCTACTGGTACTCATACTGGTGCTCATTAACCAACACATACATAGGTGAACAACACATAGGCGGACACGGACATTGCTGTTCCTTGGAGTGGGTGCACCACTCAAAGAAAAATAAGAAAACGTCTTAAAAGAGGACTTTGTTTTTGACCACATGGGCTCTCTTTCTCGCCCTAACTGGGTCACCTCCTCCTTGCTGCTATCATCTACATTCAGAGAGGCAAACACAAAAAGCTGAGGAAGAGGAAGAGAGAGAGAGATAGAGAGAGAGAGTGTGTGATCTGTGATGGAGTCATATCCTGCATCCAGAATTTAGCAGGCGCTTCAAAAGGATTAAATCCCAGGGTCCGCTGAAGGCAGACATACAGCAAGACTGAAAGGAAGTGCTTGCCTTTCACTAATTATAAAAAGGGTTACAAATCACTATAGGATGATGTGAACTTAACTTGATGTGAACAACAGGGGAACATCCTCACAGCATGGCAGAATGGCCGTTTGCATTTAAGTTCCAATTGATTTACTTTTTGTTTATTTGCAATAGGCCTATACTGTTAATTACGGGAGACAAAATCTGGCAAACTAGTAGATGTGTACAGTTACATTTACAACCTCGGCATGATTACAGAATCCGGGTTCTGAGGTCATTGAAGTGGGCTATTCTGAATATTATGTTTGAGGAAAAATTCAAGCGTGAAATTGGTCAGTGAAGTCTGAGTCATAAAGCAACGGCCACACAGAACACCCCAGAGACCAATACGGTCAAGCCAGATTTTACATTCTGATCTTCACAGAATCACAGCACCCAATGTCAACGGATACAAGACTAATGCACTGCCCCCCCATGTGGTGAGAAAGAGAACAACACGCACACACACACACCTCGCTAACTGCTTGGCTTTCCTTTTGGAAAGTAAGTTGGTTGGCATAAGTTTGTTGTGAGGGGCTTACAAATGCACATGCCCTATAGCCTATAGGCTGCCAAAGATACAAACTAAAAGTTTACATCTGTAGCCTAGCTGTGAGATGGTCTGCACTAGCTGCTGATACTAGTATGGTGGCATGCAAAAAAGCTGAAAAGCTACAGGCTCAACGACAACGTGTTGCAATGTGTGCTATATATTATTTTGTGTATTGTTCATTAATCGTAATAAAGGCAAAGGTTTGAAATAATGGTGATTGATGTGATGTCATATAGCCCAGCCCTATTTTCTTGTAAACACCTTCAAGTATAGGAATTATCAGAACAACAAGGGTTACTTTTGTTCTCCATACATTGTCCAAGGCCAAATTCTATATTTTCCACTGTTTGACTGTGTCACTTTCCCATAAAGAACAGATTTTCAGTGATGTATTAATCAAGCGACATGGTCATATGAGGCAGTATTAACCCATTTTGTACTGGGGTCGATAAAAAAAGGCTTCAAAATGCTAATTTATTTCTGAAAAACCTATGTTTCTATGTCAGTGGTGCTCAACCTTTTTCATGTCAAGGACCCCCAGAATTATCTCTATTGGGCCACGGACCGCCATCTCAAAATTTGTAGTTCCAGGGACCACACAGAAGCCAATATTTTAGTTAAAAATGTTTGCTCTGAAATATATATTCAAAGATTTGTGCCACATTTTCACGATTTTTCTAAAATAGCAGACCTACAAGCTCGTAGCGTGAGCTTGTAGATCTGCTTTTTCTCAATAGCTAAATTATAACATAATGTTTAAAACACCAAAAGGGGTTCCCGCCTAAAATGGGTTAAGTTCAATTATTCAAGCAAAGCACCTAGCCAAAAACGGACTTTCCGACACCCTACCCCAAACCCTAACTAACCGCAAGCACGACGCGACGCATGTCGGACCATGATGAGACTTTTGGTGTGTCGGATAAGCGTGCGCATGCCGCAAACAAGTTTTCCCTGGCTGAAGGATTAATACTGTACGTCAATTCAAATATGTGATACCATTTGAGAAAAAGTTTAACATTGCATGCATTTTCTTTGGTGCATGTTGTCCATCATACCAGGTAACTGGTGTGTATATATACTGCATATAAAAAAACACAACCTTTAGAATGATGTATCATATTATTATATTCAACCTGTAAAGTATGGTACAGTACACATTCTGACATACAGAGCAAAGCATACTAGAGCAAGCAGTAAATGCTGCAATTATATAGTGTCTTTATCCAAATCCCTTCTCGATGTGCGTCACACAACAGCAATGAAGGAAACCATGCTAAGCACCAGCATGCTCATCTGGAGCAGTTGGGCGTTCAGAGTCTTGCTCGAAGGAAACTTGGACACTAACCCAGGGGGAGCTGGGTATTAAACTTGGAACCTTCCATTCCCAAGCGGCCACCTGACTTGTGCTGCTGGTTACTTCAATAAGACACCTGTGTGCTGCTGATTACTTCAATAAGACACCTGTGTACCTGCTGCGTTACTTCAATAAGACACCTGTGCCACTGGCACATTCAAACTAAAGTGCGATGCTTTAGTGAGGATACACTTATTGCATACTGTAAAAAAGGATCTCGCTTTGACTCCTATATCAAAATGTTATCAACAAGGACGTGAGAATCCCGACAGCCACGTCTGTTCATATTTACCTGCGTCTAGGAAGCAGGGATTCAGAATCACCAGCTGTGACTCTTCGCCCAGCAAGCCGTCCTCTTCACTCCACTGGATACGGTGGTGTTTTGTGCGCCTGCGGCCGCCAAAGCACTGCCACATAGTCCAGCTATGGCCACAGAACAACCTCACAATGGCTCACAACATAACCACTCAAAGCAAATACACACTATGAGGTCTGCCCTGCTACAACCCGCTGTGCTTCACGTTTTTGTTTTCTCCCCTTTGGGATAGACATGGTCTGTGCATGCGGTCCTCTTTTGATACCGTCCAGCATCGCTTAGAAAGTCTGGCTGCGGCTTTGTAGTGAACTGCGACCCATTGTGGCCACAGGCTGGGTCCACCCAATGAGACCCAACAATGGAGTCGCTGGCAAAAAGCTCTTTCCTTACTGGACAGACGAAGGATGCAGCCAGCAGGACGGGCCATATGTCATCGCACACGGGGAGCCATTTCCTCTTGGTAATCCCTTATGAAGGAGTGGTCAGCAGCAGGGTCCTACATACAGTAACAGACACTGATAGGATTAGAGCTATAATCCACGGTCCTGTTGCTTTTATATTATGAAGGTACGGTCCACCAAGCTGTGGACAGTCCTTAGATTTCAGTGAAGCGAACAGGTAACAGAGCGTCTCTTGTATATGCTCCCCTCCTCTCTCTCTCAGCCGCTCTACTCCTCTGTCCCTCGGCAGAATGCTGCACACACGTCGCTTGCGTCCCAGACTTGTAACTCTATCTTGCGGGTAGAGTTGGCAGGGTTTCTCAGAAAACCGGATTGGCATGTTTTGAGGTTCCTCAAAGTCGGTGCTTATATTCTTGCTCTGCATGAATATATTCTTGCTCTGCATGAATATGGAGATCGTAAGTCAAGATACGGACAATCTGATAAGAGTGTGAGTCATGTAAGAGTATGAGAAGGGCACTGTGAAGGCTAAAGCTTTGTTGTTTTGGCAACAATGCTCTGCCATGACTTTGTCTTTCCTCTTCCCTCTCCCGACACATTCCAGGTGATGATGAGCAGTATAATAGTTTCCGCAGACTCAAAATAGTTTTGAAAGTCACCAGCATAATTATAAACTCCACTAACAACATACCTCTATAATTGTATGGCCCATCATCAATAGATTAATTAATTCACTGTTGAATGAAAGTGAAGAATTTCACAATAATGTCAAGTTCTGCATTGACAGGAAAATATTCACTTAATTTGGAGTGAGATGTGAATACTGCATATCTTGCACTATAGACTCTGCTTAATATAAAACTGCTTTAAGACATCTCTCCAAGGCTTCTCTGAATTACAACAATGTGGAAATATTTGAATTTAATTCAACAAAAAAAATGTATAAAAACAGTTATACGGAAACTCATTACAGTCCCATAATTGGATTATCCATCTTTCTGCCTTCTCCGCTTTAGTGGATTTCAATTAGAGCCGATGTTATTCAACCCCATTTGCTCCTTCTGCCGAGGCCAATTGCACATAATGTACATGTCACTTCCAGAGGAGGGCAGTGGAAACCCTGCGACTCTCAATGAATGAAAGGATCCATTTGTACTGTAACTTACCGACTAGTATAAGGCCATTGTTGGACCGGGACTTCCTTGATGGATTCTGTTAGATTTTCATCAGGGGAGTTTTATCCATCATACGAATTGGAGAGAATAATCCCCAATGTAAGGTGCCCTTGTCACAACAGTGACAGACACATCTTATGCCTTGGGATGAAACTTGAGAAAGTGCACACAGTGGGCTCAACAGGGAGTGGTTTCTTCCGTCTCGATGACTACTATACTTACCTCGGGGCCCTGACATTCACATCACTTTCACAGGTCAGATCATACTTTCTCCAAACATCCTCCATGAGTAACCACAGGCTAGATATGGATATGTTAAGAAAAAAAAGAAACAATACCCACATGAGAACCCACCCAATTGAATAGCCGCCCCAACAGGCGCAATATGTTTACGAGAAGACGAGCTAAAAAAACACACAATCAGTAACACATTATAAACAAAGATAAGCCTCGTGCTGAACAGAAGACTTAACAGATTGTGCTGTGGGGGTTAGCACGAGGACACAGTCACCAACCACGGCTGCTGTTGTCTGGCAGATTGCATGATGTGTCCCCGTCGTACTGTACGAGTGGAGCTAGATTGACCCAGACAGTGTTAGAATGGGTGTGAGAATGACTCAAGTGGATGACTCAAATTGGATGCCTAAAAGTGTAAATAAATAAAAAATGTGTTAAAGGAGTTTGAAGTAGAGGCCTGTGTGTGTGTGTGTGTGTTTTTCCAATAGCCTAATACAAGCCTGCTTATACATAGGGCACCACCGCAAAGTACATCTGGGGTATCACCGGGTTTTCCCTGTTTAAATAAAGCTCAAATAAAAGTGGGCAGACTTATGTAGCATGCCAGTGCACGCACGGCACGCACGCACACACGCATGCAAACAAAATACTTTGATTATCCTGGCAATCAAGGCAACAGGAATGAACAGGCAACAGGAGAGGATGTATACACTCACTACTGTATGATAATCAAGACAGATGATAATTGCTTTATACATATGATAAGACAAAAGACATTCATTGACAAATCAAAGGGCATTGACTCATTGAACATAACTCTCTCTCTCTCTCTCTCTCCAAATGACAAGCTTGAAAGAAAGAAACTGCTCCTCAATCATTTTATGTGCAAGATTAAGGTCGTATTCTCACCTCTACTTCGGTAGACTGGATGCGAACGGACGGAGCAGTTGGATCATTCTTGCATTTTGAATTTGCTGCGTTTGCGTTCACACTGCGCGGTATAACCGCAGCAGGGAACTTCATCAATGTGTTTGATTCATAAACTACTACACAGTGAAACCTATCGCCCTTTTTTAGGCGAACTACAATGTGATCGTTTGCTCCACATAAGACTTCGGCCTTAACACCTGCCAGACGAAGCGCATTTTCCGACAATACGCAGTAAAGCACTCTGGTGTGAAATTGTGAATGCGACATCAGTCATTTACTGATCCTAAATATCGGTTTTGATATATAGTCATAAAGTCGGTTAATCATTGTCCAGCCCTATGCCTGCCAGACATGTACAAAGATCCTTTAGAACCTTAGAAAGGGAATCTACCCACACGCCTCAAGTCTGGAAGGGCTGGTCCGGTACATCACAGGACAACAGATGCAGGAGGAGGAGGGGACACAGGAGCACGGACATTTTAAGCCCTTTTTAAATTCATTTTGACCTGAGATCAGATTCTAAAAATGTCTTCTACATCCTGACAGTTTTCTGATGTTTCTATGTTTCTATGTCAGTGGTTCTTCGATTTTTCAAAAAAATAGCAGACCTACAAGCTCGTAGCGCGCCACTCGGTGGCTTGTAGATCTGCTATTTTTCAATAGCTAAAGCATTACAACAGGGGTTCCCGCGCAAAATGGGTTAATAGGTGCTAGTACAAGAAAAAAAACGACTAACGTTTCGACCTACACAGTCTTCGTCAGAGTCATCATAATAAGGATAATGTACTGATTTGCATGTTGGACAAGATTTGTAGGAGTAATAATATGTTTTTGCAAAACTCTGCCTCCTGGTGGCTGGCAGTATAATAGGGCAATGTTACTGTGTGTGAATGAATGTGTGCATGATTTGCGGCATTTTGTTCAAAACAGGCCACACCTGCAAACTTTAGATGTCAAGCTTAACCAATCGGGATGGAATATGAAAAATCAAATAGTGTCCACCTCGATTACAAGAATATAGAGGTACCGATTCACCTGATTTCTGGGGGAAAGACATCTGTAGTAGCGTCAAAAAAGGCCATCTGGTGGTGCTATAACAGGGCCATGTGACATGTGGGGCAGAGGTTGGGATGGACGGACAGACAGACAGATGGGCAGGGTGCAAAACATACAACAAGTCACCCCTGATTTACATACAATGGAAGTGCAATGCCCGCCAATGAATGTAGCCGCGCACGCGCGCACACACACACACACACACACACACACACACACACACACACACACACACACACACACACACACACACACACACACACACACACACACACACACACACACACACACACACACACACACACACACACACACACACACACACACTAAATGGTGCATTCATGAAAATGGCTAAATCGTGCATTTACATAGAAACTTTATCCAAAACCATTTGCAGTGTGCATTGCATTCACTCATTTACACACAGATGGCGGAGGAAACCATGCAAGACCCCCAGGGGTAAATTAAGAACCACTGCAATAACATGCACAGACTGACTGAAAAAGTACCAGAATACATTTACAAGCATATACACTGCATGAACACTCACATAAGCACACACACTCATAAGCGCACACACATACACATTCATAAGCGTGCACAAACACACACACTCATATAAGCGCGCACACTCATATAAGCGCGCACACTCATATAAGCACACACACTCATGTAAGCGCACACCCACACACACACACACACTCATAAGCACACACACACACACACACACACACACACACACACACAAGCACACACACACACACACACACACACACACAACTCATATGCACACACACTCATATAAGCACACACACTCATATAAGCACACACACACACACACTCATATAAGCACACTCATATAAGCATACACACACACAGTCAGTAAATCCGCAAACATATGCACGTAAAATAAAGCTAGAACCCACTTCACACACCTACACATGCAACAATGATCAGCCAAGATAAATCATGTTGTGCTCGATCTTAAGATACTAACTGCGGAGGTGGGAAGGCGCACACAGTGAACTGCATGAAATAATAATTCAACCTTGTGGTTTTATTGACTATCAATCAGAATCCGTCCCGAGCATTCCACGCTTTGCAGGAGAAACAATGGCTTCGCATGACTACGCCAGAAGAATTATAAACACAGACACACAGCGAGAACGGCTACAGACTCAGAGAGACCATCAAGTTTATGATAATGGTGCTTGCAGTGGTGGCATCGAGCGTGGGCGTGCGCGGAGCTTTTTAAAATTCAGCTGTGCTAGCGATGAGCAGCGCACGTCACCATTTTCTCCACTGCAGCGAGAAAATGATAGGTTTGAGAGGATGTCTGTGGGAGGCTGTTGGGAGTGGGGGGACGGGGTTGCAGACGCTTCTGTCTCGGAAACTTGTGTGCTTATTGTGTGAAATTGGGTGTTTGTGAGCGAGCGCACGCATTTCTACAGTGCGTGTGCGTGAGAGAGAGAAAGAGCATGTTTGAAAATAATGACTAAGTGAGACTGTGTGTGTGTTTCTGTGTGTGAGTGAGAGAGAGAGAGTTCTGTGCCCAGTTTCAATCCTTGCTAACTCCAAACCACCACTACAGTTATCATTTGTTTATTGTATGCAGTATGGAGAAAAAAAAACATTGGCCAACTTGATCAGCTTCTGCTGCTAAATATTATGTTTATTTGCCTATGGAGAACATGTTGGACGATAATAGAAGAGGGTGGTGGATGTCAAGAAATGTTGAAAGAGTAGCGGAAACCAGAAAGCATGCTGGCCTGTAGTAGATGCCTAGAGAGGGTATTTGATATTGTCTCCCATTTCAATACAGAATTCATTCCATATGTTGATCTGACCTCATGATCAAACCCTGTACACTCAAGACACACTCCATTTGTGACCAGACCTCATCAAACCCTGTACACTCAAGACACACTCCATTTGTGACCAGACCTCATCAAACCCTGTACACTCAAGACACACTCCATTTGTGACCAGACCTCATCCCTGGGACAAAAAGGGTTTTAAAGGGGAATTCCACACATTTTCAACATTTTGCTATGGTCTGAAAAAAATCATTAACATGGTGAAGTACATCTTGATGACGATGATATTAATGACATAATAAAAAAATAAAAAAAGGAAAATTACATAGTACAATGTTGAAAATTAGTGGTATTCCCCTTTAAGGTAAACTACACCAATGGAACTCGTTGAGTGGTGGTGAGTAAAAAACAGAGAGAAGGGCGGTGGCGGTGGTTTGCTCTTCACCACGGCTCGTGACGTCAGGTTGTAGTTCGGTGGTCACCTCACCACCGAAAATCCAGTCTATGAATGAGCCTTAACAGAGTTACTTTTGTGTCAGAATATAACACCTCATTCCAAGCTCACCTAATTTCATCAAGAACATTATCACCAAACATGTAACATACTCAAATGTAATCCTAATAAAAAAAAGGAAGAAAAGAACATCAGCGTCATCGCCACCAGGTTTTGCTTTACAAGAGGAAAGAGTATTAGAGTCACTTCTATGTATAAATGGCCTGGCACCGGCTGAGAGAGGAGTTGTGTGGTAACTGTCCATGTGGGAGATGCACTCACTGCTCGAACACTTCAACCACAAGTCTTGTATCACCCACACACAGGACAGGAATACAACATTTACATTTTCATAAGGGATGCACCGAAAAGGAACTTCTTGGCCGAAACCGAATACCGAATATAGGAAACAGTTGGCCGAAAACCGAATACCCGAATATGATTAATATTATATATTTTTTTTCCTACCCTTGCTGTCATGGCCGTACCTTAAAGCTACCTGATTTATGGCAAAATAAATGGTTATGGCAAAACTTAACTTAAAAAATAACATTTATTCAGCTCTTGTGAATGCATTAATTGCATACACTATTCGGTGATATATTTTTTTATATGTTGAAAAAATGTCTCTGTGGAATGATTTATGTTGGACAAACCAAACGCAACTTAAAGATACGTACTGTATAGCTGAACACAAGGCAGCCATTAGACATGGTAAGTGGTAACATGGAATATGCCATAGCAAGACATTTACAGTGACAGAGGCCATGGCTCTGCAGCCAGCCTCATATACATGGGGATTGAAAAGGTCACACTGCCACCCAGAGGAGGTGACCTTACATTATTTTACTACAAAAAGGGAAAGCTATTGGGATCTTTACATTAAACTCAATTGAGGCACACAGATTAAATGAAAGCCTAGATTAAAAAAAAATTGAGTGGTGCCCTTACGGAGCCGAGTGTGGCTGGGTGCCTGGGTGTGTCTGAGCACGAAAATAGCATGGCTGTTTTTCACCACCTGTGCGCAACCTAACACACACACAAACACACACGCACATATTAACTGTGATGATTTCGGGTGTGCCAGTACAGTACAATGACAGTACAGTACAGTAGAGGGAGCCACACAGTCATTTCTCAACCGTTTCGGACGTGGGGCAGCTCGCCGGAATCGGCCGCGTTTCCCCCACATGGTAACTCTCTCATTTCTCGACCGTTTCGGACAGCTCTCTGGAACCGGGCCGGTACCCTGGCTCTGGTCCTGTGGGTCTGGAACTTCCAGAGACCCCCACACAGAGTTGCACCACTCACTTCACACAGGTGTGATTTTTTAAAATACAAAGCGTGTGAAATTTTACATAAATATGCTCCCTCAACCCGAGATTTATTTATTTATTAAGGTGTCATGTTGAATAATATATGTGTGTGGATGAATTGTATATTGTACGTGTAAATCACACAATGAGTTCTCTCTTGATATTGTACTGTATTATTGTCCGTCACATTTTTTTCTCACATCTTTACGGAGCCTCCGAGTGGCCATGGTCAGAAAGATTAATTATCTTACAGTCCGTCCGGACGAGAAAATAATGATCTTGTCCGGACGAGAAAATATCTAGTTCCGGACGAGATATTATCTTGTCCGGACGAGATCATTTATTTTACTTACCATGGCCACTCAGGGGCTCCGTACATCTTTTACCTGTCTGTCCACCTTGATACATTTTGTACAGCCACACAAGTTGGGCCGAGTATTGTTACCACTGGATGATGTCGGTCACTATAAATGACGGTGAAGTCACGCCTGTGTATCGAGCGTCGCAGTCCCTTTCAGAATGACAAGGGCACCAGAGGAGAATGTCCCATTCATTTTCCCGTAGACATTTCAGAACGTAGCCCAATTATTTAAAGACCTTTAAGCCTCAGACAAAGCCAACTCGGCTCCTGACAAATCATGACAATAAACAAAAAACAATTGGGCCGAACAAATAGAAAGAAGAAATTTGTCCGGCTAATACTTAAGTATTCAATATTTTCCTAACATTTTCAATATTTTTCTGGAATCTTAAAAAATAGCAGATAGCTTGTAGATCTGCTAATTTTGAATAGCCAACAAACATTGATAAAGTGGTTGGTGGTCGAAATGATTGTGATGCTATATTAACCCATGTTGGGCGGGAAGCCCTTTTGGTGTTAGCTATTGAAAAACAGCAGATCTACAAGCTCATAGTATGCCACCGAGTGGCGCGCTATGAGCTTGTAGGTCTGCTATTTTTGAAAAATCGAAGAACGACTGACATAGAAACCTAGCTTTTTCAGAAAACTGTCAGGATGTAGAATCTGATCTCAGGTCAAAAGGGGTTAACTACTTTTACTGGGGACCCCCTGTAAACCTGCATATTTTTACTTCTTTTTTTTAATCATCTTGCCCCCTCAAGGCATTCACCATCTGGTTATATGTGTTGTACTTTCTTACATCTCACCACCAGTCCGCTCTCAGAAGGACATGGGGAAGGGGGGGGGGGGCGTCATTCAGAACATTGGTCTCTGACATTGTGACAGTGACATGTTGTATCGCCCGCCACTGTGTGTACCCCACCAAACTGGCCTCACAAACATCCATCATAATTCTTATCTCATCTTCCTCTGCCACTTTTCGTCCATTGTCTATTCAACAAGATGTCCTTATTGCTCTTTCCCAAAGACCAATATACTGTATAGTTATTTTCGCTCCTATGCCACCAAAATGTGGAACGCCCTACCAACAGCTCTCAAAGGGCACCTACGGACGGCTGCAATTAGAAACTGGCCCCCGTAAAATCTGAATCGCACCCCCCTCCCCCTTTTCCCCTCACTGTATATGTTTCTTTTCCCTTTTTACCTCCTTCATGATGAATTCCCGTTCTGCTCATTGGCTTTATAGAAGTGTATATTTGTACATCTCTAAATGTTTTGATGCATTGAACAAGGTGGACCCTCTTGTAAACAAGTGTAATGCTTTATTGGGTCGTCCACTCACAGTTAACAGTCTTTGTATTGAGTTGTGCTTGAATTGTACTGTAATTCTGCAAACTGTTAATAAATATTTCAAATCAATCAATCAATAACGTATAGTAAAATCACCGTAAAATGTAATTCGCTGTACAGTATATGAACCATTTATAGGTTGACCTTTAACATGCATGTCTGTGTGTGATGTCACCAGAACTGACATGTTATGAAAGCACTCGGACCCTTTCATAAAAAAAAAAAAGAAAAAAAAAGAACAGCTCCAAGCATGGCATCTATGCTGAGATGGCTTTCTTGGCCATGATGATCCATTATATTAGAAGGTCCAGTGAGTGGAGGAGTGCACTTGCTATTTCGCTTCTCCCTTTCGCTTTCAAGGTTTTCCATTCCAATGCCGCCTCAAAAGAGGAGCCAAGAATAGCAATGCATTCGGGCACGAGCTCCCTGTGTAATTTCCCATGCCTTTTCGGTCTCCATTCCTTCGCAGCCCACGTGTGCCATAAGACAATAAGCTCGGAGCTTCATTGTGCCGCTGACAAGAGCGTTTATGTCCCGTGGCAAGAGTCAGGGGGAATACTGTACCATCATTCCTAGTAGTGGATCATAATACAGCAGCTACACATTGGTGTGGTTTACCAGATTGGTGTGGTTTTCGACCATAATAGTTCGTGAATAGAAAGCACGCAGAAATAGGCTAGCATAATTCCTAATTCCTATACAGCAGTATGAATATGTAAATTGGTTTACCACTGGTGGTCGCGGTGCACTTTTGAATTCTGTATTCCAGGTTGAATTACAGTATGTGAGCTATGTCTTGCTCAGCCTGTTGGTTGTTTAACTGCCATATCTATGACCGATTCAGAATTTTAATGCCTGACCTCATTTAATCCATTCAGGGCGGGAACCCCTTTTGGTGTTTCTAGCATTATGTTGTACTTTAGCCGTTAAAAAATAGCAGATCTACAAGCTCATAGCGCGGCGCCGCGCTATGAGCTTGTAGATCTGCTATTTTTAAAAAATCGTGAAAATGTGCCTCAAATCTTTGAATATATATATTCTTTCAGAGTTTCAGTTTTTAACTTGAATCTTTGTTTCTGGGGGTCTTTGCTTCTGGGGGGTCCCTGCCTGGCTGAATCTTTGCTTCTGGGGGGTCCCTGCCTGGAACAACAGATTTTCAAATGGGGGTCGGCGGCATATTACATATAATTTTTGGGGTCCTTCACATGGAAAATTGAGAACCACTGACTAACTCACTGACATGAGGTTTTTCAGAAAAAGAAATACATTTTAAAAAGACATTTTTTAAATTTCGACGTCAGGTCTAAACGGGTTAATGGGTCAACTGAAATATTTCGTTTCGCTTTCTACATTTATTTATTCCACAGGTGATTGCCAATTACAGTTTGCCTCATGACTTAGCAGTATTCAATAGAGGGCTACCGTGTTAGTTCTGCCTAATTAACCCATTTGGGGCGGGAACCCCTTTTGCTGTTTTAAGCATTATTATGTTACACTCTAGCTATTGAAAAATAGCAGATCTACAAGCTCACTCTGTGCCGCGCTACAAGCTTGTAGGTCTGCTATTTTAGAATAGTCAAAATGTGGTGCAAATCTTTGAATGTATATTCTTTCAGAACGAACGTTTTGAACTCATATCTTTGCTTCTGGGGGGGGGGGGGGTCTCTGGAACAACATATTTTCACATGGAGGTCGACGGCCAAATACACACAATTTTGGGGGTCCTTGAGCACCACTGACATAGAAACATGAGGTTTTTTTTTTTACTTTTTCTTTCATTTCGACGTCCGGCCTAAATGGGTTAATGCCGGTGGCGTGCGGCGAAAATAGAAGACTGAGGAGCTCTCAATGTGTCTCATTGAGAGCTTGCAGGCCGGCTATTGTTGACGCTGCCGCGTGACAGAGTGTGAATCAGGCTTTACTATAAGCCTCCAGCACTCAGCAGTGGTGGAAAAGTTTTTCAATGCTGCAATGTAGAACTACCTTTTTAGTGAAAGTTCGAAATTCAAAAATGTACTTGAGCACAAAAGTATTGGCATCAAAATGAAATGTACTTAAAGTACCGAAAGTAGAAAGTATACTCTTTACGCAGAATGTCTCATTTCATGTTTTCAAATGTATACAAATCTTCAGAAAATGGCAGATCTACAAGCTCACAATGGCCAAAATGTGTATAGGGCTGAACTTGATGTGTGTTTTGTAATAATAATCAAAGTAACTAGTAACTAAAGATTTCAAATAATTAATAATATCTACAAAATGTGTCTCTGAAATGTAATAATAACATACGATTTATATAGCGCTTTTCAAGGTACCCAAAGTCAGTTCACGGAGGACAGGTGTGATGTGGTCCTATAGACCAGGTTCTGGTGAGCAGGCGGGCGGCAGAGTTTTGCACATGCTGTAGTTTTTTGAGAACCTTGGCGGTGACGCCGTACAGGAGGCTATTGCAGTAGTCGAGTCTGGATGTGATGAAGGAATGAATGAGTGTCTCAGCGGCAGTGTGGGATAGCATGGGGACGGAGGCGGGCGATGTTGCGGAGGTAAAAAAAAGGCGGTTTTGGTGATCTGGTTGACACGGGGCTGGAAGGAGAGGGTGGGGTCAAGGATGACACCGAGGTTACGGACTCGGGTGGAGGGGGTGACAGTGCAGCCATCAATAGTGAGGGAGAAATCATGAGAGGAGCGGGTGAGTGAGTCGGGGCCATTGATGAGAATTTCAGACTTATTGCAGTTGAATAATGTTTTAATTTTGGTTTGCATCCATGTTTTAATGTCAGTCAGGCAGGAGGTGAGGGTGGAGTGGGTGATGGCGGTGATGGTTTTGCAGGGGAGATAGAGCTGTGTGTCATCGGCGTAACAGTGAAAGCGGAGGCCGTGACTGCGGAGTGTCCGACCAAGGGGGAGCATGTAGAGAATGAAGAGGAGGGGACCAAGTACGGAGCCTTGGGGGACGCCGTGGGTGACAGGTGATGTGAGTGATTGGCATGTTGTTAATAAGAAATAAAATGGTGTCTGTCAGTGAGGTATGATTGGAAGGCAGTGTCAGTGCTTCCAAGGGTGGATTTGAGGCGTGAGATGAGTATGGAGTGATGAATGGTGTCAAAGGCAGCACTGAGGTCAAGGAGGATGAGGATTGTTGAGTGAACCGGTATCGGCAGATAACAGGAGGTCGTTTTGTGACTCTGAGGAGGACGGCTTCGGTGCGAAAACCAGAATGAAATTGTTCGTAGAGGCGGTTTGTTTCCAGGTATGTAGTGATTTGGCTGACGACTACTCGCCCCCAGAATATTGGACAGAGATGGGAGGTTTGAGATGGGCCGGCCCGGTAGTTATTGGGGGAGTCGGGGACGAGACCAGGTTTTTTTTTTAGGATGGGTGTAATAGAGGCAAGTTTTAGGGGGGGGTGGGTACAAATCCAGAGGAAAGGGAAGAGTTTATTGTTTTTGTGATGAGTGGGGAGAGAGCGGGAGGCAGTCCTTGAGGAGGTATAGGTGGGGAGGGGGTGCAGGGAGCAGGTTGAGGACTTCATGCGTGTAATGATGGTTGAGAGCTCAGAGGGTGTGGTGATGTCCACAAATGAGGAGAAGGAGCGAGCAGTGGGTATGGACTATGGAGAGCTCGGGTTCAGGTCCGGTGGGGGGGTGGCTGTGAATAGTGTTGATTTTGTCGTGGAGGAAGTTATTGGATTTTTCGATAGTGAAGGAGTGGGACATGGTGTCCATGGGTGTGAGTAATTTGTTGACTGTGGAGAAGAGTACTCTGGGGTTTGCCACTGCCTGCCAATTCCAGAGTAGTATGAAGTGCGGGTGGAGTTGATGGTGTCCTTGTGGAGCTGCATGCATTTTGACCTGGGAACGATTCTATAAATATCTTCTACATCCTGACAGTTTTCTGAAAAAGCTATGTTTCTATGTCAGTCGTTCTTCGATTTTTCAAAAATAGCAGACAAGCTTGCTACAAGCTCGTAGCACGCCACTCGGTGGCGCGCTATGAGCTTGTAGATCTGCTATTTTTCAATAGCTAAAGCATAACATGATGATAACACCAAAAGGGGTTCCCACCCAGAATGGGTTAAGTAAATGTACTTAGTTACTTTCCACCACTGCGACTCAGAGCGGCGTGATGGGCAAGGAAGAGGAGAGGACAGCTTTGCAAAAATACAAATACATTTCTCAAAAAACCAATTGTGCAATACATTTCAAACGGATGCCAATTTCTTCTGTATGTCCTGCACAGACCGGAAAGCATCTTAACGGGGCTTTATCATGAAATTGAATCATTTCTAAATAATTTACATTAAAACGTTGGTGCTTCTATCAAAAATGCAATCAGTACCCAGGATCAGAATATGTCCGTGCAGACAGACAGAGGCCTTTTGAGCATACATTTTTTGTCACATGAAGGTGTCACTCGCCATGCATAACTGATCATGTTGCTAGCTTGACAATCAGCTAAATTGCCTGGCTTCATGTGTTCGTGTGAATCACAGCGATGATTTGATTGGCTGAGCAGTGAGCACGGAATTGAGACGATTTGATTGAAGTGAAGACGCAAATTGCGATTGGCCGAAATGAGATGATGATGTATGATGATAAGAGCGCCCCTCACTTCACACATGGTTTGATTGGCCTTTTGGCCTTTTGTCATAACTCGTGTCACATTTGCCGTTGACAATGAAAGGAGAATGTACGTCATAACACGATGCTTCCGATTTGGCACCTGTGAGGGGAGGGAGGGGCTAGCCCACACCGGGCCCTGAGGGGAGGGAGGGGCTAGCCCACACCGGGCCCTGAGGGGAGGGAGGGGCTAGCCCACACCGGGCCCTGAGGGGAGGGAGGGGCTAGCCCACACCGGGCCCTGAGGGGAGGGAGGGGCTAGCCCACACCGGGCCCTGAGGGGAGGGAGGGGCTAGCCCACACCGGGCCCTGAGGGGAGGGAGGGGCTAGCCCACACCGGGCCCTGAGGGGAGGGAGGGGCTAGCCCACACCGGGCCCTGAGGGGAGGGAGGGGCTAGCCCACACCGGGCCCGCAGCAGTCAGCACACACAGAAGTCAAGGCAGACGGCTGTGGAACGTGAAGCACAACATGGACCTGCACTTATGACTGAAACAACACAACATGGACCTGCACTTATGACTGAAACAACACAACATGGACCTGCACTTATGACTGAAACAACACAACATGGACCTGCACTTATGACTGAAACAACACAACATGGACCTGCACTTATGACTGAAACAACACAACATGGACCTGCACTTATGACTGAAACAACACAACATGGACCTGCACTTATGACTGAAACAACACAACATGGACCTGCACTTATGACTGAAACAACACAACGGACCTACACTTATGACTGAAACAACACAACATGGACCTGCACTTATGACTGAAACAACACAACATGGACCTGCACTTATGACTGAAACAACACAACATGGACCTGCACTTATGACTGAAACAACACAACGGACCTACACTTATGAATGAAACAATACAAATAAGAACTTTGTCAAAAACAGAAGCCAAATGTCCAGTTGCTAATTCACAACTACTACTACTTTGTATTTGTACTGCCGTGAAAGTTTATAATAGAGAAATTCGAAGTTTCAACACCAATTTATGAAACGGCTATACTAAATTATACTAAATTGGTCAATATAAGTAAAATAATATAGCCTTTCCATTATCTTTTTATATTTTTCCAAGAACAATACAGATAGAATCATAAAATGGTCTAATCTAATCTAATGGAATAAATGGATGATCAAATGCAGGAGTTTATACTCATGTAAAAATGTAAAAAGATGAAATATGGAGAGAGATACAGTATATGGTTTATGCCTACGATGATATACAGTACAGTACATGAAGGAACTGAATAACTGTTCAATATTCCATAATGTACTGTGTTACTATTTTCAGAACATTTACTTATCAGAGAGATCAGCAATTTTGATGCTGAATTTTGAAAACGATACCACCACTCTATTCTCCACAGGCCAAACATGACATGACAATGTGCTGAATGCACAGTCTGCCTCGGCTGACATTGAACTGAGCAGTCCCTTAGACCATTCTGACCTGAGATCAGATTCTAAAAATGTCTTCTACATCCTGACAGTTTTCTGAAAAAGCTGTGTTTCTCTGTCAGTCGTTCTTCGATGTATCAAAAATAGCAGACCTACAAGCCACCGAGTGGCGCGCTATGAGCTTGTAGATCTGCTATTTTTCAATAGCTAAAGCATAACATAATGCTAACACCAAAAGGGGTTCCCGCCCCAAAATGGGTTAGACCAGTGGTTCCCAAAGTGGGGTCCGGGGACCCCTAGGGGCCCTTGAGGGAGTTCCAGGGGGTTCACAGCTACTGTAAATGATAGTTAGGAACCAAATTATGGGTTTATATACCATAACCATCCATTTGTACAATATACATTGCGGTCCCAGAGATATACATTTTGGGACCGTAGTACTACCGTAGCCTAATTCAGGTCAAACTGTGGAAATGAAAATGACTGCTAGAGCCGTAAAAATCATCCAGTCTGGCAGCGTGTCGTGGGTTCGACTCCCGATGCAGACAGCCCTTACTGCATGTCATCCCCCCCCCCCCCCCCCCCCCCCATCTCTCCACCCATTTCCTGTCAGCCTACTATCTAATATATATAAATATAAATAATAAATATATTAAAAAAACCTTCTCTTATGGGGGTCCTTAGGATATATTTTCAAATTGGGGGTCCGCAGGGCTAATGAGTATCATTTTGGTCCGTCCTTGACATGAAAAAGTTTGAGAAAGAAAGAGGGAGGATGACTGATTTAAGCAGTCACACCTGGCCTGAGTCAAACTAGAGCTGGACTCAGAGCTGGGTGTGGCTGCGCACCTGTTGTGCATCATGGACTTGATCAAGGCACAACAGGTTAAATCAGTCATCTCCACAAACACTCGAGAGACCCTCTGTCCGGACCTTAGAGTATATATATTTATAGAGAAGGCACCCAGAGGAAATCTTGAGGCGAAATGGACATAGTGGCCGAATGAAGGTATTGCAGCCTGGCCCCAAACACATGAACGCGCTGTCCGTTGACTATCATTGTACACGTTCACGACGGACGACGCTCGTGCGTGTTCAACGGCAGCGCGTTCAATTCATGTGTTTGGGGCCACTCACCATTGCAATCCGTCCCAGAATGCACTCTGTTCCTACTACTTCCTACCAGGAAGGAGGAGTGAATCCGCCTCATGCGCTTTTGAGCAACTTAATGCAAGTGGATGGGAGGAGAACTCGGGTGTCTTCTCTATAGATATATATACTCTATGGTCCGGACAGTGGAGAGCCATCTGCTCTCCTGTGTAATAATGTTGTTGTATTATTCCCTGCACATGGAGGAATAAAGCTACAAACTTAAGGAAGCTGCCGTGTGTTGTGTCCTTCCTTGCCCTGATGACTAGTCGGTCACACACCCGAACAATGTAACAATATTGCATAGGTGTGGCGACAGTGAATTTAAAGATAAACGTGAATTTAAGGTCTTTGGAACCTATTCCATTCCACAAACAAAGTAATACATACCATATGATACTGCATGTAAAAAGTTCCTCATCAGCCTTTGGCATCAAAGAATTAACACAGAATCAACGAATTGCTTCACCGCTTCCGGAGAAAATGAATGCCACACATCAACCCAAGACACATCACCTGTTCGTTCTTAACAACTAGACGCACCGCAGCGTTGGGCAATAGCTTCATGGATGTGAGCAGCTTGCCTATAAATCAGCAAATGTTGTGGGTAATTTTTACTACTCAGAATGATGTAGCTTTCAAGCAGTTATGCATTTTCATCCCCAAGTTGCTGGCTAAACCTGACAAAGCTACTGTACATCACAATCATTTTCACACAGTGAAACACAGTGGCACATCAACATAAAGAGAGAACAAATGCCTTTTGAGTGCAGTTTCTCCATCACATCAGAGAGAATTGTCCATCTCCAGCTATACAGCCATTACCCAGTTAAGTGGTATGTTTTATTCAATCACTCAATGCCAATGATGTCGGCCACATTACCAACCGCATTGTAGGTATACTTACGCAGCTAGCTAGCTACATTTTGAATGCGGCTTGTGCACAATACTGAGGACTAGTCACAATCTTTATTGGATGGGAGGCATCTCTGCCTCCCTCAGGGAGGGGTGTGTTTGTCAAGATCTACTCAATTTAATGGGAGCGCGCACGCAAACCGTATCAAAGAGAGTTATGCAATGCCATGCGCCGCTCCACGGAGGATTCACTGACAAGGATGTACTGGAGCTGCACAGATGCGTCTTCGGAGCCATCGTGGAGAAGTGCCGGTGGGAATGATGCAATAACCTGCTCTGTAGTTTACCGATGATGAAACTTAACCCATTCTGAACTGAGATCAGATTCTAAAAATGTCTTCTACAATCTACATCAATGACAGTTTTCCATTCTGACCTGAGATCAGATTCTAAAAATGTCAGTCGTTCTTTGATTTTTCAAAAATAGCAGACCTACAAGCTCGTAGCGCGCCACTCGGTGGCGCGCTATGAGCTTGTAGATCTGCTATTTTTCAATAGCTAAAGCATAACATAGTGCTAACACCAAAAGGGGTTCCCGCCCAGAATGGGTCAATACTTGCAACAACTGAGACAGAAAATCACTGATTTTTTTTCAGGCTATGTTATGCTACTAGATAGATAGATAGGTTTATTTGTCATTTTTACAACTGTGAACAGCAGAAAAACGAAATTTCGATGTGCTAGTGCTGGAGATGATTGGCAGCGAAGACAATTAGATTCAAATTGCAATGAATGGGTAAGAGGTTTGAACAGAAGATACTAATTTGCAATCACCAATCATGGGGCCCCTTGAATACATGTGGCGATGCTGGAGATTGCGTATGCCAAGCACTACTAAAGAAAATCACTCAGTCTACCTATAATCCCTTGTTGGGGATTTGAAGTGTCACAAGTACATCTCCTATACTACATGACATGTTTTCTCTCTTACACACACAGACACACAAAGACAGACACACACAGACAGACAGACGCACGGTCGCGCAAACACAAACAACGTCCCATCTTCCCTCGGGCAATCTGGAGAGAGAGGAAGGCTAATGAGCTGAAAAACGTAGTTGGACCACAAGAAAACAACCCCTAGCAGTTGAGATGAAACGTAAGATCTATCAGAAAACCCATCCCACCCACCATATTCGGAGCTCCCCCCCCCCCCCTTGCTTGCTCAGCAACACCCCAGGAGAGGGGATGAGATTCTATAATGCGATTTTTGGTTATGTAACCTCGTGTGATAAATAACTGCAGATGTTCCAGGGCAAACGTAACCGAAGGGAAGCCTCTCCTCCAACTCTCTCTCTCTCTCTCTGCCTGTTCTGACTGCAACGCCGGGACGATGGGGAGGGATGATGCTATTTCTGCTCAGGCATCTTCTCCATAGGTGCACATTCTGTGGTGGGTCACGTGTCCTTGAAGGAGGAACCACGCTGCTGCTGCCAGCCAGCTATTTCTGGGCACATTGGGGCAGGAAATAAGACAGGTGTGAGCACTGGCAGGGAGAGCGAAAAAGGTGCAGGGAGGCATTACTCTGTGGCACTTTGTGCTCGTGATGCATAATTCTAGCCCATTGTGGGCCGGGAACCCCTTTTGGTGTTAGCATTATGCTATTCTTTAGCTATTGAAAAATAGCAGATCTACAAGCTCATAGCGCGCCACCGAGTGGCACGCTACGAGCTTGTAGGTCTGCTATTTTTTGAAAAATCGAAGAACCACTGACATAGAAACATAGCTTTTTCCAGAAAACTGTCAGGATGTAGAAGACACTTTTAGAATCTGATCCCGGGTCAAAATGGGCTAGGGGGTGCCTGCCTAGCCGCAGTTTTATCTGGTGTGATGTGCCAGGTCGCCGTGTTTGGTGTCGGGATGAGTCAGCGGTGGGTGGGGGGGTTAGAGAGGGGGCAAAGGCTCTAAGGCCGCCTGCCGTGGCTTGCGGTTACTGTTTTTTTGACTGATAGGCCCTTTTGGCTGTGCCTCTGGGCCTGGCGGCCGCATGCCAGTGAGATGAGCACAGTGGCAATGGCAGCGGCACGCCTCGTCAACAGTGACAGCTGCAGACCAGCCCATGACCTCGGCCCAGGCCCAACTCCTCCTCCTCCTCACGCCAAAGGCCTATAACCCCTGTCCTCTAGCTCATTTTGGGCAGGAACCCCTTTTGGTGTTTTAAGCATACTTTAGCTATTGAAAAATAGCAGATCTACAAGCTCACAGAGTGCCGCGCTATACGAGCTTGTAGGTCTGCTATTTTTTGAAAAATCATGAAAACGTAGTGCAAATCTTTCAATATATATTCTTTCAGAGTGGACGTTTTTAACTCAAATCTTTTCAGATAGGGGTCGATGGCCAATTACATAATAATCTTGGGGGTCCTCGACATGAAATATTTTGAGAACGACTGACATAGAAACACGTGTTTTTCAGAAAACTGTCTAAATGGGCTAGTCCAATACACTTGTCATGCAGGGTTGCTAATTAATCTATGCCATGGTTGACACCTGCAGTACTACTATATAGACTAATAAGCTACTATGAGCACTTAACAATCCTGGAAGTCTTACTTTTTATTATGAAGAGATTCCTTTTTTTTTGTTTCTGAACAAAAAAAAAATGACCTAACTTTGCACCATTCCGTATTTGAAGGTCATATTAAAAGCTCAAGAAGACGACGATATTATTCTGTGTAGTAGACAATGTGCGACTCTTTTGCAAGTGAAATGTGCATAGTGTGTCCCAGGCAGTCACAACATGGAGCGCTGAGCACTTTGAAGTTTCAGAGACAGATCTATGACAGGAACCGAGCATAATCAAAAAGGAATGGATCTCTGCTGAAGTAGCAGTATTAGTCAATACCAGCTGGTAAGTCTGCACCCTTTCCACAGTACTGCCAATTTCATTAAAGATTTGTTCAGGATCAAACTGCAAAGAAAAGCCTTTTATATATATATATATATATATATATATATATATATATATATATATATATATACATATATATATATATATATATATTCAAGGAAGCAATCACTTAATGTAAAAAGACAATTTCAGGGGATATCATACTCTAATCTTGACAAACTGACATCAGCCATTTTGTGCTAGCAATTATACGAGACCGTGTACGGTAAATAATGTGAGCAGTGATTTTAAGGTTTGGATCATCATCATTGCCTGCCTTTGTGTTGCTGCATACAATACATCTGTGCAGGTATAATCAAACTTAACTTAATTCTGATAAGTGAATGTAAGCGGGAACCCCTTTTGGCATGTTATGCTTTAGCTATTGAAAAATAGCAGATCTACGAGCTCATAGCGCGCCACCGAGTGGCGCACTACGAGCTTGTAGGTCTGCTATTTTTGAAAATCGAAGAACGACTGACATAGAAACATGGATTTTTCAGAAAACTGTCGGGATGTAGAAGACATTTTTATAATCTGATCTCAGGTCAGAATGGGATAAAGCAAAGATGCTGGCCAGGTGTTGCTAGTAAGCTCCTTGGCAGACAAAGTATGACGGTGTCCTTTCATGATCCACTATATAATCTAGAGAGATTATAGATAATGACATCGATGTGAATCATGGGGAACAATTTGAAGAAAGGCAGAAAGAAAGGTTATTTTCTATATACTGTATATATTGTTGTCAATGTTGTGGAAGTGTGTCCTCTGCTGTTCGCGTTTGTTGTTAAATATGGATGCCCACAACAATTGTACTTGCGACGGTAGGTCACAGATCACTATGAAAACCTGTAAATCCGTCGCACAGTCAGTCGGTCACGCCTCCATATATGGTCGGCAGTCCATCACGCCTCGTCACACGTCACGTTTCCATATATGAAGATCACGACACTGACCTCATCAAACCCTGGATAGCCATACATGGAGAAGACTGGATCATCACTTAGATCTGCATATATGGAGCCGGCCGGCAACTCTACATCTGACCTCAAACCTTTAGATCTCCAGTCCATATATGGAGCTGACCTGTTCTGACATTCCATACGTTGATCCTCCCCCACCTGTGCATCCTCTTCGATGTCTCCCTTTTGACTGATACCTGTCCATTCAAACTCTAGACGGTCCTGTCCTTTTGACTGATACCTATCCATTCAAACTCTAGACGGTCCTGTCCTTTTGACTGATACCTTTCCATTCAAACTCTAGACGGTCCTGTCCTTTTGACTGATACCTTTCCATTCAAACTCTAGACGGTCCTGTCCTTTTGACTGATACCTGTCCATTCAAACTCTAGACGGTCCTGTCCCAAAGTTATTAGTGCAGCCGCACCCCGGCAGCCGGCAAAGACAAGAGTTCTCAACAGGGCCGAAAATGTAAGGCCCACGGCCCTATCTGGGCCCTCATCAAACCCTGTACACTCAAGACACTGCCCCCGCTGCCACCCTTAGATCTCCATGTATGGAATGTCAGAACAGGTCAGCTCCATATTATAGCATGCTGATCTGACCTCAGTCTGCCAGTCACCCAGGCGGATGTGTGGGTCTCTTCTGAAGTAGCACAAGCACAAAGCGAGGGTGTCTTACTGGACTGTAGGACCAGGTGACTTGTTCTATACAATAAAAAAATGCAGATCACGTCAATGCTATATAACACAAGGTCCAAATCCACGACATCCAGCAGATCAGACTCGACTCATCATTCTAAGAATAAATGCAGGTGGGAGAGAATGATAAAACCGGTTGTTCAGTCCTCAAGTGCATAGCAGTTAAATCTCTAGGTTTTTGCAGGTGACTCAACGTCTCCTACACCGACAAGAAGTGTTGACTCATGCTCACACCATTAGAAAGCTCCTTCAGATGCACAGTACTGCTGCGCGGTGACACAAACCCTCGCCACCGATCTTTGTGAAGGCTGTGAGCGTTACAATTATTTTATTATTATTATTTTTTTTAATCGGCATCGTGTCTAAATGGGTTTAAAAGGTCCGACTAACTGTAAAATGTACACTTTCTTACCTACTGGCTTCATTCGCTCAAACACCACCGAGAGACGGTCATTCTATCTACATGCCATTAGAACATGCTAGAATTGAAACAATTTGTTGTACAGTATCCCAATTGCCCTTAAACTTTTTTTTTTTTTGTCACATCAGAGCAAACACCTTCAAAGGACTTGAGAAGTTTCATGATAAATGCTTTTATGTGATGTATTCCCATGCTTTTTGTTCTTGCTTAATGTTAGTTGCTCTGGATTAAGAGGGTTTGCTAAATGCCTAAATTGTAAATTGTAAATGGAGAAGAAACCGACACGTAGCTCACTACTCATAAGACTTTACACTGGCTGTCAATTTGATAAGGAGGATACAGTGCTACTGTGTATAGATCCATAAAGCTAATTGGACACATATTGCATGATGTTGCATCACCACATATAATAATAATATTTTGGCAACCGAGTGATTCAGTGTTGGTGGTAAAGTAAATGTCTAAAATAAAAAAGGTATATCTTTTAAATGATTATGGCTTATGGTGTTGATCTGACCGCTCCTTGCTAGAAAGCATTCCTCAGCAGAAATGTAATGGTAAGCGAAAGCCCTTCGCAGCAGTATGTCACTTAAAAGCGATGCCGCCAGCATCTTTCAAAATAAATACTCCAGGACCTGGCTGAGATATATATGTATGCACTTCATTTAACTGTTCTTGGCTAATAGGACCGCTGCGAACAACTTAGGAACAGTGAGAAATTCTCTATCCGGCGCAAAATACCCAAAAATTACCAAGGCCTTTTTAAAATAACGCCACTTAAAACATGGCTCCATCTTCTAAAACCGTTGGAGCTACAGATGTTCCGAGATGCTCAAAATGTTCAGAATACTCGCGTTTGAATACTCAATAGACCATATGCACACGGTGGTCTTCTTTCCATAAGTTAACGGCAGGGTGCAAACTAGCCCCTTTTTTCCTAAATATGCAAAAGAAATATCGACTATTTTCGGTTACATGCCCCGAAACAGGCACGGCAGGTTGAAAGTGTCAAACCGTGAGAAGCCCCTGACAGCTGCAGAGGGTATATAAACAAAACTGCTAATCTGACTTCAGCCAACAATTGAGCTCTTGCCTTGACACAATAAATTGAAGATATTCAGCTAAATCCCGACATAAGCTCTGCCCACGTGTACGGCACAGAGACGAGCACGACACCAACAGACGTCTTCTATTTCTGCCTCTTATCTATGCTCGTTAATGGGCAACACCATTTGGTGCAGTGACTCTCTCTCTCTGTGTCTCCCCCTGTGCGCGCTGTGATGCATAGATCTACTCCACTCGTCCGCCGGAATGAAAGCGGTGTTTTGGAAATGGCACAGCGGCTTCAAAACAGAGGTCAGACGCATCAGGACTTCTTGTTGGCGGCGTGGGGGGGTGGGGGGGGTAGATCATCACCAGAGGGTGTCACTGTTGCTGCATTACATTCATTTAGACCAGTGGCTCCCAAAGTGGGGTCCATGGGGAGTCGGGGACCCCCAGGGGTCCTTGAGGGAGTTCCACTTGTACACTCTCAGAGTTAAATTGCCGTAACATTGATTTTACAATATAAAAATCGTGGTCCCAGAGATAGAAATGCCATTAAATGGGGGACCGTAGCCTAATTCAGGTCAAACTTGGGGTCCTTGAAATGAAAATGGTTGAGAATCACTGCTAGAGCCGTGACAATATTCTCTTATGGGGGTCCCTGGCATATATTTTCGAATGGGGGTCCGGCGGGCTGATAAGTGTCAATTTGGGGGTCCTTGACATGAAAAAGTTTGGGAACCGCTGATTTAGACAACAGGGATAAACTGGAGGGGAAAAATAAAATACAACTATTTTCAGTCAATGTTGCAGACTTGATTATTGGCTGTTCTTTGAAATAACAGGCCATAGCTAGCTCCAGGCATGGTTTAATATTATGCATTGACAAACACTAGATTTGCTGCACATGATGAAATCAAATATATATATTTTTTCTTTTTTGAGTGGTGCAACCACTCCAAGGAACAGCAATGTCCGTGCCTATGCGCCTATGTGACGTTAACCCACCCATGCACCTATGTGACTGTGAGCACCAGTATGACTATTAGTACCAGTAGGGCCGCTGTTGTGCCAGAAACAGAGAGAGGGATAGTGCTGCACTGTTGCCTGCTAATGAGAGAGAGAGAGAGAGGAGGGGGGGGGGGGGGGGAGAGAGGGGAGTTGCACCACTCAGTTCACACGGGTGTGATTTTTATATCACAATCAAACCTAGGCTTCAGTATAGCCTACAAATCAAAATATTAACATAAAGTGGAGCATTCACATTTTCTAATTTCTATCTAGTCTGTGTTATGTTTATATATATATATATATATATATAATATCCTTGCTAAAATAGCTTAATAATTACCTCAATTTGCTTCATAGCCAAACTACATAAGATTGACACCAAAGCCTGGCCGATTGTGCTCACAGTGGATGGATAATCGTAGCCTGTGAGGTTAAAAAAAGATTACATAAGACGCTGATCAGTGGAGTAGTGGCCCACGCTCTCCGCATCCTCGCACAGTAGATTGGCCAGCCTCTCAGCCTCTCTCACTCACTAGGTAAAAAACAAAATGGCTGATTTAATTAATGGGTAAAATGAGGCAGAGCAGTGACATTTCACTATTAACAATTTGCCATCCAAGCAGGTTGGTCTCGAATGCAAAACGTAACAACCTGGGGCGGAAGCGATACATGACTCGGAATAATAAACGGCCCCAGACTGCTGAAATACACTCAGCATTATTCCCGTGCATGCTCTCATTGTGCATGCACGGAATACCAATTAGGCTGCATGCATTCAAAGCCCACCACATCCAGTGTTTATGTTTGACCCTGTCTATAGGATCCGATTAGGTCGGCTGAATGCAGAGTGCTTTCTAGTAAAGAATGGCCACTCTCCAGCCGATCTTTGGGGAAACCAATGGCGGTACTATAGATGTAAACTAGAAAAAGTGCCCTTCTGGGCACAGGTCTCCACCAGGATGAGCAGATGTGAAAGATTCCAGGCAAAGGTTTTTCCTTGGCCTCTAGGGAGTTGGCATACAAAGTTATCCACAGATCCGTGCAGTTAGAGGTAAAAACACTTTTCGGCCAGTTATAGCGCCACCTTGAGGCTGAGTTTGTTCATGTGGCATTTCGTCCTCGGCCTAGTGGGAATGTGGGTGCACAATGTCACGGAAATCACGCGATGTGTTCATGATTTGCAGCATTTTGTTGAGCACTCCTGTCAACTTTGGAAGCCAATCTTAACCAATCAGGATGGAGTCTGAGAAATCTGAAAGACCGGTTTCGTTGAATGGCTCTAGAGAGACTGTGTACCATTTTGCGCGATGTTTGGACAAAATCTGTAGATGTTTTGCACAAAGCGGCCTCCTGGTGGCGCTATAACAGGCCGTTCTGGAAGGTTTGGGGCAGAGGTTCATCGTTGGCATCCAGGGAGTGTGTGTGCAAAATTTGGCATCGACCGGGTTAACGGTGGCCGAGATTAGCTGCTCACGGACACACACACGGACACACACACACGGACGGACGGACACACGGACACACGGACGGACGGAGGGCAAAACATACTCTCCCCCCATGCCTTCGGCCTGGTGGAGACAATGATGTAGTTAGGTAGACAAATGTTACAACCACAAGGATGCTTGTTGTTGACCTATAACAACAAAATTCATTTATTCTATAGAGTAGTACCACATGGTCTCACAACACTTAACCATGAGTCTGTGTGTGTGTGCGTGTGCGTGTGCGTGTGCGTGTGTGTGTGTGTGTGTGTGTGTGTGTGTGTGTGTGTGTGTGTGTGTGTGTGTGTGTGTGTGTGTGTGTGTGTGCGTGCGTGCGTGCGTGCGTGCGTGCGTGCGTGCGTGCGTGCGTGTGTGTGTATGTGTGTGCATGTGAGACAGAACTATGGGCTATTACAGTATAAAATGTGGCCAACATTGTCAACATACTGCAATAATTTTGCAGGACAAGGATTGTGTAACTAATTAACACCTGTACATTTGACAAATAAGACACATGGTTTTTTTTAAATGCCACCAGTTAACACCTCCCTCTACCTTTTGACAAATAAGATGCCCAACTGAAATAAAACACAATCTGACAAAGACAGTGCCCTAGAATCAATAGGAGAATTAAAACACGAATAAAAACCTACAAGACCTTTACCTCAAGTCCCACATAGCGATGTCATTTTCACAGACAGCTGACGTCGGTTAGCACATAATTGCAATAGCATAAAAGCAGAGGGCGGTGTCGTGTGGGGGGGGGCAGTCTTCCAACCATGTGACTTGGCAAGGCATTGAGCAGCCATGAACACACAGAAGACACAGGACACAACGCAGTGCACCAGGTGGGCTAGGGGCCATGGGGCTGTGCTCGCATTGTAAATGGCACCCATGGGATTCCTCCTTGCTTGTGCCCCCCCCCCCCCTCCCCCGCCCCCATGCAGCATGTGCTGTGTGCCAATCGCCTGCCTCCACTCTCAACCAGCCCACAAAAACCCCGCTGACTCCTCCACGCCCACCACAGCCCCATCCTCCTCTCTCTGCAATCAACCAGTTGCCTAGGCAACCTCAAAGCAATTGTACCCATCAGAGAAAAAAAACTAATTTGTGTTTTACTTGTGTAATAATAAATCGTCTTTTTCGTTCAGCCATTCATTCATGAATTTGCTCTCATATATATATATATATATATATATATATATATATATCTGGCCATATGCTCTTTCTGTAGAGCATAGATTGAAGCAAAAAAAATTGATCATTATCATAGTTAAATTGTAGCTACATCTTGTCATCTGACATGTCAATTTAGATGGAGAACAGACCAGGAAAACTATTTCTCATTCATCATTTTCAACATAAAAAGAGTCCTTTTTATAAAAGTGGTCATGCTGGGCGAAGAATACCGCTAAGTGTGTTCTCAAATCTAGATCTAGTTGATGAGCCTCATTTGCATTGCACCACGATATCAAAGAGGCAAAGAGGAACGATATCAAATTAACCCATTCTGGACGGGAACCCCCCTTTGGTGTTTTAAGCATCATGTTATACTTTAGCTATCGAAAAATAGCAGATCTACAAGCTCATATCGCGGCACCGAGTGCCGTAGATCTGCTATTTTTGAAAAATCGTGAAAATGTGTCGCAAAATTTGGAATATATATTATTTCAGAGCAAACGTTCTTTTAACTAAAATCTTTGCTTCTGCTGGTGGTCCCTGCTGGAACAACATGTTTTCAGATGGGGGTCGGAGGCCAAATGCATCTAATTCTAGGGGTCCTTGACATGAAATAGTTTGAGAACCACCGACATAGTAGCCTCGATACCCAGGCTTTCATTTCGTCTGCGCGAAAGATGAAAGCCTGGAAAAAGCCGTGGGCTGAACCAGTCTAAAAGTGGGAGTCAACCCTTCCGGGTGGGCGTCGCTCTAAATGATGTGACGTAGCGCTGCACTAGGGGGGAGAGGAGGGGCCGGGGGTGACGGACAGATCGATGAGATCCAATCAGGGTGCGCGCTTTTCTGAGGCGCGACCCTCCCATCTAGGCCAGAAATGTCTCTGCTTAGGTCAGGCTACCGACATAGAAACATAGGGGTTTTTCAGAAGGCATTTTGTAGAATCGGTTCTCGGTCGAAATGGGTTAAAAAGAAGAAGAGGAATGAATCAAACAAATGGAACTTATAGGCTGCAGTATGTGCAATTTAAACAGTCACTGTACTGGTTATTGCTTTCCCGTCTGCAAAAGAGATGATATCTCACTGAATGCGTCAAACAAGTGACAAGCCATCAATCAAATATTTTCTATGGGACGTGTACATTATGTGTGGGTGTGTAACAAAGTGACATACGCTCAACTAAACTTCAGCCGAGGTTGGATTCATCAGCGCCGGCACTCTGTCAAGAGGGTGGGTGTGACAACACGGGCAAACCCACATTAACCCATTTTGGGCAGGAACCCCTTTTGGCGTTAGCATTATGCTATGCTTTAGCTATTGAAAAACAGCAGACCTACGAGCTCGTAGCTCTGCTATTTTAGAAAAATCGTAAAAAGGTGGCACAAATCTTTCTTTCAGAGCCAATGTTTTTAACTCAAATCTTTGCTTCTGGGGGGGTTCCTGAAATAACATATTTTCAGATGGGGGGGGGGGGGGGGGGTCGGTGGCCAATTACATATCATTTTTGGGGTCCTTGGCATGAAATATTGAGAACCACTGATACAGAAACACGCGGTATTTCAGAAAACTAAATGAGAAAAAGAGGTTGCGCATCAGCAATGGCTTTCAGTGGAGCGCCAAACCCAAATCAAGAATACATAAAAAAAATTAATCCATTCTCTGATGAAGGCTGCATAGCCGAAACGCGTGTGCCAATAAAGAAATGGAAAAGTGAGTACTTGTACTGTCCTGTTTAATTTCAGAAGACATTTCTTTAATTTTGACGTCGGGCCTAAATGGGTTAATGCACATGCACAGACAGGCACGCGCGCACACGGCTGGAGGCTGATGTTGCTCTCATCAGTGTCACCATCGCCTCGCCCCCCCGTTGTGTAGAGGCACAGCAGGAACGTGGCCCACTGGAAGAACAGGGAGATGCCTGCATAAAATCAAGCTCCCATAGAAATGCAGGCATAATGTGACACTTTCTCATAGGCCACGCATGCACAAAAATGGCAGCAGAGAAGAACCCGTCATTCTTCGGTATAGACGTCAAAGCACATAATGTGATGTAAAGTGTCACTTGTGCAAAACCAAGGACATCAGTTACTGATAATAATTTAACCAAATTTGCCATCGCTCAGCGGGCGTCACTTTTTGTTCAAAAAATGGTGACGATATACGTTAAATGTTCCCGATAATGGAGGGAACATTTTTGATTGGTCATCACCTTCTACACAGGAAGACAATCTTTTAAGATACCACGACACTGTCAACTGTCTCAGTGTTTCCCTTAGCACTGCGTGTCTATTCCTCATCTCTGGTCTACATTCAACACAGCACTGCTGTCATGCTCTTGTACAGGCGCGCCGCCCACGTTCACCCTCGCAGAGTGAAAAAGGAAAGGAGGAAGAGAGGGGTGGGAGGGAGGGAGAGAGAGAGGGAGAGGGAGAGGGGCGGCGGTGGCTCAGGGGTAGAGTGCCTGGATGGTAACCGTAAGGTTGCCAGTTCGAACCCGGACTCCCCCAGAGTTACTGTCGAAGTGTCCTTGAGCAAGACACTGAACCCCTAATTGCTCCCGATGGGCTAGTTGGTGCCTTGCATGGTTTCCGCTGTATGAATGTGTGTGTGAATGGGTGAATGTAATGCACAATCTCTGTAAAGCGCCTTGGATAAAGGCGCTATATAAATGCACAATTTTTAATTTACAATTTAGGGAGAGGGAGAGGGAGAGAGAGAGAGAGAGAGAGAGAGAGAGAGAGAGAGAGAGAGAGAGAGAGAGCTGCATAGTGCGATACTAAAGATACTCTTGGAAGACAAGCCAGCAGTGCCATGCTGTGTTTATTACAACTAGAGCACAACCAAACAACAAAATCACAAGTTGCATGTGCATGCATGCACGCACACACACAGATACGCCCAACTTACGCACTGTGTTTCACACATCTTCAAATGCACACACCAAAGTAACAAAACAAAAAAAGGCAGGCATTGTCGAGCTGCAAACCCCAAGGAAATAAATACACAAAAGGCTTTTTGCCGGCACCTTTTATTTCTGTCGTTTTTCTAAATGGATAAATATTTACTCTTTTGTAAAACCTCAGCAATGTCCCCAAAAAGTACAATGTAAATGAAAAAAAAAGAGATTGGTTGCCAAGCCAATGTTATAGTTAGAAAGGCAGGTAGTTGTTTATCCCCCTGGCTATATGGTGGCGGTGTTATTGATGTGAAAGGGAATGACACGTGCTTTCCCTTTCGTTTTAGAACGCCTAAAGTCTATATCTCCCTCTAGAAAGGAATCAAAGTCACCAGACTAGAGGGAACTAGGGTACATTCTTCCATCCTCAAACGACAACGGCTGTATGCAAGCCGAGGTTTCCAAAACCATTTACCAAGGAAAATAAATATGACATCAATGAAAAGTAACCGGGTTACGTGAAAATTTGTTTTATGTGTTGAATTCGTCGTTTTTTTTTAATAATTAAAAAGAAAAGGGTGAAAGGGCCTTTCTGTGTGGAGTTTGCATGTTTTTCCCGTGTCCCCTAGGGTAGATACCCTCACAAAAAACATGCAGTAATCCTGGTCTCTAAACTACCTCCCCCTGGTTGGCAGAGGAGGTGTAGCGCCCAGGATTAGTTAATTGGCACTGGGTGAAAAAACTGGGTTGCAAAATCGTGGGATAAATCTTTTAATATTAATAATTAAAAATAAATAGCGGATTTGTCGCGGACCTGGTGACGAGTCCGTCACGGCCTGACGACGAAACCCGAAAATCGACCCGTGCTCTGGGCTGCAAGGGCTTCTGGGAAAACGAGTTCAACGCAAGTGAACGGTAGTTTCAACTCTCTCACTGCCTGTTGTTGTTGTTCCGGGTCGTTGTTCCGGGTCGCGATGGTGGAAGACTTTTCGGTTCGACAACAGCAAGCCAAGGAACTATTTTCAGGGGGACTTTCATGGATCAAAAGGCGTATGCTCCAAAGGTAATTAAACAATCCCGGCAGCCTCGGTATATTGGATATATTAATGTAAAGCCGTCAGCGTGTTAAACCCTGTACTTATATACTAGTTGAAGGGATCCCCAATGGCCCTGGCCTATACTAGGCCCCATCATGTTTTTGCTCTTGGGTGAAAATAACTGTTCCGTCCCCAGAATAGGGATGCTAGAGTTCAAGTAGTTAAGACTCGGGATCAAAATGCAATATACCAGTGGCAGGAAGTGAAAGGCTCACAGCACACAGGGGGACTAGTAGAAACACTGTCACAGCACATCTTTAGAACGGATTATCTGTGAGTGGAAGCTTTGGAACTGAATGTTCCATGTAGAAGACTAATTCAGACAATGAAATTCTGACACTGACGAAGGGCCCCGCGGCGCGCCGAAAACGCGTTTGTCTGTTTTGACCGCCGAATCCTCGACATTATTAAAAAAAATAACGAGAGTGCGGATTCTATTCTCTTTCTAAGACTAATTCAGCCTTCATCGTGTGACCATGTTGCTCATGAAAAAAACCAAACGTGGAAAAACGACCCGAAAACCATTTTCAACAAGGGACACATTCGTATAGGATGAATGTGAATGCAGCTTCCCATGTCTCTTGAGTTGCCCGTATGACCGCAACCCATATTGCAGAGAGGGGGGAAGGCATCCATCAATGGCACATCATCAGCATAGACGCGCTCCTCTCAGGAGATCAGCCTCTCTTGGCTCTCATTCTTCTAGGCCCTCATTTGTCAACGCGCGAACATGGGCCACCTTCACGAAAAGGCCACGTGTCGCTATGAATTCGCCTAAACTTCCCGTCCTCACGTCTTGTCCCTCTTTTTAAATGTTTTTTGTGGCTTTCGCCTTTATTTTATATTTTTTGAGTGGTGCAACCACTCCAAGGAACAGCAATGTCCGTGTTCACCTATGTGACTATGAGCACCAGTATGACTATGAGTACCAGTAGGGGCGCTGTTGGTTGCCTGCTAATGAGAGAGAGAGAGAGAGAGAGAGAGAGAGAGAGAGAGAGAGAGAATGAGAGAGAGAGAGGAGGGGGGGAGGGGAGTTGCACCACTCAGTTCACACAAGTGTGATTTTTTATGGAGGGACAGATAGTAGGCTGACAGGAAATGGGGAGAGAGAGATGGGGGGGTGACACGCAGTAAAGGCCGTCGGGATCGGGAGTCGAACCCACGGCACACTGCCGGACTGGATTACCAACCAAGGTGCCTGGACCGCTGAGCCACGGCCCAGGCGGTCTTGTCCCTTTTGACCAACGGCCCGACGGGATTGGATATGAAAGGTATAAAAGCAGCACGGTGGACAGCAATCTATTGCAGCTCATCAGTGGGTTGTGAAGAAAGTAAGGGAGGAAGATTACATCAAGAGTCGAGGAGTACCAGCAGTCTAGTGAGCCAACTCATATTAATTTTCCATACAGCATAAGAAATTCTATCCGCTGCCTTCATGCTGTTCACAGAAACACCGCTTAACCCATTTAGGCCTGACGTCGAAATGTCATGACAGTTTTCTGTGTTTCTATGTCAGTGGTGCTAAACCGTTTTCATGTCAAGGAGCCCCCAAATGATATGCATTTGGCCGGCCGACCCCCCATCTGAAAATATGTTGTTCCAACTTGAGTTAAAAAGCTCTGAAAGAATATATATATATATATATATATATACATATTCAAAGATTTGCACCACATTTTCAAGATTTTGAAAATGTTTCGGTGGCGCGCTATGAGCTTGTAAATCTGCCATTTTCAGTATAACATAATGTATAGCATAATGCTTTAAACACCAAAAAGGGGTTCCCGCCCAGAATGGCTTAATGAATATCCATTTAAAATTGTCCTAGAAGCCGAGTACCTACAGTATTACATACAGGATAGGGTTGCCTCACCCTCCATCTCTGCACACCATTAACAAATTAGGCGACCCGTATTGAGAGAACAAGAGCCCTCGCTGGGAAAGGTTGATGCGGAAACTCCATTATGTGCAGCTTTTGTCCGTTAGAAGCGATGACATTAATATCGGGTGCATTCTACAAGAGTAGTACGGATTAGAATAACCACTGCAAGTCGGTACAAAGTAGGATCCTTATAGTGTCGACTCCCCCTTTGTAACTGTGTGGCTGTACATGCACACATACACCACCACGCATACACACAGTAATACGTCTTTGGGATTATTATACTAGCAGTCAGCAGGAAACCAGTGTTCTCATTAAGCCATTCTAGACGGGAAGCCCATTTGGTGTTTATAGCATTACGTTATGCTTTAGCTATTGAAAAATGGCAGATCTACAAGCTCGTAGCGCGGCCCCGAGTGCCGCGCTACGAGCTTGTAGGTCTGCTATTTTTGAAAGAAAATCGTGAAAATGTGGTGCAAAGCTTTGAATATATATTCTTTCAGAGCGAAGGTTTTTTTTAACTCAAATCGTTGCTTCTGAGGGGAGTCCCTGGAACAACATATTTTCAGATGGGGCGTCTGCGGCCAATTACATATATTTTTTGGGGGTCCTTGACATGAAATTGTTTGAGAACCACTGACATAGAAAGTTAACAGTTTTTCAGAAAACTGTCATGATGATCCAGAAGCCATTTTGTAGAATGGGTCTCGGTCGAAATGGGTTAAGCTAAGAGAGACTGTGCTCTGCAGTTCAGCACTGCCCTGGGAGGACAGTGCTTAGAAAAAGACCAGCCACCTCTATACCTCCTAAACTGACCCCGACTGCTTTAAATTAAGTGTTAAGGGAAGAGGGAGTATGAATTTCCTCTTTGAGTTGGAAAAAACCCTGCAGAGATTCCAACATATTAGTAATACTTACTGATTATTATCTACATTGCTTTTTGGTATAGCTCCTCTGGGAGAAAAAATAAATCGGTTTGTCTTTGGAGCTTGCTGTGGTTAGAAACTGCTTCTCAGGCTACACAGTTCAACACAAAATAAAAATGTGTTTCTAAATGCATACATTTTGCTACATTTACACATAGCATCAACACTACTCCGGTGTTTCAGAGCCCCTAAAACAGATACTTCTTCATCACGCTCCTGCTATCACGTGACCCTTTTCCAGAAGAAAATTAGACTCGACTACCACTGGTAAATTCAATATGGAAAACAAATGATGTGTTGCTGGCATTGTTGCCTATAGTAATCCGATCGATTCCATTGTTTCCTTCCGGACACTGATATCTGAACTAGCATAATAGATTGATAACGTGCATAACAATAAATAATTATTAACTAATTTGAAAGTCAGTCATAACTGAAAAAGAACATAGTCCTAGGAATAATTCATATTTTCTTGAATTGTTAAACTGCAGCACAAAATGTAGTGAAACAAGATTAAGTCATTTAAATGCTATGGTTTGAAAACATTGTTTTAAAATGAAACACTGACACTGATGAAGGCTAGATAGGCGAAACGTTTGTCTATTATTCACGATGCAAGAATAAAAACTAAAGCAGTTCTTGGTGTGTGCGACCCCCATCACCGTTATTCCTATTGCACGATTCGAACGGCTAACGCTCAGAGCGCGGTGGTGACAAAGAAAAGTGATGTGTAGCCAACTAGCAATGACCACACAGGTAGTTTTGTTGCCATCGACACATTTCGTGTTGGCCGCGAGACACGCTAGATGCTAGCTGTGCTGTTGTGAGGCAGGGACAACAGCTCCTACGTCACACACCGAGGACTGTTGTCCATCCCCGGAGAGCAACCGGCACAGGACAGACAAGCGTGAACTGGCAAAACGGCCCCTTGTCCCTCCAGGACTTTCCTCTACCGTCCTGGCAGCGATCCGAGCCCATGAGTCTGATTCTTGCAAACCAGGCATGTCCCTGGCATCCTCTCCAGATGGTGGTACCGGGAGGGGGGGAAGGGGGGGCAGGGAGATTTGGAAATGAGCAATGGCTGGTTCCTGACTACACATCCGCCCGCTGAGTCTCATTCTTCTCCTCTGCCCAGGAGGACATGCCAGGTGAGGCCACGTCGGAGAGCGGATATACTACTCTCCCCCCCGTCTGTTTCTATGTTGTACACAGACTGTAGGTGCTAAAGCTGCTTATTAGTGATAATGTCATGTTGTTGTAGTGGCGTTTCACATTTTGAGGTGTTGTAACACGGATATAGGTCAGGTCACAGACTTACTAATGTCCAGCTGAATAAGCAAGAAAGATGAGCTGCACGAGGATAGAATACGTGAGATGTGGGTCTGATTTCAGCTTACTTATGATCAGCATCTTATTATAGAAGTGTCAAACAAAACAGCGTCAGATTAACCACACAACCAAGCTTGCTATTTTGGGCCCGTCATTATACTCAATAACTTTTATTTATTTGTATTTTTGTAAAAATCGAAATTCTTATTTATTTTATTTTTTAATTAAATAGCAGATCTACAAGCTCACAACATGTCACGACTCACAAGCTTGTGGATGTGAAAGTGTAAGGCTTGTGGTTATGGGATTTAGCTTTGACCTTAATCTCACAAAAGCACTCACAAATTGGTCAAATGACAGCATAAAGATTCTAGTTTGCTTCAATGGAAAACCCTTTTCATAAATAAATAGATAGAAAATAATTGTGTGTGATGATGACCGTGTGTCTGAGAGAGAGAAACAGAGTGGGATTGAAAGAGAGAGAACGTCACAACACATTTTGCACACCGAGGCTGGCAAAGCAAATCCTTCTGGCCCAAAATGCCAAACTCCACTAGCGTGGAAAGAGTTGCGTCAGTTCCCATTTTCTCAAAGAGCCCTGGAAGCTTTTCAAGAGATGATCCCGCCAAAATGCCGTATGTGGTGCTGAAAGTATGCTTAAAAATGGTCGGAAACAAATGTCTTCTTTTGTGATGAGACAAGGGAAAGTAGAGAAGACAAGAGAAAGTTGCTTAGTCTTGCAAAATGCCGCAGGACCATAAATTATGGTTTGAAAGTATACCATAGTGAAGAGAATTCGGTCCACAAAGGAAACATTATGAAGTCTGCCCGAAAACATTTTTCCTTGGCATTATCCTTTGGAATATGTTAGCCATCGTAAAAGCTAGAGTAATTTAGTCACCAATCCTTTGGGGTAATTTTCTTCACTGTACATTTAGCACACACATGGACCCCAGGAAGATTAGCTGTCGCCACGGCGTCAGCTAATGGGGATCCATTCAATAAACAATAAACAATAAACATGTCTGCATTTATGTACCCATCTTAACAATTAGGAGCAGTGGGCAGCAGCTGGGCTTTATTAATACAGTGGCTGGGTTCAGTGTCTTGCTCAGTGTGGCCACTTGGACAGATAGACTGGGTGAACCGAGGGGGTGTACAAACTGGGCCCTAACTGGGCTGGCCCGAGGCCCCGTCTGGCTAGCGCACCTTACACCCTACCAGGCCCGGGAAAGAAAAGTGTTTCATATATAGGCATTTCCAGAAGCGTTGTTTCAGCGTGAACTCGTCCTCGGCTTTTCGCCCTAAAGGGCGTCTTACTGGAATACATACAACATTTAAATATCTAGCTTGCATTGCATTAGCGCCACTCACGGCTATCGTTATCCACCAATTCCTTTAATAAAATCCTTCCTATATCCTTCCTGATTCTAAAGGTTTGTGAGTGGCATCGTTTTGAGAACATTAAGATAGTATTTGACTCTGTGTGGGTGGGAGCAAAAGGGGAGCAACAGTGATGAACGTGTCATGCAACTCAGGCAGAAGTTGCTCCGTTGTTGTGAGTGTGCGGGGTTGATTTATGACTCTCCTCCGTATACGCATGAGGCTGCTGCAGCAGCCCTTACATAACTCTGCTCAACTGGAGCAGCCACGCGCCAGCCACACTACGCGGGGTGGTGGTGGCGCTGAATGAAACCACTGTATACTGGCCTGTGCACCCGTGTTCACTTCCTTTGTCATCATTATATCCCATGATTGTGTGATCATTACAGGAGGGAAAGAAGGCCAGGAAAGAAACTGAAATCACAAAAATGTGATTGTGTAAGTTTTTGCATTTTAAAAGCGAAAATGCCATTTACAATCCACGTTTTGACAAATGGCATGGCTGATTACAATGGGGAAAGTGCGCCACAAATCAACTATAGACCATTATTATTATAGTTTGTCATTTAATTGTTTGATACAACAGACAAGCAATATTTAAAGCTACAATCCTTAAGTTATATGTCCCTTGTCTCCCTCTACTGACGAAGTGTCGTAATTGCAACCATTTCTGAATTACAATAAAGTAGGGGCCATGCAATATGGTGTGTGTGTGTGTGTGTGTGTGTGTGTGTGTGTGTGTGTGTGTGTGTGTGTGTGTGTGTGTGTGTGTGTGTGCGTGGTGATCTGCTTCAAATAACTTTATTTGACATTGTCAACAAGTAGGTGTCCTACCCTACACTAGGGTCTGAAATTAGGGAGACCACTCACTACAGATGTGCTTGTTGTTGTTGTTGTTGTATCAACATTCTCCAACACAGTGGTTCCCAAACGTTTTCATGTCAAGGACCCCCAAATTGACACTCATTGAACCGCAGACCCCCATTTAAAAACAGATGCCAGGGACCCCCATAAGAGAACATTTTTCACGGCTCAACCCGTTTAATTTCAAGGACCCCCAGTTTGACATTCATTAGTCTACGGACCCCCATTTTCTTTCTCTGGGACCCCAATTTATATTGTAAAATATAAATTCCATTTGTACACTCTCAGAGTTACAGACCCATATAAGGGCCCATCTGGTTCCAAACTATCATTTAGCTGGGGGATCCCCTGGAAACTCCTTCAAGGACCCCTGGGGGTCCCCGGACCCCACTTTGGGAACCACTACTCTAACATACAGATCGTATAAAATTGCATTCCTTAACATGATTCCCAGCATGTAGCTTTAAGCAGTAGGCTACCAAAGCAAATGCCACGATAAAAAAGGAATGAGATGAAACCGTACTCATCCGTTTGATCTGGGGCAGTGCAACATGAACAAGTCTCTACCGATGCAGGAACGCGAAAGAGCAAAGACACCGTGGAGCTAGCCCTGAAACATGACTGTCAGCTTTAGCCTGTCTTTTGCGACTGCAACCATTACAAAGTAAACGTGTACATAAACGTTCAGATTTCAAATATAAAGTGCTCACCCCCCCAAGGTGACATGGATGTGGCTGTGTTGAGCATTCCGTATTTTTAAATAAAAAGCATTTTAAACAGACCGCCCCGGCTATATTTCTCAAAATGGGTGTGTTCGGAAATTCACAGTTGCACACCGGGAGCGCACTAGCCTATTAGTTTGTATTGGTTACTTGGTAGTGTGGTCGGTGTGCCTATATCGAACACTATAGTTGAAAGCATATGGCGGGGGAAAAAACTGAGAAACTAAAATAATAATAATGAAACTAAAACTGATGACCAGCCTGTAACTAAAAGCATCCTGGATCCTGGATGTGCTAAAAAAAAGGAATGAACACATTTTCTTTGTGGAAGAAACCTGAATAATAAACATGTCATCATTGTTCCTGACATCAATCTGTCATAGTGTCACGGTATATCATCGATATTGATATCGTTGAAATAATACACTCGAGGTCATGAATGAATGATATACCATATTATTGACACCATGAGATATTGGTGTGCCAAGCTACAGTATATGACACTTGGCTTTGTGCCTATACCACTGCAGCACACTATAGTGTTGTTTTTGGCAGCACATTTTGATTTTAGTTTTCATTTAGTTTTAGTCACATTTTAGTCACCTGGAATGTATTGGTGTTAGTCTAGTTTTAGTCAACTAAATGTCATAAGATTTTAGTCGATTAACTCTGCAGTTGATTTAGTCGACAAAAAAATATTTGGGCGGGCATTGATGCCGTCGTAATGACTGAAATGCTGAAAATAGCCGATCTACAAGCCCACAACGCGTAGCAGTGCGACACGTTGACGATTACATGATGGTTGATGTAAAAACATACACCCTTCCCTGTGTGTTAGAACGAAGGTTCAAACTGAAATGTTATTAATATGTAGCTTTTCTGGGGTTTTGTAGTGAATTATACATATTAAAGCATGTTTTACATGAGGTGGTGTTTTCCCATGTTTACCGGATTGTTTTTTCCCTTGAGACATTTCCCTTGAAATGTATGTTCGCCCCTCTCGTCCGTGTGCCATATGGACACGGTCACCTGACCTCTCGTCCGTGTACCATATGGACAACATGGTCACCTGACCTTTCGGAGCCTCACTAACTTGGCAGAAACGCGGCAGGGCTTGCTGCCAAACAAAAACAGCATGGACTGAGGCACGGATACTAACTGTAAGCACCACAACCACAACAAAGACGTTCTCGGGGCATCTCTACCAGTGGGGCATATAATGCATGATGAATATGCATCTCTGGAATGTTCAGAATGCGATGTTGTTTGAGCATGGACAGAGCCATGCCCTCTGCCCAGTATAGTAGCTTAAGCTCAAAATAACCGCGGAGGACATAGCGATGGACAGTGCTGATAAGAGAGAGAGAGTGTGTGGTAGTTTTTAATCCTACTCTTCTGCGTGATCCATTTTCATCCCTCGCAAACTGCAGTAGGCACAAAAGAACACTACACTACACACGGTGTGTGGGCATCAAAACACAGCAATCATGCTCTCAATTTGACAAACCTTCAATACAGTTAAGAAAAACGTAAAGATACAAGTCAAATGACATTTCACATTCTGGTTGGATTCCATCGTGCGGTCTTCACGAGACTAATACACTATGCATTATATGCACTTTGGTGTGTAGTGTGCACTTTGGTATGTAGTGTGCACTTTGGTATGTAGTCCAACACTATCAATACCTTTCTAAAAATCAGACCAGTCTGAAGCGAGTGGTGCAACAGCACCCCCTATTGGTATACACTAAACATCGGGACATGGTCACATAAGTTAGGACATAGCATAGAGACATTGCTGTTCCTTGGGAGTGGTTGCACCGCTCAAAAAATATGCATGCACTGTGGGAACTGATTTCTGTATGATCCAGAGTGATAGTAGAGAGAGGGGTCAGGTTGGGCCCTTGCCCTCAGATAACGCACCCTAGTTCCTCTTGAATGGGAATCCAATGTGTACTGAAGCGACACACTACTGGGATGATGGCCGAGGAGAATATGTCCTCCATGCCACTGCGACAAGACGGCAAGGCCAGCGCGTATATACACAATAATTACATGGCTGGCTTAGACGGAGAAGGGCCACAGGGGGATTGGACAAATTGCTTGGCGTTGTGAGAAGTAGGCCAGCCGTGGGGGCTGTGTAAACATCTGGGAGCTTCTCTGGAGGTTAAGAGACATGAGCAATTATCAGCAGCACACTATGGAACAATCCGGCAGATCCCAATCGCCAACCCCCATAGTCTTGAGATCTCTTGATGCACCGTTTCAATTCTAGCCAGTCTATACATCACCATGGGCTATGTGTTCTTTTCTTATACCTTGTAACACAAATGTATGAAATAAAACTGTTTACAGTACTGCATGTATTGTAAACTCCAGTTCACGCCCGGAGAACCTTTTCCCCTCATGTGCCCTATGCTCTTCACAACAGATTAACAAGCCAATTGGTGTGCACTATATTCTTCACAACAGATTAACAAGCCGAGTGTGCCAAGTCAACATATTAGAGGGCTTACGGGTAATTGAACTGCTCAAGTGTTAAGGAGGGAATATCTCACATATCAATTGAACAAAAGTCAAACCCTCCAGGCAAGTGTTGTGGAAAAAAACATGCATTCATGGAATCAATCAGTATTCTCTAGCTTTGTTGGGACCTTTTGCATACCTAATGCTACACAGAATGTCAAGATGATCGGATGTGGAGCCCAGGTGCGGATGCACACAATTAAGGCTTCATTTAACAGCCGGCAATGGGACGTACAGAAATAAACAGGACACCAGCAGATTGTGCAACCACAGGTCATAGTTTTTTTTTTCTCTCTCTTAAATTTTTATCCCAAGATTTTGCAACCCAGTTTTTTCACCCAGTGCCAATTATCTAATGTAATCCTGGGCGCTACACTTCCTCTGCCACCGTGGGGGGGGGGGGGCAGCGGACTGACCTCATGCCTCCTTCTACGCATGAGGAGTCCAAGCTGCTTCTTTTCACCTGACAGGGGGGAATGTCCCTGGCCAGTTTTTTTGAGACCAGGATTACTGCATGTTTTTGTGAGGGTATACCTACCCTAGGGGACACGGGGAGAACATGCAAACTCCACACAGAAAGGCCCTTTCGCCAACCCCACCTCGGGTATAGACACTGATGACGCGGAGGAGGGAACACGCCCCCAGCACCCACAGCGTCCCCAGTGGGAATCGAACCCAGGACCTTCTAGCTGTGAGGTGACAGCACTACCAACTGTGCCACCGTGCCCCTCATAGGTCATAATTTTGATAGAAAATAAGCTAATCTGGCAAGTTGTTGTCAGTCCACTCACTGTAGCTATATGACGCGCTTCATTATCTAGATGTCTCTAAAAACAACTTATAATAATCCTACCATCTTTTACGTCAGCGGCATTGCTCTAGAAGGAATTTGAACGTGTATGCAATGCTGGCAGAAATATTATTTGAAAAGCTTACTGTACCTGCACAGACGATTGGTTGGTAGGAATTCAACAGGATTCAGGATCATAGGGAGAGCAATGGAGAGGAAGGAACACAAAGAACACCGTTAATGGTCTTGAAACCGAACATCTGAGAGAGATCAGTGCTGACTAATAATTATTAGTAAAGAATTCTGAAAATGTATCCATCAGTATGATTTATATATGAAACATTTGAGAATAAAATCGTCTCAATGTCCAAAACCGGTACTGTTCATGAAATGGAAAAAAGAACCAGTGTTCCAAATGGATCCAATGGATCCAATCTAACCCACAGACACACTTAACCACTTTCACATACAAAATATACACTTTGTGTGTCTCTATAATAACCAATGGTGTTAAAGTGTCACAGTTTGACTGTCTAACTTTACTTATCCAAACTTTCTGTCTGCATCTTAATTAAAATGCCATAATGATGCTCAAAAAACATCAATGAATTAATTAATTGATGAATGACTAATTCGTAAATTCATTACCAAGACATGCAAACTGTCGGGGTATGATTTATGCAGCTCAAGTGAAGTCAACATATGGTTGACAATTTGATATTTTGCCATTCGGTCAGATGTTTTGGAACAGACTAAGAAGGCTTCATTAATCTCTTCGGTGAACATAATGCAGGCTCTATGCATTATTCCCCCTGCTCTGAAAGTCAAGTCTACAGTTAATGTGAATTGCATGCAAATCTAAGACAAACTCGTCCTTGACTTTGAGTCTTTTGATATTAAGTTGTTAGTCTGTGAAAGCACATCCAAGTAATCACGGAAATCAGAGGGGACGTGTCTTATTGAGTTTGGTTAATCCTTCCCCCCCACCGCCCCCACCTGCCAGATGCTTAATTAAGTTAGCTGCTATGGATTTAGCCATCCTATCTGCTCAACTTTTATCTGGTCTGGTGTACACCAACACACTACTTTAATAATAGCTTTTCTCGAGATATCTCGAAAATGGCATGGCTTGTGTTAACTACATGAACCCTATAGTCCCTATTCTGGTGTGAACGTTCAGCAAAAACAGGAGATCTACAATCTCACAACATACTGTATGGCACGTTGCAGCAACATATTAGGCTAATATTTTGGGCAAAGACATTTGGTGTAGAGGGAAAAATGCGAGTTTTGCAATGCGAATAATTGGTATCGAATCGTTTTGCTATGCACAACATTGATTGTGTCAATACTTTGTGTGTGGTATTTAGCAGTTTATTTTAAGAAAAATGGAAAAGAGGGGTTTAATTACTTAAATAATGTCAATGTATTTAAAATAGTTACTGTATCGATTTCAAATCATTGAATCGTATCGGATCGGATCACCATAATTAACTAATATCGTCCATGTATCGTATCGTCAACCGTGTATCGAAACACGCATCGTATCTCTAATCCCTAATATAAAGTGATAACACGTATACGTCAATCGCAGACAACAGATGGCTCAAACAAGGGATTGGATTCATTTCGCTCCCATGCCACTAAAATGAGGAACGCCCTATCAACAGCCATTAAGACATGTGAATCCCTTGACTCCTTCAAAACCGCTCCTACAGACGGCTGCAATTCGAAACTGGTCCCCTAAAAAAAGGTCTGAATCCCCCCCACACCCCCTTTCCCCCCATACTCTGTTTTTTTCCCTTCTTTATATGATTTCATGTTTAGTTTTTTCATAGAAGTGTATATCTGTACGTCTTTAAATGTTCTGATGAATTGAAAATGGAGGACCATGATGTAAACAAGTCTCAGTGCGTTTCATGGTTTCGTCCACAAAGTAGCAGACTTTCGTTTTGAAATGTACATACATTCTACATACTGCGGAATCATTTCAATCAATCATTTAAATCTATTAAAACACGTGTATATATGTCAATAGCAGCAGACAATGTGTTTATGGTTGCAGTCAAAGAGTATTTAGGTACAAAGAGAAGTGCGCTTCAGCCAGTTGGAGGTAGAAGGGCTCAACAGGGACAACTTGAATCAGAGAGAAAAATAACACCTGGGCACTTCAGGAGAGACTACCCAAATAGAATACTGGAGCACGACTCGACTGATCGTTTGTCAGGTCGAGTACGCATTGTCAAACTTCAAAGCGATCGTGCTTCGCTCTTTTTAAACCAATTTCAAACATTTTGTGCCACATTTTATATCCCCCAGACCTCCATAAAACTCTCCAGGACAAGCCAGAAGTAACAGAAATCCAACTAAAAGACTGGCTAAAGCCAGTCAGCTGGCAAGTACCATACCCTGTGTGGTTTTGCTGTAGTGCAGTGGTTTTCAAACTTTGTAATTTCAAGGACCCCCATAACTCACAAATGGAACAAAATGGTTCTATTTCACAAATGGAAACAAATGGTTCCCTTCTCATTCTCAGTTACAGACCTGTAAGGGCCGATTCATACTCCTATTTTACCGCTATTTCGACGCTGTAGTTCCGAAATGACTTCGGCTCGTCAGAAATGTTCAGTAGCACCGAAGAGCCGACTTTAGGACGGTACCTCCCCCCCCCCCCCCCCCCCGAACCTCAAATTACGTCACATTGTAGGCTCTACAGAGCCGAACCGACTTTTATTCGGCTCTAAAATAGGAGTATGAATCGGCCCCAAGGGTCCATTTGGAACCCCCTCAAGGAACCCTGGCCCGAGGGTCCATGCACCCCACTTTGAGAACCAGTGCTATATAGTGCATGGTATTATAGTTATCCACCCCGTCCTTGAGACCGTGCAGGCTGAGGCGTCACATTACTCGGCTATACGGTCATACGCAAGATAATGCAACCATAGGTATTTTCAGTGAATCATCGCCATACCAATGTGTTCATACAATTGCTGCTCACTCAACAAAGCAGGCTGTTGTCAATTAGATGCAGTGTCGCACACTGCGACTCACACGTACAACCAACCAGTGAATTAAAGGAGTGAAGCCAGGGGAGACTCACAACTTTCATATCTGTGAGTGTGAATACATAAAAAGATATCGAGTCCCCTCCCCCCCCCCCCCCGCCCTCTTCATCAATGGGAAAGAGGTAGAAAGAGTTTCCTCCTTCCGGTTCCTTGGGACCACCATCCATGAATCCTTATCATGGGATCTTAACACCAGTCTCATAATAGGTAATGCGTCATAGCATGACTCACTTCTATAGGGCCACTATTGAAAGTGTTCTCACCTTCTCCATGCTTGTCTAGTTTGGTCACACAACCTCTCAAGACAAATCAAAGCTGGAAAGAGTAGTATGTCGCACATCAAAAAACATTGGATGTAGCCTCCCTACACTTTCCTTTTGCTGCTGGTTTTTGTATTGTGTCCTTGTTTGTGTATCTATGGTTGTCTGTATATGTTGAGTATGAACCAAGACAAATTCCTATCAACTTGTTGAAATGGCAAATAAAGTATTGAATCTTGAATCTTAAAAATGTCAAATACATGGAATTGTACGAAGCCATTCCCAAACAGTTCCGTGGAAAGGACCCTCAAATAGCCATATGCTCTGGCAGTGGTTCCACAATGGGTTAAAAATAAAATGTTAAATGTTTAAAGGGGGAAGGGGGGTGATAATGTTTGAAACATTGACAAGTATGACGTGTATTAAATTATATATAATTTTTCCTCTTAATATTTTCCACATTCCATCCGATTGGCTAAAGGTTGCTTTCCAAAGTTTGCAGGATTGGTCCGTTTGGAACAAAATGCCTTATTATGAGAACATTGTGCGATTTCCGTTAAGTTTTGCAGACACATTCCCACTACGCCGAGGAAGAAATGCCACTTTATCACCCTCATGTCGATTCGTGTTTTTACCTAGAACTGCACCGATCTGTGTAAAACTTTGTATGCGCACCCCTTAGAGGCCAAGGAAAAAACCTTAGCATTTGTTTTTGCAGTACCACCGTTGCCCAGGTGGAGCCTACAGTGCAGAGCCATTGCGGCTCAAGAAACCACCACTCCTGAATGAAGTGTCTGGTGCTGGGAGTCTGGTGCAACGCACAGGTCCTGGTGCTGGGAGTCTGGTGCAACACACAGGTCCTGGCGGTACTCCTGGTGAGAGCAGGAGTGGACCTGGAGAGACGTATAGGAGGGGCCCGGACAGGAGTCAACCCACAGAGCCTAGTGCCTCCACATGCCATGAATTGTACCACCCAGTCCCGGCAGAGTAGTTCCGGAGTGGATCCAAGGGATTGTGATGGCCCTGGTGTTTCCCTAGTGGGTCTGATCGAGGGTATAGCTACTGGGATGTAAGTCGGGACTTGATCACCCCGGCTGGGTCACCCGAGTGAGGGGTATGATGTTCCCGAGACCCGAAAACCCCGATGACCTCGGGATACATCACCGAAGATACGTCCCAGGTGCATCCAAGCGATGTATTTTCTTTCACATCTGCATTTTTTATAGAACCATCAGGAGGCCAATTTATGTCAAACACATTTTTTTAAATGACTCCTTAAGATTTCATCAAAACGTCACGCAAATCGGTAAACATGATCATCTCTATAGACTTCATGTGGTCAACACTGATCTGTTCGATTTTTCATATTCCATGCCGATTGGCTACAATTGACAACCGTTTATAATCAAATGCCGCAAATGATTAAACTGTGCACACATTCCACCACTAGGCTGGGGAAGAAATGCCACTTGACATTTTTGAGGGGCGCTACCCCCTCCTATATACAGACATTTCTGAGGACCCCCACCTATATACAGATTGTCACATTTGCCACTGACAATGAAAGGAGAATTGACGTCATACATAATGTGTCTGAACAAATGGGCGTAAAGGTTTGTATGCACACTCCTTAGAGACCAAGGAAAAACGTCTGGCCTGCATTTTTCAAATCTGCCTTTTATAACGCCACCAGGAGGCCAACTTATGTGAAACACATTTGCCACACATTTTACTAAATTTTCCCTTATTAGTGTCTAAGTGTCCTTGAGCAAGCCCCTGAACCCCTACTTGCTCCCGATGAGCAGATTGGTGCCTTGCATGGTTTCCTCTAACCCAACTCCAACCAGATTTGGGCGGTGTTGATTCACAAGTTCATAATACAGACACCATCTGGGCTATATATGCTATACTATAAAGTGCTGTGACTACATAAAATGCTATTCTAGTGCCATCTACGTAACATGCTATAAGTCTGTATAAAATGCTATCAAAGTCTATGTAAAGTGCTATCTAAGGGGCTAGGGCAAGTGCTACGGGCCATGGTGGAGTCTGAAAAGGTGGGTTTTCAGATTACGGCAGAAGATTGGGAGTGAGTCTGCAGTTCTGATTGTAATGGGAAGTGCATTCCATAGTTTTGGAGCCAGAACTATCCTCACTATCTAACACGATTAGTGAGGGGTTTCTAAAAAGTGTTGAACCTAATCTATCAGGCGTTCGTTAACACTTTTGTCGTTCGCCGGGTTAGTATTTACTTTCCTGTTAGCGCAGCTACTATATCGCGTCAATATGATTTACAGACGGTCAGACGGGCTACAGAGATCCCAGATGGAAGTACGTTGTGAAACAAATGGGATTGTGAAGCAAGCGACTCTTAAATCTTGCGGAGTCAGGTTAGGTTTCCTCCGCCATCGGTGTATGGATGTGTGTGATCTCACACTAGGTATATAAATGCACCATTTACCATTTAGCGACACAATAGTATCATATACTGTAAGCGGAGATGGGTAGTATTTGAAATACATACAGTACAATTTGAAATACTTTTTTTTTGTATTTAAAAACACATTGTAAATGTATTTTCAAATACAGAAAATACGCATGTTCTGTATTTTCAAATACATTTTCTGTCATTTCAAATACAGAAAATACGTATTTCAAATATTTCAAATACTGCCCCATCTCTGAAGAAGTACAAATTGGCATTCATTGGAAAGGAATTGGCCCTTCCAGAGAAGTTAAGACGATCAACCCTCCCCTATACTGTATCCATCTTCGCTACCCCCAGAAAACACAAACTCGCATTACGTACATTCATCCCTTCTGGGCATGGCACTAAACAGTGCGAGGGGGAAGTGCGTGGAAAGATTCACACTTCAAGGGAGCACCACAGACACACACACGCTCACACACACACACACACGCTCGGCACTGAGCTACTCTGGCCCACTACTTGGCTGTTACATAACACATTGCCACCGCCTACCCATCCATCCACCACCGGCTTTGCACTGTCCTCTCCACTACTGAGAGAGACACACGACTCCCGAGTTCCTACACTGCCAACACACACAAGCATCAAAGACAACAGTCGTGACATTACAAGCACATCATCTCAGGGTTTCGGAACGCTGAATGACCTGTGTCGACTATAGTCCACATTGTGTAAATTGAGATATTTGAAATCTGGCTATGCATCAGGGTTAGTACAGTATGACCCTACGGTTTGCTTTGAAAGTGAGGTACAATTACCTAACATTTATGCTCCAGGGCTATAAGTGTGTGATATCAAACAAGAATATCACTGTTCTATTATTTATTAAATGTGATGATATTTGGGGAAGGTATTTATAGTGCAACATTGGGGAGGAAAAAATATCATTTATTTGGATATGTTGACTTTGTTCTTTTCACTCAGCTAGGACAAAAACAAAAGTGAAGTTTTTATCACTCAAACGGAATAATACAACCTTTACGATTATGAGAAGACTACATCTATTCATTCAACGATATCTATTCTCATATCATGATATTTCGATACAGGCCCAGGCGGTGGCGTAACCATCTGGGCACCCGACTGGTAATCCAGTCCCAGTGTGCCGCGGGTTCGACTCCCGAGCCCGACACGGCCTTTACTGCATGTCTTCCCCCCCATCTCTCTCCCGTTTCCTGTCAGCCTACTGTCTGTCCCTTCAAAAAACCAATAAAAAAGGCGTAAGCCGCAAAAAAATCTTTAAAAAAAAAGAAAATATTTCGATACATCACCCAGCTCTATCCGGGGGGCCAACTCTCAGACCGTTATTATTACAAGTAGTGGATCAAAGCTATATTTAGAAGTCAGATTCTCAAGACCAAAATGGATTAAAAAAAAGATGTTAAGTGTTATCTTTAGAAGCTCCACAAACAGCGGGGTTCCCACTTGCCCTGAAGTTTTAAGAAACTTAACATGTACAGTAAGTTATGTGCAAGAGCAACCGAGTCAGAAAATGACATCATTACTGCTGTGGCTAACCCTGTATAAAGCTCGTAAAGATTCTCTTCCAAATTGTGGAAGCACCGGGCGGACTTGTCTGCATGTTAGACATTGAAAAACTGTATTTACATTTTTTTGTACTGTACTTTGTGTGATTTGTACCGTTTTTTATGTATTGTACTCTGTGATATGGATCTCCCTGAAATAAAGCATTGATTTATTGATTGATTGATTAATAGTAAGGTCATCTCCAACTTTCAACATTCTTCATGCATTCAAGAGTTTGAAGCCAAAGAGCTCAGAGTACAACAGTGAAGCTAAAGCCTATACTTTGTTTATACTTTGTTATGAACAAGCATTAAAGCTCTATTATGTAATAGTTTTTAGTGAAGTTGGGGTGGTTGCATTTGGTCTCCCTGCTCTTCTACCGAGACTTTTAGATTCCGTGTCTAGGTTGGACACAACCTGTGACATGATCCCGTTTCTGGTTTGACACAAATTTTGACCTGAAAATGTCTCCCCAGAGCAAGCAGGCGGGCTATTAGCTCAGTGGCTTAACCCATTTTGGGCGGGAACCCCTTTTGGCTTTTTAAGTATTATGTTATACAAGCTCATAGCGCGGCACTCGAATCATGAAAAATTGAAATGCAAAGTAGAACAGGAAAGTTACATACTGTAGTGTACCTTTAAATAACACATTTTCAATTATCGATTGTCAATTTTTGTACTCGACAAATCAATTATTTCCAGCATAATTTAACAATGTAACCAATTATTTCCAGCATATTTTAACAATGTAACCTCAACATGCAAGATGTCTGCTGAATCAAATAACATCTCACAGAAGACCTGATATCATTTCCTCCGAGGCCAGCAGTTTGTTCCTGCACAAAAAGCATTGAGGCAGCACTCCGCCGCCTAACGCTGCACTTCTCCTGCCAGCATCCCCCTCTCAGCCGATGAGCAAATAAGTCTCGCCATCTCAACCGATCTTGTCGAGACGCTGCATTGAGATCGCCGTGAGACAATCCTTCAATGGCTCATTTTGACCCGAGATCAGATTCTAAAAAGGTCTTCTACATCCTTACAGTTTTCTGAAAAAGCTATGTCAGTCGTTCTCCGATTTTTCAAAAATAGCAGACCTACCAGCTCGTAGCTATGAGCTTGTAGATCTGCTATTTTTCAATAGCTAAAGCACAACACCAAAAGGGGTTCCCAACTAAAATGGATTAAAATATACAGTAAGGTCTGCATGGTCTTCTGCTCAGCACTGCACCTCATCCTTCCAATAGGGTCCCTCAGTTTATAACTGAGAGGGTATTGAGGCTATCATATCGCTGTTGTGAATAACCCAAAATTGCATTTTTAGTCACATTATCTTGGACTTCTTTTTGCCAGTAGCAGCTCTACTCGTTTATTACAGTAAACTCTTACGATAATGATGTACTGTATCAGCCTACATGCTGCAGTACTGAAAAACACACACACACACACACACACACACACACACACACACACACACACACACACACACACACACACACACACACACAGACTAAAAAGATGATAAAGACTTGAGTTTTCAGCAGTCTGAATGTCAGTTCAGTCTCAAAATGAATGAATGCAAACAGAAGGAATCACAAATGAATTTTGGCAATTATATATTTATGACTCTCTCCACCAAAATACTTTCACTGCATACATATGTATCATTGTATAAAAATGTAATCCACATGAACACATAATCACCGATTCACCGAATCAGCTGCAGAAAGACAGCAGTATACAGATGTATAAATAACAAAAATAAAGTACTTTTGTTGGAGAGAATAATTTACATAAACACATTTTGTGAATCCTTCCGTGTGCATTCATTCATTTTAGAGACTAAAGTCAAGTTGGGATTTCTTCAGCTATCTTATGGGCCAAGCCGAGGTAACAGAATGCGCGATAAAGCTTTCGTGTCTATGGGTGTGATTCATAGCAGGGTTTGGTAGAGCAAACAAAGTGTCTATTCAAACCTAACTACTTGAGTTAGAGCTGAGAAGTAAAGCCCAACAGAGAAACGGATACAAACGGGACGTAAAACAAGGATTGACGTTTACAGGAAGTAAAACGCAGCTGAAGTTCTCTGCAGGCCTCCCATGGCTGTCCAGGAAACCCCTCAGATGTTGGGTTGAAAATGGCACTGTGACTGCTTCTACACATTACAATCTGGAGTCTTCGTTTAATGGAAACGCATCCATGATTTCTCTTACCTCTCTCAAGAAGAGTTAAATTAACATTCCGTGTTTTCCGGTGTACTCGTCGTACATGAGGTTCACATACTCCACCACATGACACAAGTCATGGGGTCACAGGGTCATGGCCAGGGGGAGTACAGCAGTGGAACAACTTTAGGTTATTCCAGTCAGGGAATGCAGGAAATGGGGTATAAACAGTAATGGGGGTCACATTTCACTTCCTCTCCAGTGATTCCCTGAGAAAAAGCTGTTTCTTTACAAAAAGAAAAGAAAAAGGAGAAAAAAAAAAGTCTTCCTGCTCTTCTGATCAGCTGAACACTGAATGAATATGGCAACGAACTGCTACAGCATGGATTTGTCCCATCTCTAAGGAAAGTTCTTAAACGTTACATCTTTGTCCACTGTTTTACACAAAAGGCAACAAGATTGCCTGGAAAGCAAATAGCTGGCATGCTGCCTGGATATATTGCCTTTGAAGTCACACACACAGACACACACTCACACACACTAGACACCCGAGGTCACGGCGTCAGGGATCATCAAGCCTATGACATCTACATATGGAATGTGGAGCCACGGTGATAATATCCAGTTGACACATGTTAAACAAGCCATATTGACAGTGCGCTCACCTCAAACAAGCTAAAACCCCAGAGCACACTTATAGGCTTTCCTTACTAGTTTCATCAAAAGAAAAACAAAACATTCAGAACTTCACACCATAGACCATGCAAGGTTATGTAAGGACTGACTCCCATTCTATTTCCATCCGAGTGAGACAGCAAATGTCATACTGCAAAAATCGTGTAGTCTTTAATCCAAACACCAAATGTGCCACATGATTTTAGCCCTGGTGTTGGTTGGTTGTAGCGAGGTTAAAAAAAGATGAAGCTCAGAATTATCCTCTGGAAAATAAATGTGTCAACTACTGGCAACGTGACCCTTAGGGCCGATTCATACTCCTATTTTACCGCTGTTTCGGCGCTGTAGTGCCGAAATGATTTCGGCTCGTCAGAAAAATTCAGTAGCACAGAAGAGCCGACTTTAGGACGGTACCCGCCCCCCCCGAACCTCAAATGACGTCACATTGTAGGCTCTACAGAGTCGAACCGACTTTTATTCGGCTCTAAAATAAGAGTATGAATCGGCCCTTACAATTTCTACAGACTTACAAGAACGAGCATTCCCCATAAACACACCAATAAACTCACAGAATAGTGACAGCTGACACAATACAACACCTCCATCTAGCTTCAATCTTTTTTTCCCCCCCTCAAAAACTATTCCAAAACTATTCCAAGGCACGCCCTTGAGAGAGCCAACTGATACATAAAACTGTGACATGGCCCTGCGCTATTAAGAAATGTGATTTAATTTCCACAGTCCTGCAACCTTTAAATAGACTGCGTGTTCCCAATTAGCTCCCATGAAATGGGAGTTTGGAGACTCCTGACTCCAGTAAAACAACCACCACAGTCACACCGTCATACTCCACTGCATTGTGGCCTTACACATGCACAGCTATGCTATCACACTCATCTGCATTATGGCCATACATACTGTTATATTATGAGTTGCCCATGTACATCTTAGTCTGTGTACTTAATATGTATTGTGTACTGCCTGTACTGTAGCATACTTTATGGATAGGCTACGAGTAGCCTGGAACTCACCTATGCTTTCTATGGCATAGGCAGCTCCTGCCGGGAGAAACTGTGCGCAGCTGCTGGACATGAGACTAATTAATTAGAGCGACAGAGAGAGAGGAGTGTGTGTGTGTGTGTATGGGTGTGCGTGTGTGCGTCAATTTAACAAAGGTGCAGACGATCAGAAATCAGCAGAGAGTGATCGACGTTTGCGCTACTTTTTTTCCTCCCTGGAAATAAAAATGTCTGTGTTTCCGAGGCTAGGCTACGAGAGACATCTCAGCGCCAGCAAGGTCAGCCTTGCTGCATTAGTCATTATCATGTCACGCTTCTATGTCTCATATCTTGTTGTCACGTCATTATTATTATTATTATCACACACCACCCAGCCTGCACACACTACCAGTCAGTTAGAAAGAACCAGACGAGGGTCCAATTAGAAACACAACACATACACCGTCGTCAAAATGGTGGGCCCTATTGTAAACAAGTGTAAATGCTTTATGGTGTCGTCCACTCACAGTTAACAGTCTTTGTATCGAGTTGTACTTGAAATATACTGTAATTCTGCAAACTGTTAATAAATCAATCAAACATCCTCCACCACATTATGGCTTTACACGAGCCGTCATGCACTACTACTATCCTACTCTACCACACCATGGCCTTACACATGCACAGCTACTTTATGCCGTCATACTCCAATGCATTATGGCCTTACACATGCCATATACAGTATTTCCTTTATGCAGTTTCCTCTTCAATGTGTAAAATGCATTCCCCCGAGGGCCGGGAATGTATGAATTATCTCTTCAGAATGACAGGATAAAGCTTGAGCTATCCTTATTCATAAATGTTGATTCGGGACCATTGATTCGGGACCACTGCTCACAGCGCTCAAATCACATGGCGGGAGACATTTAAATTGACAAATCATCAGAATCTTGTATCAATATTTGCATTAGCGCTGAGCAATACATGAATATTATATCAATCGAACACCATAGGTACATTCTTCCATATGGTGTGGGAGTGTCCGAGTGTCCTCACATTTTGGAATTTGGTTGCTACTAACCTTTCGACTATTCTACAAATTAACATCACACCCTCCCCATCTCTATTCTTATTAAATGATGTATCCCAGTTGCCATTAAATAACACCCGTATTCATGTCTTCTTTGCTGGCGTAACGGCCGCAAAGAAGATGGTTGCTTCGCACTGGAAACCGCCTCATACATTGTCATTTCGCCAATGGGCTTTGACCTTTCTAGATATAATGTATCTAGAAATGTCTACAGCAAGATTGCATGGTGCAAAAGAGGAAAACATTGAGATTTGGTCTGGTATTGCAGATTTGGTTAAGGGCATGGTTTAATCATCATTATTATTATCATTATTTATTTATTTTTTGTTTCCATTGCACAGTAGTAGGAGTAATGACATTTTGTGGCATCTTTGGTCTCGGGGGGGAGGGGTGGGTGGGATTGTTTGTTTTTGTTTTCTTTGCTTTTGCTGTTATGTGTTTTATACGTGTTTTGTTTTCTTTAAGTCATTCATGATGTTAACGTGTCTTATTGTGATTTTTGTCTTAATTAAAAAACATTTGATAAAGAAAATGAATATTATATCAATATGCTGTTCTTATTATCTGATCCATTTGTTTTTTTGTATCTGACTGATATAACTGCCGTTCATCTATCTATTGTGATATGGATACACTGTTGATATCGTCTGAAATTTTGGATATTGTAATATTGTGATAGCCAGGGCATAAGTCTTTCCTGATTTTAATGACTGCATTGCAGTAAGGTTATGCAATTAAAATGTGATAACTGATCCGTTATATTATTATCCTTTACCCACTTACTGTAGGTCAAATATAACTTTTAACTAACATATTATACGGTACCCATTGTTATACGTAATCATGATCGCCCATGGCTGTGTACTTGAACGTGAGACACAGGCTTACGAGAGACATCTCAGACAGCAAGGTCAGCCTTGTTGCAGTAGGCACGTTATTATGTCTCATATCTTGTTGTCACGTCACTAAGATCCAGCACTATATATATATGTTCCCGTTTGTGTAATAAACTTTGTGAACCTTTAGCGTGATACTGTCTCGTGTCGCGTTATTGTTCTCCCGAGCCCGCCGTCGCAGTCGCCGTTCCGAAGGAATACTTCAACCGGATTATCACACACCACCCAGCCTGCACACACTACCTGTCTGTCAAAACAGACGAGGATCCAGTACTTAGAGTTTACAACACCTATTACAATAAATAAGTAGGCAACTGATTAACTTATTTATCAAAAGACTCATTGTGTAAACATTCTGTGAAAGCACCAAGTGATATATTGATTGTGTCCATATCGCCCCAGCCCCATTTGCACTCGATCCCAGGTTTATTCTTCACCATCACCCTGCCATCCATATCCATCCCTAACCGGGACAGGGCCTGGCCTCTTCCAAACAGCTAGACACGGGACCGTTGGCAGGCTGACGGGACTAGGAGGCATATGCGCCATTCCATCTGTTGCTCCCTCATTGGCTTCCAAAGCCCTGTCCACTGTCAGTGGCCATCTGGTTGCAGCCCTGCTGCAACACACCGGCAGGAAACACAAGCACTTCCACAATGGGATCTGGACGATGCACCGGTTGGGGGAGAAAGAAAACCCCACAACAAAAACCTGAGGGCAAATTTTAATTGACAATTATCTTGACCTTAAATAAAGAAATAAATAAAGGCACAGCCAATGAAAATGTAGATATAGTATATTATATAACATAAAATTATATAATTGTTATCTTCTATTATGTGACATATATACGAGACAGAGCTGATGGTCATGAGGAAGTCCTGGTTGTGAAAAGCAGATCAATTAGTTGATCTGCAAAGTTCACTTATCCTTTCTCTCTAGGCGAGGACAGTTCAATCAATAATGGCGTGATGTCAATAGCACTCCCTTAAGAACCCACAGAATGAGGACTCCAATTTGAGAAATGCTGCCACAGTAACATTTAGTGGAAAAGCAGACCTTTTGGGCATCTAAATTAACAACTTAGAAATAGCACCTTTCCTGTACATTGAATTGGTTCCTGCTACTTCTGGATGAAGATCATTTCAATCAAAACCAAAAAAAAGCTGCTCTTGCAGTCCACTTTCATCTTTCTGTATTCAGACAGTAACTGAGCAGCATATCAGTGTTCACAGCATAAATTCAAGGGTGGGACTAACACTGCTCACTTATTTTTGCCTGTAGGAGAAAGTGAATATTCAGTCAGCGATGCACAATACGATTACTTTTTCAGAGAATAGGAAAACTGCATTTGAGCTCTGAAAATCAGCGCTGTTCCACTTTAATTCACCATAATACCAGCTACTCCACTCTCTCCTATAACAAAAACTAGACCATAACAAAACCCAATAACACATTCTGCCCCTTCTACCATTTCCAATTGCAAAGAGTATATGACTTTCCCTTTTTTTCTCCTTTTTTCAGAAAACCCAACCAGCTCCTCTCCAGCCCTTCACTTTCCGAACACAAGAAAAGATTTAGCTGTCCATCAATGGGAGAGAGCGCCTTTGTTCAAAAGGCACAATGGGGGACATTCTGCTGTGAAGTATAGCGTCACACTCGCCAAGCGTACGCAGTGGTGCTGCGGCAGCGAATGGCCACAGGAGCTGCTCATGCAAAAGGCAAGCCCCCTGACCCCCCAACAACAGAACTCACAGGCCCCCCTCCGACCCCATGGTGCCCTGCATGTGCGACCCACCAGCTCGACTCATCCCCGATGGCCAAAAAGGTCAACAGTCACCGAGTCACGTCGTCCAGCGTTGAACTTACTTGAATGAGGCTGTAATGAGCATTTTTTCAAGCGGGAGATGAGAGAAAACTGTATGGGCTCTAATGACAAAACAAAGAGCCTTTTCAGAGAGAGGCGTGTGTGAGGCCCGTTATCTGTCATATGCCTCTGCCAGGGGAAAAGTCTGCTGCTGCCGCTAGTTGGTCTCCTGAGATTAAAACCTGGCCATGATGTAAACTTGCTGTGAAATCAAAGCTGTGAATCCCCCATTAAAGGAGAATTCCATGCTAGAAAGCTTTCTTAGGCCTAAAAAAAAAAACCTTTGGTTTCCGATTGGCTGTCATTTTTGGGCTGAGTAGGTAGGGAATTTATTTTATTTTATTTTTTATTTTATTTTTTCGTGGGAAGGATGGGTAGCAAGGAATTTATTTTATTTTATTTTACTTATTTATTTTTTTCGTGGGAAGGATGGGTAGCAAGGATTTAAAAAAGAAATCCTACGGCAATGATGGATAGGCTTCTACATATTTCATATTTTGGCTATGTGAAATAACTGTGGCAGTTTTAATGGTTAATACAACTTTACATTGTTTTCATTACACAGTGACATATACCTGGAGTAGAGGCAGCAGGTTTAGAAAATAGGGTTGCTGATATTTTCTGCTGCCCTGCGGTTGGCTTTTGGCTTTTTTTTGGTGGCATTTTAATGTGCGGAAACACAACAATATCGGCGTGTGTTATTCAATGTGTGTTTGTGTTTCCCATTGAACCGGGTCTGCATGTCACGTTAAAACATGTTCCCCTGAATATTTCTGTCGGAGGCAGCGCGGTTTAGTTGAGAGAGTTGCGACATCTCCGTTCACTGCTTATTCGTGGGGCTGCATGCGTCATTGATCAGTCCATTGTCGTCACTCTCTGTCTCTAAACGGCTCTAGTCTAGAGGCTGCGCTCCGCTCCCCGGTCAGAGCTGAGCAACATGGCGGCGCACAGCGCGCTGTGTTGACAGTGTTGTTACAAACGATAGTGGTTCTACAACTATTCCTACGTGGATTTAATTTTTTATAACGTAGGATGAGGTTGCGTGTCCCGATGGTCTCATCAAAGAGAATTTTAATGATCAAAGACCTTTTTGGTCTTGACTCGGTCGTATTCTGAGCTTCTTTTTTTTTTCTTTTTTTTTTTTCACCAAATGCCAATAAAATAATATGAGTCGCGCATATTTAATAGAGTCGGTCGGCAACCGGAAACCAACGTTTTTTTTTTTTAGGCCTTACCTTTATTTGTATTTGTTACGTCCCCACCAAAGAGGTCCATGTGTTATTTTGTGCAAAAGCACATTATTGTCCATTTCCCCTACCATAAGCCCTCAATGAATTGCATTGAATTGAATGGGGCTATGGGGTGTCGTGCTAATTCACTTATTTCCATCGCTCAAAAATAAAACTAATTGGTATATATCCTCTCTTCATAATGTAAATAGTGTCCCAAGCGGCACACTTTACTACTTATTTTGATGGAAATAAGTGAATTAGCACAAAAACCCAACCCCCATTGGTAGCGGAAAAAATGCACTTTTGCACAAAACAACACCTGGACCTCTTTGGTGGGGACATAACTACAAATACAGGTAAGAAAGCCTTAGTATGGAATTCTCCTTTAAATGATTAAATATGGCTGACAAGGAACTTGCCTCCATCCAACATAGTAGGTTTGATAATTAAATGCTACAGGGGATCTGACAGTCTCTTCCAGGTGAATGTGAAAACAACAAGCGCACACTAAAAAGGTGGTTGCACACTGGACGCGCTTTTCGGAAAACCCCGATGGAGAAACGCTGCTAAGAATCCGAAAAACGTGTGCAGGGACCTTTAGTGTCAGTTTTAAGTAGGATGACTGACATGCCAGCTTCATTTCAGGTTGTTCCCTTTCATTTTTATAACTACATTGCTTGCGGAAAATAACTTAGTATAGTATAAAAGTGAATTACTTTTTCACTTGAAAATATTTTGCAGACTTTGGTATAGAGCATCTCTACAGCCAGAGCTCTTGGATCATTCTCCCATTACCTTTGGTAGAAATTGGGCTGACTCCAAGTGACTCAATATCCCAGAGTTGGACACAATCCAGGCTTTGCAGATGTGATTATCTGCTTTCTCCTACTTACAGAGGTACAGCTCTTTAGCCAGCAACTCACCCAGCTACTCTATATAAACACACAACATTCCCCCAACCTAGTCGTTCTAAATAACATAATTAAGAGTCGCAGGTGGTGTGGCACCGACTGACTTTTCCAGTTCTCTGTCAAATCACTCTGTAATCCATAATTAAAAGGTGTGGTGATTTGCAACTGGCTACAATGAGCATATTTCAGTAGCTAGCAGCAGAAGCACCGACACAGATGGCCTATGGTGATCAATATCTTTAAATGATTGTGTCCCCAGTCGCCACGCCACCGGCAGTCATCGAATCCCCCATCCTCAGCCAGCTCAGGCTTCATAACATTCATTTGAGTGAATTTAGTCTCCATTTCCTGTCACATTAAATGTCAACCAATATTGTTTGACTCATATCCTTGGAGAACATTTGGCATGCACTGGTCATAATATGACCCGTGTTTTCTGACCTCGGTCACTGAAATAGTGTCAATTAAATGATTGTCTCCACCAGGTCGAACAGCCGAAGGCCAGATGGCTTTATGTTTTTGCCGCTGTCCGTCTGTCCGTGTGTCTGTCTGTCTGTCTGTGAGCTATTGCACAGTTGGACCGATCGGCGTGAATTTGCAAACTGCCTAGAAACGTTTGCAGGCCCATGGTAGGCAACCTGGCCTGGCGGAGGCCTGTGCTCCGAGGAGAACACTTATCTAGTTTCAGCATGATTTCTTCTCGGGTACATTGTGTAAAGTGGGAGTTCCAGACCCACAGGAACGCACCCAGGGTGCCGGCCCGACTCCGGCGAGCCGCCCCGCGTCCGAAACGGTTGAGAAATGACGTGTGGGCGTCCCGCTACTGTACCCTGTACTGTACTGTCACTGTACTGGCACACCCGAAATCACCATACAGTATATACAGTTAATATGTGCGTGTGTGTTTGTGTTAGGTTGCGCACAGGTGGTGAAAAACAACCATGCTGTTTTTCTGCTCAGACGCACCCACCCGCCCAGCCAGCCACCCACACACATAGCTCCGTAAGGGAGTGGTTGCACCACTCCAAAATAAATCATCATTCTTTGGAATCGGGTGATGCTTTACAGTCTCCTCGGTAATTGACTGGTGCAGGGATGCAGTAGGTAGGTACCAAGCAACTGCTTAGATGCCACAGTCTGCCAGCAAACTTCTACGCAGGCTTCCATCTGTCTGTCGTGTGCTTTCTGTATCGCCATGTGTCGCATCTCCACTGGTATTTCTGTACACAATGTTCCATTATACTCCCAACCTGAAGTGAGTGCAGGCGAACAACTCCCAGTCTGAAATCCCTGTGCAGCCAGCTCGGGAATCTATGGATTTAGGCACTACTCTGCTGCCCTTGCCCTGACATTGGACCACCAGAGTCTTAAGGGAAACGAAATTTCAATTATAAAAGAGAGACACGGTTGAAATTTCACAGGCTAACGTAATACAAGATGATTTCCGATATTGCCATAGCAATGTGTGAGTCATCAAACTGATGGAATTAAAACTTGTTTTGCCCGTTAGAAGTGTCAAGTCAAAAATTCTCAAGTGCCATGTAATCAGAAGTCCTAATGAGAATGAAATCCTTCCGGAAATTAAGCGCAATGCTCTGACCTACTAGGGCATGGGGCGATGCATGTGACTTCAAATCACTTATCACCATTCCAAACTTCTGCCACGGTTGCTATTAATGAACGATACATTTCTTTAAAATGCAGATCTAAGATTGTAGATCAACCATTTTCACTATACTATTTTGTACACCACCATTGCACAATGAAGTATAATACAGGCGGTGGTTAAACTACTTTGATTGATGATTAAATGTGTCAATTCGTTGATATAAAATGTTGGTTCTAAAAATGTTGGTTCTAAATATCAGACAGTTTCTATATATTTTCGGTAAATTGCCCAAGCCAGGCAGGCCTACTCTGATACAGTGGCCTCGAGTCCGGGGGTGCTTGAGGGCTGAAGCACCCACTGACACAATGGGAGCGTTCGGAAATAGCGCACTGTGCAATGCAAACTAATAGGCGAGTGCGCTCCCGCACTGGGGGGCACCCACTGCCGTTATAAGAACTTTCCGCGCCTGCTCTGACATATTTTATTTGCCAACTTAAAGCTAAACTAGATAAAGTGCCCCGAGGGGCACAGGTCTCCACCAGGGCAGGTCAGGTTGTGGCCTCCTGGTGGCGCTATAATAGGCCAATGTGAAAAGGGTGCAATTTGTTCTCATGCCTTAAATGGCAATTGGATGATTTGAGGCTTTTTGTTCCAAAAATGTGTTTTGAAAAAAAAACACCTGTTGGTGGCGCTATAACAGGACAATGTGAAAAGGGTGGGATATATTCCTCAGCCTAGTAGGAAAGTGCGTGAAAGATTTCACGTAAATTGCACGCTGCGTTCATGATTTGAGGCAGTTAGCCAATTAGGATGGAATATGAAATATCAGACAGATCCGTCTTGAACACATGACTATAGAGATACTGTGACGATTTGCGGGATTTTTGGACAGAATCTGGAGGAGCAAAAAATGTTTTTACAAAAGTCGGCCTCCTGGTGGCGCTATAACAGGCCGTTCTGGAAATTTTGGGGCAGAGTTTCATCGTTGGCATCCAGGGAGTGCGTGTGTGCAAAATTTGACATCGACCGGGTTAACGGTGGCGGAGATTAGCTGGTAACAGACGGACGGAGTGCAAAACATACTCTCTCCCCATGCCTTCGGCCCGGTGGAGACAAAGAGTTTGATTTGAATATAAATTATGGCAACAACCGGAATGTCTCTTGCAAATTAAACTGGGGAACCAATGAACACTATTCCCAGGGCATAGGCTTGTTAATGGAACACTCCTCCTCATTGGAACGGCTAGCTAAAAAAATCAAAAATTCACATTAGAGATAAAGTATGAGAGATGCCTTACGTCTTTATTAGCGCGTACGGTGTGAATATACCAATATTTTGAAACGAGCTTGCTAAGCTTCTGACCTTATTTTGAGTCGTGAAATACCGCAACATTTACCCCCGCCATTAGGTATTAATTCGTTAATAAAGGCCCTCACAAATCTGCTATTCAGACCAATCAATTATGCAATAAGGATATGGTATCAAATATCATGCCAGAAGAGTGTTGGATATGCATTAGCTCATCCATCTCACTCATTATTTGTATCAGATGTGGAACCCCTACAAAAATTCTACTTTGCATACATACTTGTATACAATGTGCATACATACTTGTATACAATGTCCCTGAATACTGTCGGCTGCTGCTGGACAGACAGGACTGCTTTTAAAAACAAATCTAAACGTGTAGTGTAGGTGTGTAGCATAGAAATATACGATTGCGATTCACGGTTTGTTCCAAACGGATTGATTAAGTCATTCTGTCTTTGAAGAGGAATAGTATTACAATAGGAATTTGTTCTCTATTGACAAAGTTACTCAAATGCCAAAATAGCAACGTACAGTCGTACACCAGAACCTTCCAAACTTAAGAAACTACTAGTACTTGACAGTAAATAGTGCAACGTGATGAAAGAGACACTAACCTAGCAATTCTCTGATGAATGGTTTTAAGCTTTCAAAATGTCTTATACATGCACATATATAGTGTACATCTAGGTCTACATCCGATCTAACCACCACCACAAAGATTGATCTAAAAAAAGAAGAAGACCTCGGTAGCAACAGGGATCTTCTCTCTGAAGACTATAGGATTTCAATTCATTCATTCTCAACTAAAGGCATGAGCCCACTGGTTCCTTAGCAACAGACTCTCTGCGATGAGGCAAAATTGAAGAACGGGGCTGCAGTTCTAGTGCAGGTGAATAATGTAAGTCGCACAATGTCTCCTGTTGCAGCTCTTCAAAGCAACAGTGGAGGTTATTATACGAACATTTCCATCCATCTGGCATTGTAAACAACAAAATAAAGTATCGAAATGAATGTAAATGTGTTTTTCATGATGGTGCATCCGACAATCAGATACATGTTATCGGGTTATCAAAATATCAACAGTCTCTTCGGGTTAAAACAAGATGCTTCAGTCAAAATCGAATCAATTGGAATGTTTACAACCCCTGGCAATGGAAACTATGTAACTATACATTCCATTACTAAGCCTAAAAGACAGACATAACAACAGAGACCCACTGGTCAATATTCTGAACAAGATTACTTTCATTTTCATACTGCTTGTCCTGAACCTGGAGCATATAAGGTCAGATTGCACAAACGTGCTGTTCTTGCCTTACACCTGCCAGTGCAATACCTGCTATGCAGTTTGTGCAGTTATCGATTCATGGTATGGTTGTGTAGAACAGGGTTCAATAAAGCCAACCTGCAATTGATATAAGCCAATGACAAAAAATAAAACATTGAAATTCAATATTGTGAGAAAATGTACTTTCAAATTTACAGACTATAAACTTAAAATAAGTGCTTTGTTGTAGTTATTTGATGGGAAAACAGAAGAGTAGGCACACTCCGGTATGATGTACGATGCCAGCAATGTCTTTGGAGCCGGTTATGTAATTCCTCATTTTTCTCAGATAAAACACAACAGCAACACATTGAAATGTGAGCATTTTCAACCTGAGTGTCCATGAGACGCCATTGCTTACCTACAGTCATTCTATATGTGAAAATGTATTTTGGCTACAATATTTTGTTATGCAGTCTCACCATTCATGAATCAACACCTTCAAGCATAGTGCCAGAGAAATGGATTAACAATACATTTTGGCAGCCATATGTTGATTCCTTTCTATTGCTATACATTCGGATTGCAGTGATGCTTTTACTAAATTCCTCGACTTGTTTCCAATTTTAGTCAGTAAATGTCAATAATTTTACCATGCATCCAACATTCGCCATTGAAATCAACATTAGATTAATGAGTTACAACATCAGTAAACATCAGGCTAATGGACATAACAGAATACTAGCCATCAATTGAGAGCTCCCATCATTAGGAGCCTTAGCAGAGAGCTGACAGTTTGTATCTTCAACTAACAAATACTGTAGCCTTCTTGAGTGAAACTGGATGGTTATAATAATAATAGTATTACTCTCAACTCAAGGCATTTCTTCACAGAAGTTCACACACACACAACTGACACTTAACTGACGTGCTGATCCTGAAGTACAAGTTACAACTGTAATTCCATCATGTTAGGCTTGTTACCCCCTGCTTGATAAAGCCATGTAAAAGGCAAAGCATGACATTTAACCATATAGTGTGGTCATCTTTTGGCATTTTGTGTGACAATGTGTGTGTCACTTACTTCAGCCAAGTATACACCCTGTAACACATTCTTCAGAACAACTAGATCTGACAGCTAAACTTAGGCTACCTCTCGAGGTGGTATGTATACATATTTATAATGTATGTGGACGGTCAAAATTATAAGGACCCTGAAATCCCCTAAATCCCGAGTCCTGGCCCGATTTTGTCCGGCAACAAACCAACCCACCAACTGTCTGTGATTGTTGACACTTTTGAGCGCCCATGGCAACAATGTTATTGCCACCAATGTGAATCACAGAAGGTAATCCCACCCCACCCCCCCCCCCCCCCCCCCCCCCAATGAATGAACGGCACTAAGCCACAGTGAAATCAGTCAGTCAGTGATAGTGATTTCACTTTACTTAACTCACCTTCAATAGAGATTACGTGTTCGCGGATCTGATTCTGCAACGCCAGGTCATCGATGCGTTCGATCAAGTCGTAGATGGCGTAGATATTCGGGTGGACAGACTCAAACCGATGGATCTCGGCTCTGATGGCCGCAGAGTTGGACAAAACAAACTGGGAGCCCGGTGTGCCGGGCTGGGCAGTCTGGCCCGATACAGTCCCCGAACCAAACTGACCACCCCCAGAGCTTGCAGATGATCCGGATCCAAACTGGGACGGGATGGACTGGGGTACTGGAACAGGCGCTGGGACCGTGCCTGGAGTGGGCATGGCCGGCTGCGACTGCTGCGAGATACCGGACACTGGGACACTCGACTGGAAATTCATCTTGGTTTGAAACGACTAAACTCTTCCAGACTAGTAATACACAAACTACAGTTGTGATGCAGACGATGTGATCAAAAGAAGTCCCCGCAAATCAGTGGTCTGAAGGCGATCGGCGCAGGAGCATCAATAGTTGGTCGCCAATTGCAACAAAACGCGGTTCTTGTTCATATTATTAAAACTTCACTGTGATTCATTGTCTGTTATTGGCTAGCCGTGTCCAGGGCCCTTTTTTCTGTGGCTTACAAACCGCAATAGGCTACCCTATCACTAGACACACCTTTATGGGGAATACAGCTGGAATACACAAACCGTTTTCCTTTTTTAGTTGCTCTGGTTGTAGGAGACAATGGGCTAGGCTTCAGCACGGCGCCCAGGCTGGTCCGCTGCCTTGAATGCGTTGTCTCTCTGCGGCGCTGAAATGAAATAGCGTTTCTCTCTTTGGTCCAAGTGGTCCCTGCCCAGCAGCGCCCTCCTCCGCATGCTGAAACGTCACCCGTCACGTAATTGTACTTCTGATGGGGGGAGGGTGTAATTCGATTGGATGGAGGGGGAGAATAAAGCAACGTGCACATCATTAACAATAAGCCTACCTGACAGTTATGCAACCAAAATGTGTCGTATGGTAAGAAAACAATACCGGTAGTTGTTGGTGTACTGGTTATGGAATGTAATGTAACCTATTTGTGATTGTGAAATTGTGAATCCACACACGAAATTCTAACACTAAATTTATACAGATTCATACAAATATATCAACAAAGTAGGCAAGAAGAGTACTAGTTACAAATGCAGACAGTAGACCTGAAAGCAATAGCTACATTATGGCCGACCACTTTTTACACATTCTATAATTTTCAATCATTCAATTATTTTTGTATAGCCTAATTGGTATAGGCTATAATTGGGGTTTTAACCAATTATGTTACAGGTTTTCAAATTGTTCTAAGTTTTCCTTTTATGACTACAAAAATCACACCCGTGTGAAGTAAGGGGCGCTAATATATTAAAGTCTAACTCTTGTTGCTATGATTAGGTGATGTAATCGTGATGTAAAACAAACACAGACAAAACAAACATTAAACTTTCTTTATTGTTAATGGCATTTAATGTTTGTGTTAGGGACAAGATGACGTACATTTCCCTTCATTGTCAATGGCGTTTTTAATGTTTAACTAAAAACAAACATTAAACCTGTATATAGGAGGGGCTAAAAATAAAATATGCCTAAAATATTTTTATTTAATTAGACGTTTTACATAAATTGCTGTGCCATGCAGCAGGCCACAGTATAGGCTATACACTAGCCTATACCTTTAATTCCCATCCCGTCCTGTCCATATGGAGCACACCCACTTCTCAGCCTATTATCACAGTTCCATGCAGTGCATGGATGGTGGGTCATGGTTTTCCACCATCCTCCACACTATGCCCACTTTATCTAGTACCTCTACTGCCATATTAAATCATAAAACATGCTTTGTATTCTGTCTAAGCAGACAGGGTTAGACAGGCTATAGAGCCATCTGCTGGTGTGAACCACAGATTCTGCAACTGTTTGCAACCTTAAATGGTGAATAATTCATATTTTTGCTGGCAAGGAACTTAATTGTTGTTATTTGACTAAATTATAAATTGTGATGTAATTTGTCCATTTCCACATTCAGTTTCGTGGATACACATTATGACGAATTTGGTGGTATATGCCTTAAAAATAACCAAAAATAGAAATGCACTATCGAGCTGCCAAAAAACATGCAGTTCTTGCCTTACACCTGCCAGTGCAATACCTGCTATGCAGTTTGTGCAGTTATTGATTCATGGTATATGGTTGTGTAGAACAGGGTTCAATAAAGCCCATTTGCAATTGATAAGCCAATGACAAAAAAATAAACATTGAAATTCAATATTGTGAGAAAATGTACTTTCAAATCTACAGACTATAAACTTAAAATAATTGCTTTGTAGTTATTTGATGGGAAAACAGAAGAAAATATGCCATGCCGGAAGGCAGCATTCAGGATAATTGCTTTTTTCCCCAAAGTCTCCTGAACTTGAACGCAGCATTTTGCGTTGAACAATTTTGTTTAGAAATCCATGCTCTCAACGCGTCGCAGAGTGACCCTTTGTGAGCTTGTAGATCAGCTATTTTCGCTATTTGTGTCCAAAAGTGCCTTCTTACGAGATTTCAGCCTCTGCCCCTCTAACACTTTCTGCCGGTCTCACTCCAGCGCCACGCCATCCAGGTGGCCAGTGTACTGTAGCATACTGTATTGTACCATACTGCACTGTACCATACTGTAGCAGGCTGTACTGTACCATACTGCACTGTACCATACTGTACTGTACCATACTGTAGCAGGCTGTACTGTACCATACTGCACTGTACCATACTGTACTGTACCATACTGTAGCAGGCTGTACTGTACCATACTGTACTGTAGCAGACGGTACTGTACTGTACTGTAGCAGGCTTTACTGTACCGTATTGTAGCATACTGTACCGTACTGTACCATATTGTACTGTATCGTACTGTACCATAATGTACTGTACCATACTGTACTGCTGCGCCCTGTGTGTCTGTGTGTGCGTGTGTGTGTGTGTGTGTGTGTGTGTGTGTGCGTGTGTGTGTGTGCGCGCGCGCATGTGTACGTGCATGTGATGTAATTTGCATCACCGTGAAATGTTGCGCAATAACATGATATTTCATGCCAATGCAAACTGTACAGAAATGATGACAGTTGCGTGGATGCAACATTGTGCGTTATGTCTGGAGTCTGGACAGGCATGCAGTAGGTATTGTGCATGAAGAGATTTGTGCAAACAGTGTGGTCAAGATAAGAATTGCTTCACATTTCCCCCCTGAATTTGTTTCAGTATTAGGTGGATTGATAATGAGGAACTGACTGCGTCTTTTTTCTGTGTTCTCACATTGGTTACTAAGCAAAATGGTATGAAGATGCCAAACATAATAGACCTACCTCTAAATATAACAACTGGCAACACATGTACAGGTCCAAACCATGTGTTATCAGCCTTCTGCTACCACCTGTTGACCAAATTTGGAACTCTCCACCCAGTTACATTCCATTCTGCAATACATTGAATCTTTATTTTAGTTTTTGCCCAAAATAGGCACCCCAAATGTGGTTAATCTAACAGTAACACTAATCTTATAGAACGAACTACCACTCTCCCTAAGAAGGGCAGAGTCTGTAGATGCCTTTAAAAAGCTGCTAAAAACCCACTTGTTTTGTAAGCATTTTGGTTTGTAATATTGTCTACATACTGTATGTACTGTGTATTTATAGGTATTTTATTCGCTGCTATACTTTAATGCATTGTACTATTGTTTTGTGTCATTTTATTGTACAGCACCTTGTAACATTTGTTTTGAAAGGCTCTTTATAAATACATTGACCTTACCTTACCTTACCTAATCTAACACTGACACTAATACATTCCACCTTCATCACAACACACAACCACTCATTTGACTTTTTCAATGACTTATTGTTATTGTATATCAACACAGTCGGTCCACTATGCAGCACGCCCTCGCATCTAGTGCTAGGCTACAATATTGGCTAAATGCTATTATTCCTCAAATACAAACCGGGTACAGGGTACTGAGGGTACTGAGGGTAGCTTGCTCTGCACTGGCCCGGTTGGGCATCATTGGGTTTTCACTATGCTGGTGGATAAGATAAGGTAATAAGATAATGGTATAATGTGCATGCCTATTTTTGTCTCCACCAGGCCAAAGGCATGGGGAGAGACAGTGTTTTGCGTCCGTGTGTGTGTGTGCAGTACTGAGTCTGTCCATGTGTGTGTGTGTGTGTGTGTGTGTGTGTGTGTGTGTGTGTGTATACGTGCATCCGTCCGTTCCGTCTGTTACCAGCTATTCTCCGACACCGTTAACCCGGTCGGCACCAACATTTGCATGCACACTCCCTGGATGCCAATGATGAACCTCTGCCCCAAATTCCTCAGAAAGGCCTGTTATAGCGCCACCAGGAGGCAGACTATTGAAAAACACGTTTGTCTCCACCAGGCCGAAGGCATTGGGAGAGAGTATGTTTTGCACTCCGTCCGTGTGTGTGTGTGTGTGTGTGTGTGTGTGTGTGTGTGTGTGTGCGTCCGTCCGTCCGTCCGTCTCTTACCAGCTAATCTCCGGCACCGTAAAGGGAGGAAACGGGTCAGCGTACAGGGAACAGGTGAACAACATCATCAGCTATGGAGAGGACAATGGCCTCGTCCTCAACGTGGACAAACAAAGGAAGCTCACACACACACACTGGAACGCCTCACCATCAAGGGGACAGAGGTGGAGCAGGCAGACAGCTTCAAGTCCCTTGGCCTTCATGTGTCAAAACATCTGGGCTGGAAGGAAAACACTGTTGCTACAGTGAAAGAAGAAGCACAGCAGAGGCTGTACTTTATTAGGATGCTGAAGATGGCCGGACTTGGTCCTCATGCAGCCCCTTACTCTGGCCTGCAGAGGACTCGTCGAAAGCGTCCTCACCAGCGGCATCACGGTGTGGTTTGGATACACTACCCAAGCTGAGAGGAAATCGCTGCCACGAGCTGTCAAAAGTGCGGAGAGAATTATTGGATCAAATCTCCCTGCCATGGACACAATGCACACACAGCAACGCTGTAGGAGGAGAGCACAGAGGATCCTTAAGGATCCACACCATCCTGCTCACTCTCTCTGTTCGTGTGGAGGGACTCGGGACACAACCTGAGACACCACCGGCCAGAGAGCATCTCCACCCACACAACACGATTCCATAACAGTTTTTTCCAGGCTACTGTGCGACTATAGTAGCCCGATGACATTAGGGACGGTAGTCAATATGACCGATGAACTGACTCATGATAGATGATTTGATGATTGTTTTTAGGTAGACTATGAAGCACTTATTACTTGCGCAAGCAGAGCGCGCAAGTAATAGTTTCGCCCGGTCCGTAAGCACCGTCCCAGCCAACCCGCCACTTTTGATGTGTATGCAAATAAAACAGCAAATTGTGCCTGATTTGCTGGGACCAGATTACATACATGACCATATTTCTTACGTCAACATTGAGAGCTAGTCATACATATACTATATATATGCAATTTGTAAAATAAAATAGCAAATTGTGCCTGATTTGCTGGGACCAGAGTACATGGTGTGTATATGTATAACTAGCTCTCAATGATGACGTAAGAAATATGTGTATTAAAGGACCCAATGCCAGAGTGTAATTGGTCTTCGATTGTGACGTAATGACGATATGTTTTAGTGTTGGGAGGATTAAAGGTAATGTTCCTGTGTATACATGTATGTAACCTGGTCCCAGCAAATCAGGCACAATTTGCTGTTTTATTTGCATACGCATAAAAAGTGGCGGGTTGGCTGGGACGTTCTTTTTGCGCAATGTAACCACAGTATACCGCTAATCAACTTACAAATTACATATATATATAGTATAATGTATAACTAGCTCTCAATGATGACGTAAGAAATATGTGGATTAAAGGACCCAATGCCAGAGAGTAATTTGGTTTTGGATGGTGAAGTAATGATGATATGTTTTAGGTCACATTCTCACCTAATACTTCGGTAGACTCATGCGTATGGGCGGAGATTTTGGGATTCTTGCATATTTAATTTGCTGCGGTTTGCCTTCACACTGTCATCCGTAGCAATTGGAAACGCAGCAGGGGGGACCTTTATCAATGTGTTCCATTCATAAACCTAGCCTACAACACAGCCTACAACACAGTGAAATCTATTGTGATAAAATTATACTCATAACGTGCATGTGTCGTGCCGTCTGGGACTGGACACCCCCCCCCCCCCCCTCTCTCTCTCTCACTATACGCACGCAGCCACACACTGTTCTTTTGGGCATGCAGGCACAGCGCTGAGCGCACTGATATAACAGACAGCAGCGCAAAATGTTTACACGTTTATTGAGATGAAAGTTCCAGTCACCACTAGTCCCCATTCCCCACACAGTGACAGCACTCCATGTTTACGGCACGCACAGACAGACAGAATATTCTGTAGGCTATAATACTATTACACTGCACTGCAGTGTTCTTCTTTCTTAAGCAATTGATTAATGTACTCGTCCTCATTTCGATCAGGGCTTCAGTCTCCTCATTCGACCACGTCTATCCACGGTAACGGGACATCTTTGCGCTGCATAAAATATGCTTTCTCCGTCTCCAACTGTGTTCAGCTCCTCACCCACCACATTGTTTGCTTAATTTCCTTTATTTACTGCGGATTGCATTCACACCTGCACCGAATCGTAATCGAGTGCGATTGGAAGCGAAGCGAAACCCCCGTTTTTGCTCGGAGTATAATGCGGTTCTTTGATACGCATTACGCTTCGAATGAGCCTTCACACCTGACAAATCGTTTTAATTAAAACGAATTCTGCTGCGCATTTTCAGAAAGTGCACTTCGTTTGGCAGGTGTGAAGGCTCATTCGAATCCTAATGCGTATCAAAGAACCGCATTTTACTCCGAGCAAAAACGGGGGTTTCGCTTCGCTTCCAATCGCACTCGATTACGATTCGGTGCAGGTGTGAATGCAATCCGCAGTAAATAAAGGAAATGAAGCAAACAATGTGGCGGGTGAGGAGCTGAACACAGTTGGAGACGGAGAAGGCATATTTTACGCAGCGCAAAGATGTCCCGTTACCGTGGATAGACGTGGTCGAATGAGGACGAGTACATTAATCAATTGCTTAAGAAAACACATAAACACTGCAGTGCAGTGTAATAGTATTATAGCCTACAGAATATTCTGTCTGTCTGTGCGAGTGTCACTGTGTGGGGACTAGTGGGGACTGGAACTTTCATCTCAATAAACGTGTAAACATTTTGCGCTGCTGTCTGTTATATCAGTGCGCTCAGCGCTGTGCCTGCATGCCCAAAAGAACAGTGTGTGGCTGCGTGCGTATAGTGAGAGAGCGAGAGAGAGAGGGGGGGGGTCCAGTCCCAGACGGCACAACACATGCACGTTATGAGTATAATTTTATCACCATAGATTTCACTGTGTTGTAGGCTAGGTTTATGAATGGAACACATTGATAAAGGTCCCCCCTGCTGCGTTTCCAATTGCTACGGATCACAGTGTGAAGGCAAACCGCAGCAAATTAAATATGCAAGAATCACAAAATCTCCGCCCATACGCCGAAAGTACTTGCGCGCTCTGCTTGTGCACTAGTTGGCCATTTATGGCCTACTAGTGTGCAACATGCAAGTATGCACTCGACAGAGTGCAGTTCTAGTTTATTCTAGGATTTTATGTTGTATGTTTTTTATACCTGTCCCTTTTTTATATGCCGACCCTGGGACCTGCGCTCCAGGATTTCCTATGCACGTGCAAATGGCAAATAAAGTATATTCTATTTTATCAGAATATAGTGATTTAACATTTTAACAAAAAGATATCACGTAACCTTCATTATTAAGGTGTTAGTGAACCATGAGGTGCGAGCATAGTTGAAATGATTGAACGAGGGCTCCAGCTATAGTCATCAATCATTGCACAAGAGAGGAGATCCTGCCCCAAAATCTCGTTCTTTGGACTTTGGTCAACTTTCATGATCACCTCTGATGCAATTTATTTTCACCAGATCGTAAATACAACCCAAATAGGTTACCTCTTCTACTTATGATTATAATGGCCACCAACTGCATGTGGATTAGCTGTGTTTGTTTACCCTGCCTGTCATGTCACACAGCAGGTTTAGTGATTTCACAATGGGCCCCCTTTCCACCGGGATTGACCCGGGTTTGGTTATTTTTTGGTGGTTGTTTATGGTTATGTTGTGGGTTGTTTATGTTTATGTCTAGTCAGAATGACGTGGACCTGGTCCGCCCGCCTCCCATTAGTCCATTTTAATATAGGAAGATATAGTTCATTTGAGCCTTGGAGACAGTTCAGGGGGTTCAGGCTGCTGTATATAGCAAAGCCTTTGTTGGTGTGTCTTTCGTTCTTGTAGTCATATAGCCCTCAAATCTGAGAGAGCCTTTGAGAGTATACATGCCCCAGGACCAGGACATGCTGGGGAGCTGCCATGAATACTGTAACAGCCCTGGGGTTCATTTACACTTGACTGAGGGCCTGGAGGAGCAATAGTTATGAAACCTGAGTAAATTATTCAACGTTTCATCTTGCAGACAAGATGAACAAATTCAAATCATTACGCTCACTTTTACCTGAAGGACTTTTTAAATGATTATTCAAAAAATATTACTTGCACAGTTATATACATACTGTATGTAGACCGTCTACGCTCAAATCATTTCAATTTTATTTGTATTATTATTATATTTATAAAATCTATGCAGCTCTATAGCACCATGTTGTGGAAGTTCTGGTAATGTCTATGCTCTGGTATAATAATGGTGCATGTTATGCATGTCTCTTTTTCTTTTAAAGATTTATTAGTGAGTGTGACACGCAGAAAAGGCCGTCGGGCTCGGGAGTCGAACCCGCAGCACGCCGTCCAGCTGGTTTGGCAGCCTAGGTGCCCAGACGGTTGAGCTAACAGTCCAGGCCAAGTGTCTCTTTTTCAAGGTTTCAAGTGTCACACATCCCTCCTCTGAAACCCATGGCCCATTTTCAGGTCTCAGTCTTTTAAACTCACATTTGTGCAAAAACACTGATTGATGTGACGTTAAATATTTAGTTTTAGGACCTTTTGGATTCAAAGGTAAAGTTCTGATTCTGAATGCTCCACGCTGTTAGCACTGATGCAAGTTGTTCCATCCAAACAAACATTGTGCTACATTGTACATTGGGGCCCTTTTTGGTTTTCTAATCTACGCACCTGTCGCTTTTATATGCGAGGTATGTAGCCTATAATTCTGGGGAAATTGTAAAGTGTGGTTGGCTCGAAGGCACAGACGCCTTAGGAAATGTAGGATGCTCCGACTGATTCAGCTAGCCAATTAGGAAATGTAGGATGCTCAAAACTGATTCAGCTAGCCAATTAGTAAATGTAGGATGCTCCGACTGATTCAGCTAGCCAATTAGAAAATGTAGGATGCTCCGACTGATTCAGCTAGCCAATTAGGAAATGTAGGATGCTCCGACTGATTCAGCTAGCTAATTAGAAAATGTAGGATGCTCCGACTGATTCAGCTAGCTAATTACGATGTCAAGTCACCCCTATGATCATGGGTGGGGAATTATCCTCCCAAAACGGAATTGCTCTGTTGATTCAACCACCCTCGACATGTGATTAAAATTTGAGGGTGGATTGGACATTCCGTTGATTTTATGGCATTATTTTGTCAGGCCTATCACTGTGATGACGCTGGAGCTGTGTGTGGCAATGTGTGTGTACCTGGGATGCCTTCAGGTGCTGCAGCCTTATTAGTTATTACATCTGTTCACCCACTTTAAAAGGCTCTGTGCACGTCGTCAGCCTCTGAGAAGTTTGGTGGGTTGCAGGCCTCCACAGTTATAGGACTACCTCTCTGGCGATTTGGGGCTCTTTAGTCACCACCTTAGTCACTCTCTACGCAGCTCATGAATCTCTGCTGAAGTCCATTATGGTACTGTAATCCCCAACTGTGCGTTCAACCTATTCAAAGAGTTTATTTGTATAGGACACTTCATAGTTCTTGAAAACATTAAGACATTTAGACAGAGCATTAGTACTTTTACACATTTAAATAGAAAGACATTTAAAATATAACTGAAAGAAACTGAGAAGAAATGATGAAACAAATGTCTTAGACATCCCCAGATGGACAGAATAGACAGCGCTTTTTTGTGTTGCTTGAGTTTGCAATCAAGTCCATGTGGTCTTTTGATCAAAGTGAGAGATGATCAGTCAATTTGAACAGCAACAAACAGCCTTAAAATGCAACACATTATAATAAGCTCAGATGTTGTCAAAATTATGTCTGCCTTGCAGGTCTAGAAGAATCTTCAGATGTATGAAAAACAGAAAAAGTCCCAAAATTTAAAAATTCAAACTTTAAACTCACAGGGAATGCAAGAAAGAACAGCCACAACCGGAGCCATGTTTAAGTGGTCTAAGACAGGGGTTCCCAAAGTAGGGTCCGGGGACCCCCAGGGGTCCTTGAGGGAGTTCCAGCTAAATGATAGTTTGGAACCAAATGGACCCTAACATTTGGTTCCATTTGTACACTCTTGATTGCGGGTCCCAGAGATAGAAATGCCATTAAATGGGGGTCCTTATATGTCAAACTCAAGGCCCGGGGGCCAAATCAGGCCTGTGAATTAATTATCTTTTGCCCGCGGGATGATATTTAATTAGTATTAGAACTGGCCCTCTGATATATTGCATGGACCACCATAATACTAAAAGTCCCAAAATGCACTGCGAGTGCATTGTCACGTATCGAGGGCCCACAAGCGCAAGCATGCATCTTCTCTTCACTATTGATCAACAGTGAAAGTATATCACTTGTGGTCGTCTTTCAGCTACCCCTCTCCCCAAAAATGGCCCGTGTGTTGAAACACAGTCCGGCCCTCGACTTGTACCAATTTCTTTATTTTGGCCCACTGTGTATTTGAGTTTGACATCCCTGCCTTAGACTAATGCATGTCTGTTTAATGTCCTTGACATTAAACAGGTTCAGAATCACTGCTAGAGCCGTAAAAGTCTTCTCTCATGGGGGTCCTTGGCATATCTTTTCAAATGGGGGTCCTCGGGGTAATTGGTGTCAATTTGGGGGTCCGCACACCAAGAGTAGGGAGGTGCTGACCACGGGGGACAAACTTTAAAATAGAAAGGAGAAGGTCGCAAACACATTTTATTTGGGGGGGTCCTTTACATGACAACGTTTGGGAACCAGTGGTCTAAGAGGAGGAGGAAGTGCCCATGAAGGTGTCCAGCAGCTTTTGGATGACGGCTATTTTTATGCATCCCTCCAGAGCTTGGCACAGCTTGCCCACGGTGCAGCCCACGCTGCCTTCCTTCATCCTCCAGCGCTCCAGCATCTGGTGCACCTTCTCTGGCAGCCCGTCGCGGCTGTAGTCGTGGTCGATGGTGTCCACCTCCACGTCGGTCAGGCCGAGGCGCCGCGCGCAGCGCTTCCAGTTAGAGCCAATGTTGTCCCTTAACAGGTCCAGGTGCTCCTCGGTCACAGCATGCTCCTCTGGTTGTAACATTATAAAAGGGGGGAAATATCATGGGTGGTCTTAAAGCCGAAGCGATATCTGAGCTGGTACAACACTGCTATTCTATTCTGCCACCAAATATTCTCACTGAAAACCACCCTAAAAAGAGCAGCTGTCGCAAATTGCAACATGGACCTACTCTTCTAGTGTTCCAATCAGTAAGTTGAAGGTCTCCCACTCCCACATATACGTTTATTTGTGCTAGGGCAGCGGTCCCCAAACCTTTGTGTCAGTTTTTTAAACACATAAATATAGGCATGACTTACCATACTTGTGAATGGCCTCTTTGAGGGAAGAGGAAGCTGAACCGTTGGACTGAAAGGATGACAAGCTGCAAAGGGAATCAGGGCTCCTCAGGTGCAGGGTGTTGTTGTGGCCAATCTGGACACCAGTGGCATTTTGGATGATAAGTTTTCCTTGAACACACACAAACACACTTTAGTATACGCACGGAGATTACCTGGCAGAGGCAATCAAGCACATTTCAGAAATCTGTGTGTATGTGTGTTTGGTAACACGGAATCGCTTCAGAAAAGAAAATGTATATATATATATATATATATATATATATATATATATATATATATATATTTCACCTGCACTTGTGTCTTGCAGTGATCTGATCTGGGTGAAGTCGGGGGCAGTCGTATCGGGCACCGGGCAGGACTGCTGCCGTGGGAACGGGGAGTACGACCATTGCTGCGAGTGTTGGGTCAAAGACGGGGTGCTCTGCGACGTGGGCATGTAGCTCGCCGGCGGTCGGTACGGCGACGTGGTCACAGACTCGTAGAGGTCGTCCGCCGTCGGGTGGCAGTAGCCGACGTCGTCTTGACTGGCGGGCTGGACCGGCTCGGCTTTGGTCCAGGACGTGACCGAAGACGACAGCGGGGAGGAACGGTCCTGCACCGGCTGCCTGTCTCTGTGGTCCCACGAGCTGAGACGCTGCGGGTGGTGCAAGTGGTTCTGGTAGCCAGGGTTCTGGCAGGGGTTGGCCGAGTCGGGCTGCTCCGCACAGACGTAGCTGCCATTCTTGTGGTACCGCAACTCCATTTCTAGTTTGTGCTCCAAGGCTGAAGGGCCGTTGGACGCCCTGGCATCCGTCTCGACGCAAGGCTCCACGACGGGCTCGTGTGGAAGGTAGTGCAGGTCCTCGATGCTGGCCTCCACGGGAACAGGGACCGCTCCGCTTCTCTCCGAGCTCACCAGCGGTGCTGGACAGTCTGTGAGGTGAGAAGGCAGGATGGAGTTAGGGGGGGCTGTGTCCACAGAAAGCTTTTTTTATGAGCAGAGGGGTGCTTTGGATATCTTGTCCATAGCGCTCGCACAGTGTTTATTGACACGCGCAACATTAGAACCAATTAAACTGGTGCCGTGCTTTGTCACCTGTGTTATTAGCACAAATAACTTAGCTGAAAAAACATAGCATGGATATGGTACCATGGTTGTGGTAATGATTCAAAGTCGGGTCGAAAATTACCGGGTCCTCTAAAAAAAAAAGAAGAAAAAAAAAACGGCAGACAGCGAGAGCGCTGAAGCGCGATGCTTTCTGGGAAGAGGAACACTTTAGCGCATCTTTATCATAGAAATGCTCAAAAATGCTTTGGTAACACGGAATCGCTTCAGAAAAGAAAATGTATATATATAATAATCATAACCATAATCATTTCTCTACACAGTTGTGCCAAAGGAATCATTTATTAGGTTAAAGTTCACATATGTTGGATTATAATATGCCAAGACGAATGTAGACTATGGCAGCAGGAAGATGGTGGGGTTGAAGTGGGTTCATCACTCACCTTCTGGCGGCATGGATAATGACTTCATTTTCTCAACAAGCTCCTCAGGACCCTCATACAAGTTCTGCATGACAAAGAGATTAAGTTTAAAAGTCAGGAGGTGGAATAAAAAATATAAATTAAATATTTGTTTCCGAACCTATCTAATTTCACTTTCAGCAATGCTGCCAATTATTGACATGCATACAAGCTCACTTCATTAAAATGAATGAAATAAACTAAAAATAAAATATGGTACAGTCTATAAGGGCCACCACACAATCTTGACCGCCCACCAGAGTATGATTTTTTTAGTAGGCAGCCGTGAATAGGCCAAAAAAAGTAAAATAACACACATATATATATATATATACAGTGCCTTCCGAAATTATTCACCCTCATCTTTTCCACATTTTGTTTTATTACAGCCTTATTAAAAAATGGTCAGAATTCGCTCAGAATTCTACACACAGTCACACAATGTCGCATAATGACAAATTTAAAGGGGTATTTCAGAAATGTTTGCAATTGTGTTAATGTGTTAGTGCTCACTTTCAGTAAAGCTACGTCCTGCTGCCTCCTGCATTATGTGCAAATTCAGGTGGTACGCAGGTGCGTTGAGTGATATCCGAGTACTTCCAAAATGGTTTATACCACTTATGTCATCACAGTAAGTAATTGTTTTCATGCATTTACCGTCAGTGTGTTGTTTGGTCATCCCAGGCATAGATATTTAAAAACCCGTGTGAAGTGAGTGGTGCAACTCCTTGTGGGGGTGGGCGGAAGTTCCAGACCCACAGGAACGCACCCAGGGTGCCGGCCCGCGTCCGAAACAGTTGAGAAATGACAGAGGGGGGTCCCTCTACTGTACCCTCTACTGTACTGTACTGTACTGTACTGTACTGGCACACCCGAAATCACCAGTTAATATGTGCGTGTGTTTGTGTGTGTGTTAGGTTGCACACAGGTGGTGAAAACCAACCATGTTGTTTTCGTGCTCAGACGCACCCAGCCACCCACACACACATAGCTCCGTAAGGGAGTGGTTGCACCACCAAAAATACATGCCTCATTGGCCGCTGCAGTTCATTGGAGCGACATGTCTCCAATGAAGGCAGGAAGTCAAGCGGAAGTGCTGAAGGCTTTTTTTTTACTACAGTAGCCTACATGACAAGACAAAGGCAAGACAAACAAAAACACAAACTACAAAGTGTATTATTAATACAACATCAGAGCCAGGGGAGCTCAAGTGACTACTGGCCAATCACAGCGCATCTTTTCCGGGACTTATGTCCCGCTCATGCTTCGCAAGGAATCTCAGGGAAAATTGTGCCTTCAATTTTGACACGAACCTCATAGCCGGAAAGGGCGTCTATGTTTATATGTCTCTGATCCCAGGCATGGGAATGCCCGCATATATGGTGACATCATCAGGGATGATGATCCTTGCTGCCCCCATATGGGAAAGCCCCCATATATGGTGCCCAGGTCTCGTGACATCACGTGACATCATCAGGGATGGAGAATGGAGATCCCTGATGTCATAGTGAATGCGACCTGCTGTCGCGGTTAAGCCCATATATGGAGATCTCTGATGTCATCTATAATCTATATTGGCCATCAACTCTACATGTGACCTCAAACCCTTAGATCTCCATATATGGATATATGTCGGAACCTGTTCTGTCCTCTTCAATGACTCCCATTTGACTTATACCTGTCTATTCAAACTCGAGACGGGCCCGCCCCAAAGTTATTAGGGCAGCCGTGCCCGGCAGCCGGCGAACAAGAGGCCCGAAAATTAAGGCCCGGCCCTACCTGGGCCCTCATCAAACCCTGTACACTCAAGAGAACGTCCCCGCTACGACCCTTAGATGTCCATATATGGAGCCGACCTGTTCTGACATTCCATATGTTGATCTGACGTCATCAAACCCTGTACACTCAAGACATGCTCCTTATATGGCGAGTACAGAATTCATTCCATGTTGATCTGACCCCCCCCCCCCCTTCCCCATGCCAAAGCGCCAGCGCTCGCCCAGCAGCCTGCCGTCAACGTGGCGGATGCGTTGCACGCAACCTCGCTCTTTAGGTCGAGAAGCGACCTCGCCCTCAGGCGTCTTACTGGTAGTGTAATAACTGTAATAGTGTAATAATGGGCAGACTTGCAAGGCGCACCAGACTTGGCACAACCACTGTTCAGGGATCTACCATCAGGGGCTACGTGTGGCCCCTGGGTGTACTGTTCTTCACTGTTTTCTCAACTGTTTCGGACGCGGGGCGGCTCGCCAGAACCGGCCCAGCCCCCTGGGAGCGTTCCTGGGGGTCTGGATGTTCCGGGGACCCCCCGGCGACCGCCGGGGACCCCCACACGGTAACTGTCATTTCTCGACGGTTTCGGACGGGGGGGACGGGGGACGGGGACGGGGGGCTTGTGGGAACCGGGCCGGCACCCTGGGCGCGTTCCTGTGGGTCTGGAAGTTTCAGGGACTCCCCGGGGACACCCACACGGAGTTGCACCAGTTACTTCACACAGGTGTGATTTTTTCCCCTTTACACTAAATGTCTTTGCTGAAAATAGACAATCTACGAGCTCACAACGTGTCGTGTTGCAACGCATTGTGATCTTGTATATCTGCTATGTTCGCCAAATGTTTACCCCAGAATAGGGGCGCTAGGGCAGGCCATGTGGTTAAACTTACCCTTAGACCAAGCGAGTCTCTCTCTACATCTGGTTCCATGTTTTCCTTGTAGACAGGCAGGAATAGGTTGTAGCTATCTGAATAGTTGGAAGAGAGGAGGCACTGTAATTAAGTTAACGGAGTCATATGACCCTGGGAAATTAACACTACACAGCAAAAGCCAAAGTGTTCATTTAACTCCGAGGGTGTCAAAAGGGGCCCGTGAGAGACTTTTCACCCCTGCAAATTAATGAGACGTGCAGAAGCAGTCGAGTGCTGCAGTCATTTATTTGGGCAGTCTATTTTGGAAGTGCCCAGGTAACTTTCTTTTCGGACTTTTCACACTATCAAAGTCAAATTAGCACTCAGGATTTTGTAGTGGAATCACACAATAACCCCTGTATAAGATTCTACACCACAGCCTCAGCAGTCAGCAGATACTGTATGCATGCCGTCTTTGTTTCTTTGAGCGTGCACACACACACACACACACACACACACGCACAGGAGCTGTCTTCTGCTCAGGAGCTGTCGTTGCTATGACAGTAGTCTACAGCCGTTTTTCTGTCATAGACAAGCGGAGCAGCAGCATTTGTCTGACCACATTTGACAGGCATCTAAACATTCATTCACTCCAGAAATGCATAGCTATAAAACTAATACATAATACATGTGAAAAAGTTATATTTTGTAAAGGCATACATCAACGAAATTGGGAGGATATTTCCAACTGTACACGCAATTAAAATCGCGCAAATTATAACGTAATAAACGTATATAATATAATATAACATGTACAATGTTACAACTTACAAGTTAGATGCTTAATCATTCAGCCATTTAAACAGTGCTTTACTGGCTCATGTTAAAAACATCAGAGCACGCGTATGTGCAAGATGATTTTGACCACATACTCCAAACCACAGGGGGAAACCGTTTCTTAGTGGCCTTCTAGCAAGTCGTTTGATCGTATTCCGTTTGTTCATGTCGTACAATCTGACGTTTCAAAGCTCCCACCAAATGTACACTAGCACAGGCTGTGTAGGATCACTTTATGAATCTCACGTGTATGGTGTACAATGGTGTATATATATATATGGTCATTCCTAAGCAAAAATGTAAGGCAGAATATACAGTGTTTTGGTGTTTTCAGCATTATGTCATAGGCTACTTTAGCTATTGAAAAATAGCAGATCTACAAGTGCCGAGTGCCGCGCTACGAGCTTGTAGGTCCGCTATTTTTTTAAACATTGCGAAAATGTGGCGCAAATCTTTGAATATATATTCTTTCAGAGCGAACGTTTTTAAGCCAAATCTTTGCTTCTGGGTCCCTGGAACAACATATAATTAGTACATTTATTTCTGGGGGTCCTTCTTGACATCAAAATGTTTGTAAACAACTGACACATAGGAACATGAGGTTTTTCAGAAAACGGCCGGGAATTTGAAGGCATCTGTAGAATGGTCCTCAGTTCTAACTGGGTCAAAGGTGAAAGGGTACCTTCAAAAGTTGGCCGTTGCTGGGGTTCATGCTGCCAGCAGCTCCTCATCAGCTCAACGATCTCCGAGGGCGTGTCCTCTGAGATCAACTCCTCAGCAGGTCGGTTACCATTACACACACACCAGCATAGATGCTCCTCGCTCCTGGCATCTGTTACAGGCGTAAAAATAGATATGTTTGTGTGTTTATACATATTTATAAATTATTATATACACATATATTACTACTACTATTATTATTGGACCACTTAATTCCTATGCCTAGGTAGAGCGACATTGGATGACTTTTATTTATAGTCAGACATAGAACGACCCCCCTAGTTTATAATGCAAAAGTGTTAGTTACCGGTTCTTGGCGTCTGAATTGCCCCGGCAACGGTTTGCTTCCACCTTGGCGACGTCATTGATTATATATCCTTCCGTCCACGCCTATCTTTAGCGACGATCTTTAGCAGCGTTTATCTCGGAATTGAGGCTCAGATTGAGGTGATCGTACAAAACGTCAATGTTTTGGGAGCTCAATGAAAAGAAATCCCCGCGACCTCGCGGTACCGTTTCAGCAGACGAAAGCGAAAGTATCCAGAGTGCCCCCTTCCGGTTCATCAAAAATCACCTGGTGGCTCTACAAAACAAGAGCTAAAAGCGAGGCACTCTGAGCCAACCACTAGATGGGGCCGTTGGCCTTCAAAGAGTTAAACCACTACTCAAAGTATATTGCTGTCCGGAGGAAACCTCATAACACCCTTTACGTCTGTGTTTCGAAAATATTGAACGGAGGAAACCTCATAATACTCTTACGTCTGTGTTTCGAAAATATTGAACCAATGGAAAGTAGTAAAAAAACGCATTGGACAAAACCTCTTAACTCCATTGGACCCTCAAACTGTCTGCTAAAACAGCTAACTCCACCACCTCTCTCCTTCTCATGCAAGTAATTGACAATATCTAAAGTCATAACACCAACTTTGATGAGGCAGTATCGTTATGAGGTTTCCTCCGGACAGCAGAGATTTGCAAAAAACAGAAGCTCACTGTAGATCTGCTCACCACCAGAATATGGATGCTCTACGGTTTAAGTCGTTCATTTATTATCCCGGACCGCGGGGGGGGGGGCTAACGCTCCGGTTCGGTCTCTATCCTTTTATTATTCTATGTTCTATGATTAACACCCTTGGTGAGTCCACTCACTCTCATAAGGTTCTTCGCCGGTGAGGACAACCCAGACCACAATTCCAAAGCTATAGACGTCAGACTTCTCCGTGGAGCGGATGTGAATACTCTGCAGGTGTTCTGGAGCCATGTAGCTCAGCGTGCCCGCGCCCCTGGTGCCAGCCCCGGTGTGCCCCATGCGACTCTTCCTGCGAGTCTCCTCCTTTGTGAGTTTGCTCCATGTCTGGCAGGTGGCCATGCCAAGGTCTGCAATCTGCCAAGCATGCAAGCAAGCAAACACACAGACACACATGCACGTTCAATGCAGAGTAATATAGTTAAGAGAGTGGCGACATTAGCGTTGACTCCCATTGTAACAATGGAATGCGGAAGTGCTCATTCTATCTCAATGGGATAGTTCCAGCCATAGGAGCAATGTTTGGAACTATAGCCCACTAGGCACCCGCTTTGCGGCGAGATCAAAGCGTGTCGCTACTCTCCTACTCTACACTCTGGTTCAATGTACACAGCAAAGAGTATTAGTTTATAAATGATTCATTAGAATTTATATAGAAGAAAGACATTATAATTACAAAAAGAAAGATTAAAGAAAAGGGGCTTTAAAGAGATTTAAAAGTTTTATGGGATCTATTAAGTCAATTTGTACACTTATACAGTATGTTTTGGCCAGTAATCTGTACTATATTGATGTACTGTACAAGGGCCACAGTCATCTTATAGTGTGCTGTACCTTGATGTGAAAATCCTTGTCCACCAAAATGTTTTCAGGTTTCAAGTCCTTGTGTATGACGTGGTTCTTCGTCAGGTACACCATGCCCTCCAGAATCTCTAGGATAATTCTGCCCTTGATGGATATTGGCACAGGAACCTGGAAGACATATTTATGCTTAAAACCTGGAAGATGTGTATATGTGCTTTAATTAATTTGTTCCATTTAAAAAATAATGCACGCATGTACTCGTACACGCAATGCAATTCCCCTCCTGGGAAATTATATCACACCAGGTTCAATTATACAACAAATGCATCTCGCTCCAGCTCTTGTTCAGGTGCATTTCTCTTTTTCTTTTTTTATTATGCTTCTGTGTGATCTTATTCAAAATCCGACAATGCAATTATATTTAATTCTACTTTGAAACAGCATCAAATTCCTAACGGAAATGCATATAGAGAGGTAGTGTGCAAAATATGTTTTCTTCAATCAATAAAAGTACATGCCAGCCCACCCCCTATCCATCAGCATGAGAGAAAAAAAAAAGAAAAGAAATGTGGATATTACATAACAGTGCCTAGCTTTCAAAGGAGTTACCGGTATGACAGTAGGTTGTATGGAAATGCTGAACAAAGCCCAAAATAGGCACTCCGGGGTTAATATGTGTCTAAATTTGACTGAGGGACTGCCATTGGATTGTTTTGAATTTTCGTAGCTTCAAATAGAGATATTGGTTGTTCAGTTTGACCCATCAGTTTTGGCTTATAGAGTAATGTCTTGCAGAAAACAGCGAGTTGAGAAAACAGGCTTGAAAGGTTCACTTCTGTGGTCTTTAACGTTACACCTAGCATGCATGTTTAAGCATTTATTTCATATTTACATGTCCATTTCAGCTCTGACACTTATTTCAGACATGCTCTAGCATGTGAAGAGTCTGTGTGTGCTATTAAATCAATCAAGAGAGGATACGTTTTTCTCCTCTGGAGTTTGTGCGTTGGCAGGCTCTCAGTCAAATCTGGTCACATATGTTTAAATCTTTCCATTATTTTTGAAAGAAGCATCCGCGCAAGAAGGCATCTAACCTGCTGTAGCATGACGAGCAGGTTTCCCTTGGGGATGAGCTCCATGACCAGAGAGTAGTCCCCATCCTCCATGATCACACCCAGCAGCTTCACCACCCGCTCATGGTTCAGCCTGGTCATCAGGCTGCCCTCCTCCAGCAGGGACTTCTTACTGCCCCTCGGAAACAGAACAACGGCACGGTTAGGCCTGGGATGGGAAACCTTGACGATGGAGAGGGCAGTCGTAGCAAAAAATAGCCGATCTACAAGCTCAAAACGCGTCGCCCTGCGGCGCGGTTTGAGCTTGTAGATCTGCAATTTAGATTTGTAGATATGATTTTTTTTTGCTATTTTTTAATTGGAATCCTGAAATGTAACATTTTTATTTAATTTCAAATGCATTTAGTTATACTTATGTTAACTTTATGAACTTAAATGCAAATACAATGGACATAAAAAAGGCAATTATTTTGTAATACTTAATATAGACTGAAGTAATACAAGCGGGTCATGTTTGCATGTTTGAAATTGTAACAGCTGAAATCAATGTCATCAATATTTAGATATTAACCTGTGGGCCGCATTAATTGAAGGTGGGGGCCACATGTGGCCCCCGGGCCGCCATTTGCCCATGTATGGGTTAGGCTGTCTACAGTGTCACTGGCACTGCACAGTAACATCACCCGTTTTAATTTAACTCAACTCAGTGTACAAGTGTAATGTAATAACATTTTATGTTGTATACTCTCTTGAGTAACAAAATGGATGAACTGGAAAGGTGCAATTTTGATAAATCGCATGCGTGGTGGCCCCATGGATGTGGCGGCGAAAACTGTGGGAGAAGTAGCTCGCCAAAAGCCAAAACAATTGCAAACATAGTCAATATTATTACTGTTAAATAAATAACAGGTGCAAGTACTTGCCTAATGGCAGCCAACTGCACTAACAATGTTTACTGTGAGTGTGGTAAACAGCTCCATAATATCAATACTCTATATGGAGCTGGCCTGTTCTGACAATGACATCACTCCATATTTGGGCATATGCCTGACACAGAACTCCATATATGGGCATAAAAGGTACACAGACAGATGGGTGGAGCGGGTACTCTGACACAGGTACAACGGGTATTGCATAGCCAGGTGGGGCATGGATCTCCAACTTCCATCGTTACCGACTCAGAGCTCTACAGCCGGACACCAGTCTAGTCATTCTCAATCTCAAAAACTGAAAAATGTAAAAGGATAAAAAACAAAAAACAAAAAACAGGAAACGTGATTAAATGTGTCATGCATGCACCTTCCGTATTAACCACTTAAACCCAACATCCGTATTCTGGGGGAAACCTTTGCAAAAAATAGCAATAGCAATAGCATTTACAAGCTCAAAACACAAGTCACAACACATTGCGATGTTGTGTGAGCTTGTAGATCGGCTATTTTCAGGGAAGGTATTCGGTGTAGAGCACAAACTAACATGAAATGCACTATGAAGCGCTGAGGGACAGTTGGTCAACCAAGGGTGTAAAGTGGTTAACAGAAACACTGGTACTGTAGGACAATGGACAAAGTCCACAGTTCAGATTACTTCTCTTTTATGTTCGTGAATAGGAACTTGGTTGGTTACTGGTTAACTAACAGTAATAGATGGATGCATTATTTGGAAGTGGGCAACCCAACCCTAACTTCATTGAATGTGTGCTCTGGGACTGGAGAATATTAAAGGTGATATAGACAAGTTTTCAGCCATCATTTAAAATATATATAAATGTATTCTTTTGGCCTTTCCCCCCTGTATCTTTCCCTATATTATGATGCTGAGGTGTTCTCCTGCAACAGCACACTCCCCCTTTCCCCCCTGTGGCTGAATGCACTGTTTATATCCACTACAGTTTACTACTCGGGACGTCGGAGGGGATTTAAACTTTTAGCCAATTGCAGCGCGAGGCTGTGACGGTGTGTTCAACCCAGCACTGCAGTATTGTAATGAAAACGCGATGCGATTTCAATTGCAATGTATAATATTATCCCCATATCTTAGTTTCACTAACATTGTTCATGTGAAATAGTATGTTTATGATTTAATATGTAAGCCTATTGAAATTATGAGAATCGCTATGTATAGTGCATGGTTGGGTGGTGTGAAACTGAACAACACCAGCAGCAATAAGCACCCGTGACCCCACAGAACTCAGGATCCTTAGTCACAGAACAACTCAGACCCCAATAAAATCTCCTGTTTAGGCCTACATCAATATCGTTCTCGTTCATGTGGAGTGGGTTGTATGTGCTTTTGTTGAAATGGTGGAAGTGGAAGTGAGTAATAGTATTTCACCCTGCACCGCCGCGGCGACTGCCTGCCGGCCTGCCGGCCGGCTTGAAGCATGCATTCAACCGGTGCTCGCCAACGGTGACAGGCCGTTGCGGATCATCATAGCGATTTTTCTTCATTGCAATGAATAACCGTGGACAGAGTAGTTCACATGAATGAACGATGCTGTAGTGGCATGGGGCATTTGAGGGGCAATATGTTTTATATGCACGATTACAAATAAAAGAGAATTTAATTGAGAGCCAGTGAGTCTCCTCTACTTCCTACTTCCTCATTTGCGGGACTCGGTGTGATATTGCGATTATGCTAAGATGTCGATAGAAATTCATAATTTTGTAATGTCATATTTAGCCATACGAGCGCAATATCCATAGCGTCCCAGCAGCAACAACAATCCCATAGCCTGAAGTGACCTGGCTCAGCCAATAGAATGAGGGGGGGAGGGGGGTGGAGCTAGATATGCATTTGTTTGGAAACACTCACTCACTTCTGTGTACAAACACTGGAAACTTGTCTATATCACCTTTAAGCATCTTGTTTACACAGAAAAAGGGGGATCCCATCCCATCCCATCCCCTGGCCTGGCCTGGCCTACATGACTCACTCATTGCGTTGAGGGCCTGTGTAGACGGTCTTCAGCACCACATGGCCCAGGGTCTTGTGGTAACACAGGTACACTTCACCAAACCCGCCGTAGTCCAAAGGCTCCTTTTTGATCAAGTCAGATGAGCTCATATGAAAGGATTCTGGCGCAGCTGTGGCCATGCCTGCCCTCCTAACAGCTAGAAACAAGAGTTTACGAGACAGAAGATTAATTGACAGACACGGCATGCAACAATGTAAACAAGGTGACAACATGGACGTAAACAAATGACAACGCGTGAATATCAGGCTGAACTGAAGCAATGCTAGAAAATGAAACAGCTAGTTCCAATAGCGAAACCCCGGAAATGGGAACCAGAAGAAACTTCCACAAACAAAGTAAGAACGAATAGTAGTCAAACTCGTCATTTCGAGCAAAAATAATTAAATCACTGTCAATCGTGCAGTATCAATATCAGGTTTGGAGGTAAACGCGGCTTACCAAAACACAATCAGCCCACAGCAGACTTGCAGAACAACTTTAGTTCCTGGAGCGATCGTTTAATGCTGTCGTCAATAATACTGTTACTGTACAGTCTGAAGTGAAACTGTTGCTGCAGTGGATGGGAATGGAACACAACACATCCAGAACGATAAGTCAATAGCAGAGCAATGGCTTCCATCTGTAATGAAAACTATGTTTTTAAAATGTCACATTCCATTCCTCATTGCGCATTAGCCCAAACATTTAGATAATGTTTGGGCTAATTGCGCATGATCATCATTTTCATCATCATAAAATTAGATCATAAAACATAGATCATTATTAATGATTAATCGAAAAGCAGCAAATTGCACAGCAGGCGACCTGGCGATTGACATAGATAGATATCAGCAAATAATAGGCCAAATAACGTAGCCTGCAATATCATATGATGATCATAAGATTTTATATTGTAGGTTGTGGTATTTCGTAGACTGGTGTTTGTTGTGAATTTGTGTGCACACAACACAAGTTATATTCAAGAGAAGAATAATCCAGCAGTCAATTGTATTGTTGTCTCCCTCTACTGGTGGGATTACAGTAATGCAATTGAAACTCGCCGGGGTTATCCGTCTGATTTTTAATGAAGCATAGTTTTGGGAGGAATTTTGTAGGCTTCTAGTTTCGGCCGAAGTTGATAATAGCCTGTTCGTGTACCATACAATACAATAATACAGTTTAACACACAACATTCTATTATGATTTATCTAAACACTACATTTACATGTAATTTAGAAAAAAATGATTAGGCCTACAAAGAAAAACAAATGTTTCTTTGAAACTTGAGGTGTGTTGGCCTACCATTGGGTATCCTTGCACATTAAATGATCTCAGAAGTGTCAAAAGCGAAATACCCAGGGAAATACCCCTTTAAACTGTTCCTCCTTTTGCCAGGGGAACCCCCTGGAACTCCCCCAAATGCCCCAATGAATCTGATAGCCTGGCATGGCATGGCCAGACTAATATATCACTGTCTGGTTTCCAGGCTACAGGTCATAACCCCGACCCCCCTGGGAGACGCAGACACGGACAACACTTTGAGGACCACACTGAACCAGTGGGATAACTGGGATTTATTTTTATTTTTATTTTATTTTATTTTATTATTTTGGCAAGTGAGAAAACTACAAATCCCATAAAGAAAAAGCAGCATGGGGTTTAGACAGATTAGTGGAGCGTAGACTAGACATGCACGAATACATACAGACGGTGCTTGTCCGCAGCAGCTGCATGGGAGCCCATTCGGAAAGCCGTCATGCCGTATGATAATTCAGCGTGGACCAGACGACAGCTAATGTCAGTGTTGCCGTGCATCATTTCTTCTTGAGCACATTCTGTCGCCATCATGGGTAATGGTATCAATAAGGTATGGCTTTCCCTTTCAATTGTATGCGCTTATGCATCTTATATATTATATACACGGTCTTCAAGTGAAGTTTACGATACCTCGGTGATTTGGTCACACGAGAGATCTAGACAATATGATCTATGAGTGCTGGTTACATACACGGGTTTTTGTTTTAACTGATTGGAAAGCATGTTTACTCAAATAAAGCCTAAATATAGCAATTTGTTTATGCGAAAATGCATTCACCGTGACCTAGCCTAATTAATCCCACAGGCTAGCTAGATGGATGTCCAATTGTCCCAATGCATGCCAATGACATACTACATGATTGTGTATGTCTGACAATGACACTGACTGACACAATCACACAATTACTTTCTAACCATTCTACAAGTCCTCTCTCTCTCTCTCTCTCTCTCTCTCTCTCTCTCTCTCTCTCTCTCTCTCTCTCTCTCTCTCTCTCTCTCTCTCTCTCTCTCTCTCTCTGACTGTATAATTTAATTGCTACCAGATGAGCCCACAGCCATCAGAATAGATGAGTGATATCCGTCCTCTGTTATGATTTCGCCCTGTCCTATGATCTGCTCACTGGCATACCAGTACAGTGACATGTTCATGTTGCACCAGTTGTCTGAGCCCTCTCAGCTGTCTGTCTGTCTGTATGGTCCTTCTAAATATAGGCTACCACATCAGCATTTCAACAAGGATGCTTATGCCTCTCTCTCTCCACACAGGTCCTGCCTGACTTATATTTGGGAAATTTCAAAGGTGAGCCAAACAGTATATGTTAATTTATTTGTAATCCTTTATTTCTCTCGTGGATGCTAATAACTTGTTCATTTGCATTTCTTTCAAAGATGCGAGATGCAGAGAGCAGTTGGCAAGAAACAACATCACTCACATCTTGTCAATTCATGACAGTGCAGCTCCTATCCTCCAGGTAAGACATGCTCATAATAATGGCTCTTTCTTCGCAGACTAGGAACTGTGTGTCACTCCAATTGCTCAAGTAAAGGAGACTTATAATGACTGAAGCCAAAGTCAATAGTGTGACCCTAGTGACCGAAACCCTGTGACTATGACAGTGCGGTACACGTGACATCGGCTCTGAGTGACAGTCCATGGACCAGTCTTTCAGGTAATTCAGGGAAGTTGGTTGCCCTGCAGTATTTGCTAACACTATAGTCTGTGGCGTTTCCCCAAACAAACGGCTTCTCTTTCCTGAAGGAGAATGCAATTTAACAGAGAGAGAGAGAGAGAGAGAGTGTGAGTTTATTATTCTCATGTATCTAGGACACTACATACCCCAGCCAACATTTGTTAGGGCCAGTGGGCTGCATTGTGTTTTTGTGTGGGCTGAGAATTACATAGCAGTATGATGATCGTGTGGCAGCAGCTGCTTTTGTCTGTGTGGACTTTTTGTATTGACTCCAGAGTGAAGCTTCCCTGCCTACTTGCTGCAACTAGTTTTTTCCCCCCACACATTCCTAGTCACTAATCACTATTGTGAATGAGGGAAAAGCTGACAAAGGTGAGATCAAGTCAAAGTTTTATTTGCATATAGCACATTTCATACACAGTGAAACACAATGTGTTTCATGCATACGGAATATTATATATAAAACATAGATGATATGTGTGGGGGTAAGGTTTGGGGCACACCATGGTTTTTGGGCGAGAATCCCCTTTGGTGTTAGCATTATGTAATGCTTTAGCTATTGAAAAATAGCAGATCTACAAGCTCATAGTGAGCTACGAGCTTGTAGGTCTGCTATTTTAGAAAAATCGAAGAACGACTGACATAGAAACATAACTTTTTCAGAAAACTGTCATTTTCAAACAGACATTTTTAGAATCTGATCTCAGGTCAAAATGGATTAAAGGGTGAGAGAGGGATACGGTTTAGTTAACAAAGCAGATAAGATCAGTACACAAAAGTAAATTGCACAGATGCTCATGCAAATGAAACAATGCGTGTACAGTACATTAAATACAATAACAAAGAGGGAGGCATCACAATGGGCTTGTCTTGACGCTATACTTGCTGCATGATCCGTGTTGTGGACCATTGGAAATGTGCCGCAAACACATTCAAGCGCTTGGTTGATTGGTATCGATACGACCAAAATGGCAAAATGGCCACCGTGTGAAATGAGTATGGCCTACTGTTTTGGTGTTCTGTGATCACGATTGAGTAAACCACGCATACGGGTAATTAATTAGTACTGTATTGTCTCATAGGAGATGACCTATCTCTGCATTTCAGCAGCCGACCTGCCCACACAAAACCTGTGAGTACCCAGTAGTGTGCAATAGAACAGCAACACGGTACAGGACAACAAAATGCTGAACCAAATCATGCCAGATATGATCCATTCGAGGCTGCACTGTGTGTGTGGGAGTCAACAGGTTCATTTTCCTCAAGCTAACGTGAAAATGATATGCTTCCAACAAGCTCTCAATTCGATTATGAACAACAGCTCTGAATAGGTTGCAATGACAGTAGGTCTACTAGAAAAAACATGTTTTAAAATAATGAAACTTAATATTGGACATTCATGTGTAAAAACACTTTTTTTTTTGCACAAAATATGACAAGGCACACAGGCACATGCATTCACAAGCATCACTATTGACCACTGAGCCATTTAAATAAACACTAAACTAATTATTATTATTATTTTGAAAATATTCTGTGTAGGTCTCCTTTGTCATTGTCTCTTACAAATAGTACACACACACCCCCCATGTACACTTTTTGTTGCAGTTCTTTGAACAGGAAGGAAGCCCTGTGCTCAGCTCTGCAGTTTAACCACGACAGTCGCTGCTGTGCCTCTATTTTTTACCTTCCTCCTCAAATACACACATGTGCACGCACACACACACGCACACGCACGCCCACGCATACACGCCAGTGAGATGCCCAGTCACTTCAGAGTAGCATGTGAAATCTGCAAGTGAAAGGAAAGTCAAATGCAAGCGCGTACAGGTACAGTCGCACACACAAGCCCATCCACACAAACAAACATGTGTACATACACATGTCATACATGGATGCATGTCCATTTTCTACTATAGAACCATACTCAAGATTCAGGTTCGATAAAACGGGGTGTCTGTACTTGCACACAGTGCTGTAATTATACCAGGCTCCTTTATTAACTTAACGTTATCACATTGGTATAGCTGTCATGATCTATTGTAACACACTTTTTTTTTTTAAATCCTCCACAGGACTCAGCACTTTAAACAAAGCATAATGTTCATGCATGAGTCCCGCCTGAAGAGAGAGGGCGTCCTCGTTCACTGGTGAGAGGTTTATTCTGGGAGAGACCCTGCTTTTTTTTCCTCCTTTTTTGTACATTTTTCACCCCACATGCTGTCTATACTCAGGCCTTCATCAGGCAAGGATTTGCAAATAATTTATAAATAATGGGCCTTGAAATGAAAAGGGTTGAAAACCCCCTGCTATAGCGTGATATTAATGTTGCTGTGCTGATCTATGGCAGTATGCCAAAACCAATTTCTCACATTATAGCATATAATGTTGTGTGCTATTGCTTAATTTGTTCTTTTTTCTTTCCGACCACTGTCTGTGCTTCTCTCACTGATTCTGTCCATCTGGGTCTTCATGCAGTCTGGCAGGTGTGTCCCGCAGTGTGACCCTGGTGGTGGCTTACATAATGACAGTGACAGGACTGGGCTGGCAGGAGGCACTGGCTGCAGTGAAGGTGGCCCGGCCCTGTGCCGGTCCCAACCTGGGATTCCAGCGGCAACTCCGGGAGTTTGAGACCAGTCAAGCTGACACGGTCAGTATGAGATGAGGAGAGTCGTTTAACGGGTAACCTGGGTTCCAGCTGCGTTCCGCAAATTTGTTATTTCACTCGCTACTCGGTCATGGCCCTCAATCAGGCTGTTGACTCGTATTTCATAACGTCACCCGTTACGTAGCCACGCTGTTGCTGATACGTCCTCAGCCAGCGCCACTCTGTCCAAGCTTTTCTCACTGAAGTGAAGAACAATAGAGCCAGCTCAAGACTCGACTCGACTCTAGCGTAAAAAAAAAAAATTGATTCAGTAGTCCACTCCACTGTCGGATTCAGTAGTACAAAAAACTGACGGCTGTGTGGGGTGAGTTTAGTGAATGATAAGGGACGTCGTATAGGGCAACAGCAGTAGCTGCGCAGTGTGCATTGATACGTCAAACTGGTGTTATTTCCCCAATCCACAGACCAATCAGAAGCCACGGGTCGATTTCACCTGTTTACATGTCCAGCCTACCTTAGAGATAGGACCCTGTCCAGACTGAGTAGGTAACAGAGTGATATCACACAGCCTTGACACAGGGCTGGACTGGGACAAAAATTCGGCCCAGACCGGCCCACCATAAACAGCATGTAGATAGCAGAAACCGCCCGCTCCGTCGAGGCACACACAAACAAACAAGCCCTGATACCACAACTTTTACTGAACTATATAAATGATGACAAACCAACAGACAACTACACAACCCTTTGTTGCTCTCACAAGAATGATGCTGGCAAAAGGATTCAAGATGGAAGAGGGTTTATATACACTCACTGATACAGGTACAGTGAAATTATCACAATGGCACTGGCAGAATGGCAGCAGGCTGCACGAACTGGTCCGCGGGAGCACTGGGACCTTTCCCGGTGGCCTGCTGCCTATTGGCCTGCCTGCCTGACCCTATGGTCGCGGCCCACCCGGAATATTCCCGGTACGTCCTGTGGCCAGTCCACCCCTGCCATGACACGTCAATGTGGATAATATACTGTAAGGGTAGAGTAGATCATCAGTTGCATTTTTGTGTCGGTTTTGCAATAGCGTCAAAATATTAAACACGTTTTGTTTCTCTTTCCGTAGTTCAGAGAGTGGCTGAGGACGGAATATAAAGACAACCCCTTCAATGATGAGGCTGATATTCGCAGCTTGCTGGCCGGGGCCTCTAAAGCCAATGGGACAGAGGTGGAAGTACAGACAAATGAAGCACCTGGAGGCACCTGACATCCCCCAAAGGTTGTCCCGGAAGTCTGCTCCGAGGAGCATCTTTCTCTCTGGTCTGGCTCCACCCAGAGTATGCCGTTGCAATGTTTGTCTCTGCCAGAAACGATGCGAAGAACGTGTATATGAACTTTTTGGAGAGGCCTACTGATATACACAGTGGGGCCTCTTTAGTTTAAAGGTCAATGTTTCCGATGATGTTATCTATAATTCATGAGTGTCACAAATGGTGTTGCATTTTTCTACTGTACAGGCCATATGCTATGATAAAAGTATCAAAAGTATTTGTTGTCTCAGAGTGTCAATGCTGGGTGGGCTGCTGAGGAGAGCCTCTGTTTCCTGGTTCTCTTCCTGTTTGTCTGCTGTGCAACAGAGAGGTCTTGCATGACAGCGTCACATCTCACAGTCAGCAGGCTTTAACATGGGTTTTATTTATTTGTTTTACAATTAGGGATGCACCGAAAGGGAAATTCTTGGCCGAAACCGAATACCGAATATAGGAAACAGTTGGCCGAAAACCGAATACCGAATATCCGAATATGATTAATATTATACATCTTTTTTCCTACCATTGCTGTCATGGCCGTACCTTAAAGCTACCTGATTTATGGCAAAATAAATGTTTATGGCAAAACGTAACTTCAATAATAATCACTATTATGGGTCCATAAAACATTTATTCAGCCCTTTTGAATGCATTAATTGCATACACTATTCGGTGATATATATTCTGCCTATTCGGGCCGAAACCGAATGGGCCGAAAATGCATTTTTAGCCATTTTCTGCCGAATATTCAGTGCATCACTATTTACAATAATTATTGGGGTTTTATCATCAAGAATAACCGTCACAAACTTAAACTAAACACACACACAACAGCTACATCAAAGCCTGCGGACAAAATTGTAATCGGCTCAAACAGAAACGACATACAGTACAAGCATAAAATACAACGCAGGTGGCAGTTTCTTCCAGTGTGATGGAAAGCAACCAGTCTCAGAGAATCTTTGAAACTAAACATCAAATGTGTCAGGCATAATATATAAAGAAAAAATGACCACGCATACCTTGATGAATTGGTCTGTTTTAGTGTGTGTATCTTGTCAAGCAAGATACTCCAATGGCACACGTTCAAAGACTACTTTATGACTTTGTGGGACTTTCTCACAAATTCAGAGTAGCAGGGTGCTCTGTGCTACAAAGGTAAGAGAGTAGAGAAAGAGAGAGACGGAGGTAAGAGTGTTCACTGTAATCTCTTTGGTACACCACAAAACGGGAATGATTTAATGTGCAACGGTATTTAATCTTCAATACAGGATTGACAGCATTCATAGTGTGTCATTTGTAAGTCCTATGTTTCAACCGGTTCAAATGTCATTATACATTAGCCTGAATTTATCCTGAACTTTTAGGCTAACTTGGCTGCCTAAGTGTAGGGCTATACAGTATTATTACAACCACTGTGGATTTAAAACGTCAAAAGAATCGACACCCAGGTAGGGCCTCTACCGTAGGGGGTACGTCTGAGTCTGACATGTTAATTGTTGTATATTATACTATAATGTGTTTGTTGTAAGTTTAGTGAAGTCAAAAGGCCAATTGTGTTTGGATAAAACGCATTGAAAGTTTAAATAGCTATATGGGCGGTTAGAAGGGATACTAGGGACACCTGGACACCTCAATGTAAAATTGGCTATTTGGTAAAGAAGAAAAAAATAAAAATGGACTTAAGTAATGTAAAGTATACATTGTGAACATGGACAATTGCAAACATATTAGACCTTTGCATATGGCTTACTTAAGTTACACCTTCATTGTCGAATGTTTAAACAACTGACTAAAATCATGTAGCCTACTACCTATATACATTACAGTATACTACACACACACACACACACACACACACACACACACACACTGTGGAGATACAGCGCCCACCTATCCTTGCACCATTAGGGAGGATCACGATTCACAATTAGAAAAGGTAGTGTAGCCTATTTCAATAGCCACTGGAGGGCAGCCAAGCTGCCAAAGTAAAATATAGCTTGATGTAAAATAATTAGTATACCATAATAATGACTCGTTTAAGATTAAGTCAGTCTCTCTTCAAGTACAGAATTTCAGCCGTGCATAATAATAATACTGAATGTAATGGCAAAAACCGTGGGATGCAAGAGCAGCAAGACTGAGTGTGAATAATGATAATGACGCTATACAGGTAATTCATTTTATTGTCCATATTGAGTTCCATTCCAAACCAGACAGTGTCACTCTGCATAGCAGAGGTTAGGTTAGGCGTCAGACAGACAGCTTCAGAGAAATCCACTCCAGCGCGTGTTACCAGACTTATGACTACTACTAGGCTACTGAAGCTCCTCCTATAATCAAATGATCAATGTGACAATATTTTAAGGACGTCGAGCGATACTTTGAACTGAAGACAGAAGAGGCATTTCATTAGATGCTAGACCTCACAGTGTCAACAGCAAAGTGGACTGTGTCTGTATAGTCCGTTTATTATTATAGTCAGTTTATTATTATTCGACATGTTTTAGATTAGAAGACAATTCATTGACGCTGTAACTATCTGGTAAGAAAGAATAATAATAATGGAATGTTTAATAATGGACCGTATACGTGTTCCGCCTCCCTTTTATTTAAATCGTTAGGACTAACGACATCACTTTGTATGGTTCTTTAGGAAGATGCACGATCACCTCCATTCACCTGCATTGCATGTTGAGCGGCCTGCATCCTGTTGCATGCATATGAGCAGCCATGATGAGTTTAGAGGAGGACAGCACCTTGTCAGTCAGTGCAGGCGGCAACGGGAAACTTCGACAGTGGCTGATCGAGCAGATTGACAGCAGGAAGTACGCCGGACTGGTCTGGGAAACTGACGAGAGAAGCATTTTCAGGATCCCGTGGAAACACGCGGGCAAACAAGATTACAACAGAGAGGAGGATGCCGCACTCTTCAAGGTGGGAATTAAGAACCCCCCCACTGGGATGGCACTGCAAAACTTATTTAGCCTATAGCCTAAAACCATGCCAAATTAAAGGTATATTCAGTGATTTCACTTAATTCAAATATCACTTATTTTTTTGTTTTGTTGTGATAATCCTCCCTACTATAGAGTGTGCTGACCATATAAGGAGTTCCTCCCTGTCCCCAGTTAACCCCTGGGGGTCAAAAAACCTTAGGTTTCGTTTTTGACTCTCTATCCTGATTGGACGAAAGGCTTAGGTCCCAACCAAAAACGAAACCTAAGGTTTTTTGAGTGAAATCACTGAATATACCTTTAATTTAGTATAGTAGGCCTACTATTTGGCCATGGACCTAAATAGAGAGGAATTTGAAACATTTGAATGACACAAATGTTGTGTGGGGGTCCCCATATGCCAGGGACCCCCACACAATCATTGAAATGATTCATAGCTGCTTGTAGATCGGCTATTTTCAATGTAAATGTAAAGTTGATCTTGATATTATATTAATGTAGCTGGGGTCCCCCTGGTACCCTCTCAAGGACCCCTGGGATCCCTGGACCACACTTTGAGAATCACAATAGGCCCTATGTTCATGTCAAAGACCACCACATTGAAAAAATGTAGCCAGGCTATTTGGCTGCAGACACAGTAAAAAGAATTTGTGTCAAAAGAGGAGCCCTATAATAGAAGATGTGTTTTCAAACATTCCAGATCTACAAGCTCACAAAGCATCACAATTATGTGACACGTGGCGCTTGTAGATCGGCTAGCCGAAGTGAAACCTATTTTGATGATATATTAATGTGACACATTGTAGATCTGCTGTTTTCAAAATATGTTTAAACATTTGAAAACATGCAATGGGACATTCTGCACAATGACTAGGCCTATACTTTCTACTTTTGGTACTTTAAGTACAATTTGATACAATACTTTTGTACTTTTACTCAAGTACATTTTGAATTCCTGACTTTTAAAACAGAGTATTTCTATATTGCAGCTGTATTGATACTTTTACATAAGTAAAACATTTGAGTATACCTTTTCCACCACTGAGTAAATAAATGTCATAATTGCGGCAGGCCTGGGCACTTTTCAAGGGGAAATACAAGGAAGGTGTGGACAAGCCAGACCCCCCGACATGGAAAACCAGACTACGGTGTGCACTCAATAAAAGCAACGACTTTGTTGAACTGGTAGAAAAGAGCCAATTAGACATCTCAGAACCCTATAAAGTGTACAAAACCATTCCAGAGGGGGAAAAAAGAGGTAAGTGCATGGAATTTGTTATTATTATTTAACTTTTTAGGGGGGAGGGTATTTAATTGATGGCATACTTCTGATACAGTACATGCTATACTCGCACACAGATGTCCTCTCTGCTGCATGCTAGCCCACCACCTAAACTATTATGCAACTACTAATGCGTGTACACATGCACACGCGCACACACACACACACACACACACACACACACACACAGTTTAACTTGATGCTAACAGCGGCAGGAAATACGAAGGAAGTTGAAGCATGTACCAAAAAGGCCAGAGAGGGGTTTATTTTTTTTAGACCCCTTTGGTTACAAGTGCAACCAACACAGAGAGAGACATTATAGCTTTACGAAATACATATGTTTCTGCCCCTCTGCATCTGAAATCACATCTTATCATTCAGCATGGCACTCGTTCAAGTCAAGCTTTATCATGAGCACATGACGCTAATCACCCTGTCACCTGTCACACTTTATGCCTATACACATGATTCACAACTTACAGTACACGTAACACACTTTCAACATGTCTACTTGTATGAGTAGGCTATACTTGAACTCAAGTTTCAGGTTCTGTGCGTCTATTATTGGAGTATGTGTCCTGACTTTGAGTTCAACTATCATTCCATGAATCCGTTTGGCATGCAGAACTAACCACACGTCACAATCATCATCACCGTGGCCAACAGTGTGCCTGTGTTGTACATTTGCAGGAGTTAAGATGAGCGACATGCATGAGACACCGTCTCATGTTAATTCTCTCAGCTATTTCTCCCCATATTCTACTCTGCTCAACCAGGTGAGAAGACTTATTTTGTGGCTGCCATTTCAATGAACATAAGCAAGCAAGCTGTAACACTTTTTAATTGATTTATTTTAAAACTAAAGCATAAACGCTGTTCTGCAACATTCCATGCGACCCCCTCCCACTCCCAGGTACCAAACTATGTGGCGTCTCAGGAGAGATATACACAGCCAGAACAGGAGCCATTGCCTGTAACTCCACATCACCATGCACCACACGGTGAAATGCAGTACGGCCAATGCCACTACCCCTCACTTCTCAGCCGACCCTGGCAAGGGCCTCAAGTTGAAAACGGTAATGCCCCAATAATGACTTAAACATTATGCTTACTTTACTGCCCAGGGGGTCTATATTACGAAACCCCCTTTCCCCCTCTACACAAAATAGCCAATCTACATGCTCACAACCTGTCGCAATTTTCCCTCCAGAATCTTTTGGTATTCAGACAGCCAGCAATGAGTAAAACGCTCCCAAAAGAATGTAGTCTCTGTGACACATCTAGGGGCCACAATCTGCATTCAAAGATTTTCCTAGAAGCTTTGTCATTGGTCGATTTGCCTGTCTACTTCCTGATTGATTAGTCATTTCGACCGGATTTCTTTCGACCAATGACAAAGCTTCTAGGAACATCTTCGAATGCAGATTGTGGCCCCTATAGATGTGTCACAGAGACTACATTTTTGGGGAGTGTTTTACTCCTTGCTGGCTGTCTGAAAAATAAATAAATATATGTCAATACATTTTTTGACATATATTGCTTATAGCAACTTTAAGCCCTATTCCCAAAATAGCAACGATGCATGATCTACACCAGAGGTTCCCAACCACTGGTACTAGTATCACTGGTGGTACCCCTCTGGTGGTCCCAAAAAGGAGGAAAAAATAAAGTGGAATGAAATATGTGTATTAGTACACTGACCAAGTAATTGGTTGAAATAGGCTATCTAATCCAGCTGTGCTGAAATGAGCATGACAGCACACCTAGCCGTTAATAGAAGATTTGAGAACAGATTCATAAATATCAGTTGTGCCGATTAGTGATTATAGACAGAGCAGCATTATTGGCTTAGGAATGGAACAAAAAGGACAGGTATTATGCTCCTGTATTTTAACATCAGTTATTATTACGGTGGTACTTGGAGAGCCCAATATTTTCTGAGGTGGTACTTCAAAGGTGATGATCTACACTACAGTATAGGCTCAAAATGTAGATATATGCATGTATTTGTGCATGCGTGTATCTGATATACCGGTAGTCAAATATGAATGTTGAGTCTGTTGTTCTGTTGTTCAATTGGTTTTTTCTGAGGATTGAAATCATTACACAAGGCAACAGATGCAGATGCAGTTAAGGTTACTATTGCTTTCATTCCAATTAGGTTTCCAGATCTCTGGGCCCTTCTATGCATACTCCACAGAAGCCCTGCAGTCAGCATCATCTATGGTTGATCAAAGTGCTGCCTTATCAGGTAACGAATCATACACCCACCCACTTCATATAGGAACATTAAAGCCTAAGACATTCTGTACTCAGCAAGTATGCAAATGACAACACCCAGCTTGAACAAATGCATATCCCTGGTGAACATACTACTACATTGCCTCCAATGAGTTGGTCGGTGTGAGCTCGCCACCATTGGTGTGTGAATGTGGGAAGTGAGGATGTATGAATGAACGAATTGTAAAGCGCTTTGAGCACTTAAAGCGCTTTGAGTGCTTAAAATGCATTTGATTATATGCACCAGTGGTGATAATAAAGCCACATAGAGTTCCATTTGAAACTAGAAAAAGTGCCCCTCGGGGCACAGGTCTCCATCAGGTCAGGTTGTGGCCTCCTGGTGGCACTATAATAGGCCAATGTGAAAACGGTGCCATTTCTTCTTATGCGTTTGAGGCATTTTGTTCTAAAATGTGTTTTACAAAAATCAACCTGTTGGTGGCCATATAACAGGTCAATGTGAAAAGGGGGGATATATTCCTCAGCCTAGTAGGAAAGTGCGTGAAAGATTTCACGTAAATTGCACGCTGGGTTCATGATTTGACGCTTTTTGTTCAAAACGGGCCAATCCTGCAAACTTTGAAAGCCAATTATAGGCAATTAGGATGGAATATGAAATATCAGACAGATCCGCCTTGAGCACATAACTATAGAGATACTGTGTAACGATTTGCGGGATTTTTGGACAGAATCTGGAGGAGTAATATAAAAAAATGTGTTTTACAAAAGTCGGCCTCCTGTTGGTGCTATAGTATAAAAGGCAGATGTGAAAAATGCAGGTCAAAGGTTTGTCCTTGGCCTCTAGGGAGTGTGCATGCAACGTTTCACGCAGATTGGTGCAGTTATAGGTAAACATGTGAAAAGCTGCCTCATGGTGGCGCTATAACAGGCCGTTCTGCAACATTTGGGGCAGAGGTTCATCGTTGGCATCCAGGGAGTGTGTGTGCAAAGTTTGTCATCGACCGGGTTAACAGTGCCGGAGATTATCTGGTAACGGACGGACGGACGGACACACACACACGAACGGACGGACAGTGCAAAACATACTCTCTCCCCATGCCTTCGGCCTGGTGGAGACAACTACAGTCTGCTACGTTATGAGTGATAGAGCAGAGAAAAGCGTGGATACTGTAGATTGGCCATTTTGGGGCGAACGTTCCCACCTCCAGAATATGGATGCTGGGGTTCCGTTCAAGTGGTTAATAATACGTCGTCTCACTTTGTTTAAATTCCTTTTCTGGGTGGAAAAAAGATGGGTTACAAAAGTCGTGGGTTAGAAAAAATATAAATTCCTTTTCTATGGATGCACGATTAATCGGTAGCATAATCGGAATAGGCCATATCGGCCATAAAAATGCCATATCGGAATCGGAACGGTCTCAAAATAATACAGATTAGTCGGTTTTCACCAGCAATTTAAAAAATAAATAAAACATTTATCAATCCATCCATCCATCCATCCTCAACTGCGTATCCGTAGTCGGTCTAGTTGTCTAGTACCTCTAGTCTATAACGAAAGCCAAATCAAATATGATGTGAAATCTTAAGTATAAATAAAAAAACAGACACTTGGAAAAGAGTATAGGCTATGTATTGATTGATTGAATACTTTATTAACAGGATTTGGCTAGGCTAGGCTTGTTTCCATTGTGGTCCTCTGTATAATATCGGAATCGGTCAGAATCGCTATCGGATCTGCAAATAATCGGAGATCGGATATCGGTCATAATTTCATAATCGCGCACCCCTTATCTGATCATTTGTTTTCACGCTCTGATAAAAGCCCTTCGCTTCCTTCCAGATTGCAGCTTGCACGTGTCCGTATTCTACAGAGAGTCTTTAGTCAAGGAGGTTACCACCACCAGTCCACATGGCTGCCGGATCACCTCCGCTTCCAGTTCCTCTCCCTCCTCGTCCGCGTCTTCCTCGCCCTCCTCCTCCTCCTCCTCCTCCAGCCCGGAGGATGAGCTCTACAGTGGGGCAGAACTAGTCCTATTCCCCTTCCCTTACCCAGAGTCCCAGAGGCAGGGTGCCGAAAGACTGCCAGCCATACTGGAGAGGGGTGTGCTCCTATGGATGGCACACGACGGGCTGTACGCCAAGCGCCTGTGCCAGGGACGGGTGTACTGGGAAGGCCCTCTGGCGCCACACGTGGAGAAACCCAACAAGCTGGAGAAAGGCCAGACGTGCAAACTGTTTGACACCCAGCAGTTCCTCACGGGTGAGCACCGATATAACCAGTGGTGGAAAGAGTCCTCGCGTTCTTTACTTTGGTGAAAGTGTCAATACTGCATTATAGAAATGCTCCGTTACGAGTAAAAGAATTGCTCATTATGCCTAATGTCCCAGATTTCTAAATATTTTGAAAATCGCCGATCTACAAGCTCACAATGCGTCGTATGCATGGCAGCGCATTGTGAGCTTGTAGATCGGCTATTTTCAAATGGCCAAAATTGGGCTGAAGTGGGGAATAATAATCTAAATCTACAAAGTAACTAGTAATTAAAGTTTTCAAATAAATGTAGTGGAGTAAAAGTACAATATTTGCCTCCGAGTGGAAGTATTAGAAATTGAGAATACCCAAGTAAAGTACAAAAGTACAATTGTACTTAAGTAAATGTACTTAGTTACTTTACACCACTGCAATAGTGTTGCATGACGCTACACATTGTTTTCACTATTTTTTAATTTTGTTTTCTTTGTTTAACATATAGAAAAATATATAGAAAAATCTTAAAACATTTGAACATTTGCCCAAAATAAGGATGCCATGTATAACATTAAGTGACATAGAACTACATGAATGTCAAAAGAACAGTGATACTAAATGCATTTTAAAATGATATGCTCAATTTGGCTTTTATTATTTATTAACATTATATAACACTCCCTATTGATTATATATGCTGCCTCTGTTTTTGATGTAGATGTCAATGATGATGAGCGCATATAACTGTGGTCTTCTGTATTGAAATCAGTCCGATGACTCACGAAGCGATGTTTGCAAGATGATCGCCTCAATTCAGATGACAAATATCGTTTTGAAGCATGTCGAATGTCGATCTATTGTAGGCTCACGTCCGTCCGTCCGTCCGTCCGTCCGTCTGCATGCATGCAGTCTACAGCGCTTGTTATATGACAGTACAGTGCTGAGAGTGGAGAGTGAGAGATAAACTCGAGACTGTGGATCAGAAACATGTCACATTTAAGGGGCCCCACCCACCTCTTGTGGTCGGCAACAGTGAAATCAAGCAAGCGAAGCCGGGACACCTTTGTTGTTTTGATCCTGTACCTTCCATCAAATGTTACAGACTGTAATCCTGCAGGCTGCAAATTCTGGAACCTTAGTTTAGCTTAGTTCGATTATTAGCACAATGTTATAATTTTTTTTTAGAAACGATACATATCAAAGAAAACAAGTTACTGTGCAAGAAGAGGAAGAGGCAGGTAATCCTATTTGGAATACTTTCCTTAACCCATTTTGGGCGGGAACCCCTTTTGGTGTTAGCATTGTGTTATGCTTTAGCTGTTGAAAAATAGCAGATCTACAAGCTCATAGCGTGGCACCGAGTGCCGCGCTACGAGCTTGTAGGTCTGCTATTTTTGAAAAATCGGAGAACGACTGACATAGAAACATACTGTAGCTTTTTCAGAAAACTGTCAGGATGTAGAAGACATTTTTAGAATCTGATCTCAGGTCAAAATTAAATAACATTGTGCTTTCATGGCGTCACATCATGTCTAACATCATGTTTTCTCCCCAGAGCTTCAGGACTACATCCACCATGGCCGTCATGTCCCTCAGTACCAGGTGACTCTGTGTTTTGGCCATGAGTACCCAGATCCACAGCGGCAGAGGAAGATGATCACAGTGAAGGTACACATTATATTCTAAACTTTAGACTTTAGAGGTCCGGGGACCACCAGTGGTCCTTGAGGGGGTTCCAGGTGGTCCCCAGCTAAATGATGGAGCGTTGGTAACCAAATGGACCCTTATAGATCTTTAACTCACGAGTTAAAATGAAATCAAATAGGTTATAACACCAAAAGGGGTTTCCGCCCAATTTAAAAAAGTCTACACAATTAATAATTGTTATTTTGATCATTGTTTGCCTGTTATCTTTCCTATGGTTTCAACATCGATGCAGCATGGAGAATTGTGGACAAAATCGTATATATATTGATATCGTAACGATATCAATATATTCTCATTCTTAGGTCTGAGAGGCTAAATCTCGTCAAATGGTGGCCCGCTGCTCAAAAGCCAAATTAATAATAGAACTTGAAATGAAAAGGGTTGAAAACCACTGCTCAAAAGCAGTGGTTTTCAACCTTTTCAGGCCGCGACCCACCAAAATGATCATATTCTAACTGACCCCAACAAGCACTTGGACTTGTAGGAGTTGAGGAAATACATTTAGTTTGAATCCGTTCCATGGTGTACATATTGTGAAAATAGCTGTACAGTATAGACACAATGGAACATGGTTGAGAAGCACTTCAGTCAGACAACTCAAGGAGGATGTAATATATATATTTATTGAATATAAGATAATCAATGCAATATATTTATTATGGTTTGGCGATGTATTGGATCTGCTTTTTAGGTACTCAGGTCAAGCGCATCAGTCCCGACCATAGGGACTCTGAATCCCCCGTACCTAAACGGTAGATCCAAAACGACAGGTGGTAGCTGGGGTGGAGGTGGGTGAGCACTTTGTATACGGCAGCACGCAGTATACAAAAAGGCAGCAGCAGCAGAATTGAGCGCAGGATGTATGACAGCAGCACGCTGATACAACAGCAGTAAGCAAGCAGAATTGAGCGCAGGTTGTATGACAGCAGCACGCTGATACAACAGCAGTAAGCAAGCAGAATTGAGCGCAGGTTGTATGACAGCAGCACGCTGATACAACAGCAGTAAGCAAGCAGAATTGAGCGCAGGTTGTATGACAGCAGCACGCTGATACAACGGCAGTAAGCAAGCAGAATTGAGCGCAGGTTGTATGACAGCAGCACGCTGATACAACAGCAGTAAGCAAGCAAGAAGGCAGAGGAATGCAAACCTCTGGTTCAAGTAGCCGGTATGAGATGTGATTGGCTGAGTGAATCATGTGGATGAGAGCCTGATGCTGCGGTGGCCCAATTAACGGCCGGCGCGCTGACTGAGGTTCCCTGACTGAACTTGCTCTGCGCATGTCTATGACAGGCGCAAATGCTCATTTCTCCAAAGAAGTCCCAGCAAGCCAAATGATGTCATGATGACATTATGATGACATCCTCCGGTGTCAGAACTGGGCCAGATCACAGCCCATAATGGGGATGATCTTTTGCAAGACGTCCTTCACCAGTTGAAATAATAAAGTTTATTCTGGGCCAGATCTGACTATAGTTATCCGCTATCATGCAGGGACGTCCGTCTTAGTGGGCATCATTTATGTTGGTTGAAATCAGGTGATATTTTGGGCCAGATCTGACCAGTCTTGGTTTGACTTGATCTGGCCCCAATCTGGCCCCCGAGACGTCACTTGCCCTTGCTGGCTGGGCGTGGTTATCAACAGGCGGTCCAGGGACGACCCAGAGGTCCTTGAGGAGTTGGAGGTCCGCCCATGCAGCAAAATGATTGATTAGCTTGTTGTTGTTGTCGGCGAGCAACATCATCGCCCACTACCTCATCGCATCAGTTACATATCGTTACCCTCCCGTTGTTGAACTACGGTTAAATGTTATCGTCGCGTTATACTAAATCGCGTTATCCCTCACAAACTTCAGATGACATTATTGTGAATGTATGCAGCTGTAGACATACTGATTCTACTGTGGGATTCCAGGTGGACCCTATGTTTGCCAGAAAGCTGGTGTACTACTACCACCAGCAGACCAGCGGTGCCTACCTGCGGGGCTACGATCATCCAGAGCAAGACCGCTTTCCGTCAGAGGAGTATCCCACCCAGAGACCCTTGCTGCCTGTTCATGACTGACACATACAGTACATTACACACACACGCACTCACACGCACGCACGCACTCATACAGTATATAATTGCTGTCAGGCAGTAACTCCATATTTACTTTTAACCTTTTGTGTTCTATCATGAACGAATGCCCGGTTGTTCATACTACAGTGTCACACAAAAGCATCAAAAGGAGCAGATCTACGAGCTTGAAACCCCACGTGATGCGTTTTAACTTAAGCTTGTAGATTTAGCACGTTTGCTATTTTTGAAGTTGAGTCCTGAAAAGTAACAGTTTTGGACATACGAGGTGTCCACCCGACAGAGACGATATACAACCATGTTAAGGTGTCGAAATGAATGTAGAAGCTTCCGCTCGTCTTCCAACAAGTTTTTTAAAGTGCCATTTTTGTACAGTACAATACTGCTAATATTATCTTCCAAATAAAGCATTTTTTTTTCCAAAGAAAGAATATGATTTTTGTTTTGTTTGACCTAAAATGCTATTTTCTGTCAATAGAGGATTGTCTTTGTTTGTGGTCACTGTTCAGTGTTTCCATGTATTTTATTTATGGGGGTCTGATTCAATCATTCAATCTATTAGAAATCACACCCGTGTGAAGTGACTCAAGTGAGGGGCGCTCTTATCATCATACATGATACATCATCCATTCATTGTCAATAGGAATGTGTAGGACAAAGATAGCTGAATATAGGAGGGGCTAGCGCTCCTCAAAAATATTAGAATGTATTATATTCATATTAGAATTGTACAGCCGATGTTTTAATCAAAACAATTCATAACTTGTCTAATGTAGTCTACTTTTGGATGAGACTGAATATAATTTGTTGGTCTTGTTGGTATAATAAGTCATATAGGTCATAAGCCAGTCTGCTATGGAGTATACATTTGGCTCGTCTGTGGGCATGTCATTGTTTTCCCGGTAATGAGTGTTGATGGGAACTTGACTCAAAGTCCGCAGGTGAGATAGATAGCCCAGTGATGTATTGTGGCAAAGATATATAGTACAATATGACTACAATCCAATGATTGTTCCACCCTACACACCCCGTCAGTTTTTTGGCTCTCTATTGCAAGTGTGTGAGTGAGTGCACAAGCTCACGATGTGACGGAGTCCTTGTCTGCATATCATCGTTGAAATATGGTCTGGCTTTGCGCGCACCGTTCTGACAGTGTGAAGGATGCGGTTTGAGGGGGTGGTGGTGGTGTGTGTGTGTGTGTGTGTGTGTGTGTGTGTGTGTGTGCCGGGGGGGGTGACAGTGTTAAGCGGACAGAGACTGAGAGACAGGAAGTGCTAAGCACAGGTGCACAGGAAGAATGGTCCCCAAGGGGGGGGGAGACGTATGAATGAATGAGAGGTCTTGTCTTTGTATGCATTTATTGGAGGCAATTTAATATGAGCTTAGACCGGTGTTGATTTCATCGACTAATGGAAACTAAATGAAAACTAAGCTATGACGATTAAAACTAACACCAAAATGTTAGGACTAGTGGACAAGAAAGTATAGGCTAAAAGACACAAGTAATTTTACATGTGGTTGCATGTTGAAAATAGCAGATCTACAAGCTTGCGTGTCAGCGCAACGCGTTGTGAGCTTGTAGATCGGTTATTTTCAGCAAGTATAAAAGCAGTCATTACGACGGCATCAAGGCCCGCCAAAATGCATTTTTGTCGACTAAATCAACTGTAGATTTAGTCGACTAAAATCTTCTGATATTTAGTCTACTAAAACTAGACTAACACTAAAACATTCCAGGTGACTAAAATGAAAAAGACTAAAGACATTGATGCTTAACCCACACACACACACACACACACACACACAACAAATGGGTGCTCATTCTGCTAAGTGAAGTGAAACCAAGGAAAGACAACAATAGTGGTGTTTTGGCATGTGAGTGCTACTAACCCCCCCCCCACACACACACACACACACACCCCACCAAGAGAGGGGGGGGGGGGGGTTACTAACTGAAATGTAGAACTTTGGGGTTAGGCCCTGCTCGCTCCATTTTTGGCAGTCGTACGGTACAGCCACAGGTTGGCAGGACAGTAACCAGAAGAACCTATAGTATAAATGTCATGTCATGCTCGTCCTGTAACATTTTGAGAAACCACAATTCTGTTCCACTTGATATGAAACTAACAATGGGCTGCTAACAAATGGGAAGGAAAACTACCTATGTGGTCACCTCGACTGGCCAGCCACACAGGAGCTCTATGGTTCCCAAGCCATGGTGACGCACGCACGCACACACGCTACGCACGCACGCACACGAGAGAATGAAACCAAATCATATTAGTCACTTGAACTGCAGGCATGCCAGTTCAACTTAACAGTAGAAGCAGTAAATTAGCAGTGTTAAACAGACTCTTTTGTATAATAATGAACAAATTATTTACAAATAGAATATGGTCATATAATCCCCTGTGGTTTATGTACAGTAGTATTGTAATATCACTTACTTGGTAAACAACATGAATTTGTTCTTTACCAACTAAACGAGACGATAATCTGATGCTTTGCTAATTTCAACATAATTAATTCACGTTAATGATCATATTAGTTCATGCCAGTCCATCTCGCCTCTTTGTAAATTGTTAACTCCAGGATTAAATGTCTTTAAAGTGGGGACTTCATGGGACCCTCAGAGATCAGTGAGGGGGTTCCAAATGGACCCTTGCATTAAGGGTCCTTGAAATGAAAAACATTGGAGAACCACTGTTTTAAAGTATAGGTTTAAAGTGGGAGGGGGGGGTGGGGGGTGGGCTCCAGTCCAGTTTCAATCTCTGCATTTAGTTCCTTTATACTTCAAACCACATCACTTTCACAATTTGGTGCAATTGTTTATACCCAAAATCACGAACAGGAAAGATTTAGCGTGATCCTCATTAGTTCTGCTCATTTCAAGCTAGCAGTTAAATCTAATTTCATGCTGATATGGACTGACTCACAGATAAACAGATATATCAGACAATTCAAAGTCATGGCTTTTTTAGCTTCGGCTGTGGACAACATTACACAACAAAAATCAACACCAGTTGACCTCACATGACTTTAATCTGCATTGGAAAACTAACAAAAGCCAAGTGTGAGAGAGAGAGAGAGAGTGTGTGTGTGTGTGTGTGTGTGTGTGTGTGTGTGTGTGTGTGTGTGTGTGTGTGTGTGTGTGTGTGTGTGTGTGTGTGTGTGTGTGTGTGTGTGTGTGTGTGTGTGTGTGTGTGTGTGTGTGTGTGTGTGTGTGTGTTGTCCAGATAAAGGTTAACACATTAACAACTACAAAACACCTTCCTGAGTGGTCAAAGCGTACATTTTTTGTATCAAACCACAGCAAGGGCTTGACATTTAGGGATTCAAGGATGAACCGTGTGACTCCCCCACCTACACACTGATAATAACCCGGTTACATCAGTGACTCATAGACAAACACAAGCACACACATTCTCACGAAACCATTTACAGTCAAATTGATTCCAAACACCTGTCACAAGAACACATAAATACGCTCAAAAGTGGACTCTAGTCTAGTGGACTTGTGGGAGAAAAGAGCTCCGTACATAAACATCCTGTTGCCATTAATATGAGATACGAACGGAAACAGCAAATTAATGTATGAAATACTGTATGTACAAATTTGTCTTAACCCATTTTGACCTGAGATCGATTCTACAAAATGTCTTCTAAATCAGACAGTTTTCTGAAAAACCTTCTATGTCAGTGGTTCTCAAACATTTTCATGTCAAGGACCCCCAAAAACTATATGTAATTGGCCGCTGACCCCCATCTGAAAATACGTTGTTCCAGGATCGACCTTCCAGAAGCAAAGATTTGAGTTAGAAACGTTCTTTCGCTCTGAAAGAATATATATTCAAAGATTTATTGAATTGAAAATAGATATTTTTCAATAGCTAAAGTAGGCTATAACATAATCCTTCAAACACCAAAAGGGGTTCCCGCCCATGATGTCAATTAATATCTGAATGATCTACACATCATAATATCTGCAGCTACTGTCATGCTGTTCGATCAGCAGTTCCCACCACCAGCACGGCATGAGTATAGTAAACGAGTCAGAGAGAGAGGGGAAGGACTCACAAAGGTCTGTGTTTCCCCGTCTGCAGGAAGCTATGTGGCTTTTTGGTCAACCTTCAGTTTTTTTCCGCATATATGAGCCGTTATCACTACGAGTCACATCAACCTCACCACTCCAGTCAAAAGGCCCAGAGCAGAACACACACCAGTCGAGTAATACCTTTTTTCTTTTTACAGAGAAATTAATGGTAAATGGTGCATTTATATAGCGCCTATATGCTTTACACAGATTGTGCATTACATTCACACACACATTCATACACTGATGGCGGCGGAAACCATGCAAGGCACCAACCAGCACATCAGGAGCAATTAGGGGTTCAGTGTCTTGCTCAAGGAGGACACTTTGACACAAACTCTGGGGGAGCCCGGGTTCGAACTGGCGACCTTGTGGTTACCATCCGGCTACTCTACTTGACACTCAAAGAAGCATGGGAGGGCCTGCAGTGACCAAGATGTGTTTACTTCATGCCATTTCAACTAGAAAAGAGCGCTCCTCAGAGTACAGATTTGTTCGACCTGAATGCATGCAAAGTTTCACACCGATCGGCCCAGCGGTACCTGCAACATTTGGACGGACGGACGGACGGTCGGTCGAACTCGCAGGCAGACAGGCAGGCAGGCAGGCAGGCAGGCAGGCAGGCAGGCAGGCAGGCAGGCAGGCAGACAGACAGCAAATGAAGGGTTACTAATTAAAGGGGACAGTGAGGAAGGTGCCAAATTGACAATCATGTTTGTCACTATAAGAATTTCCATTTAAGCCATTTTAATCAAACTTTTACATTCCATTAGAAGAGATAACATATCTTCAGTCAATATTCATAACGTTTTGTTATTACATTTATTTGTTTTAAAATGGCTAATTATTTTAACATAGTTATAAATATTATAGTTAGTTTGTACCATATTTAGAATAATCAGAACTGAACAAAATTGCTACCCATTTCCACAGGCTCAAAGAGTTCAAGCTTTATTTGCATGTCTTTAAATGTTTTGATGAATTGAAAATGGAGGACCCTGATGTAAACACATCTGTTTTTATCCTCTTTCAGTATTGACCTGTACTTTTCTTGAACTGTACCCATTCTGCAATCTGTTAATAACATAATCAATCAATCAATCAATGAACAAGTTCAGTGGACTTTGTTGACCTCTGCTGGTGTTGACTTCCCTTACAGGCTGGAAAACCTGCACTGGGATCTTAAAGGGACACTTCTAAAGCTTCTAAACATTATTAACACACACACACACACATTCTGTGAATGTGTGTGTGTGTGTGTGTGTGTGTGTGTGTGTGTGTGTGTGTGTGTGTGTGTGTGTGTGTGTGTGTGTGTGTGTGTGTGTGTGTGTGTGTGTGTGTGTGTGTGTGTGTGTGTGTGTGTGTGTGTGTGTGTGTGTGTGTGTGTGTGCGCGTGTGTGTGTGTGTGTGTAAAGATATACAGTACGTGTCCCTTCCTTCCTTTTGGCCTGGGTGGTCAAAGAGTATCACTTTCATGCATTTGCTGGGTGGCCACCAGTGGTGGAAAAAGTACTCAAATGTTTTACTTTGGTACAAGTATCAATACTGCAATATAGAAATACTGTACAAATAACACTGCGGAATTCAAAATTTACTTTCATAAAAGCACAAAAGTATTGGTATCAAAATGTAATTAAAGTACCAAAAGTACAATACTCAATATGCAGAATGTCCCATGTCAAGTTTTCAAATCCATAAAGATATTTTGAAAATAGCCGATCTACATCTTCAAATGGCCCGAAATGTATATAGGGCTGAAGTGGTTAATGTATATTTTTGTAATACTAATTAGAATCTACAAAAAAGTAACAAAAAAATGCAAATAAATGTATAGTGGAGTAAAAGTAGGCTCCAATATTTGTCTCTGAGTGAGATGTATAGTGGAGAATATAGAAGTAAACTTATTGGAAATTGGAATCACTCAAGTAAAGTGCAAATACCTCCAAACTGCACAGTACTTAAGTAAATGTACTTAGTTACTCTCTGGCTCAAAGCATGCATGGGACACGTTGTACCATATGGCCTCAGAGAGCAGTGGGTCTCAACCTATGGTTCGGGTCCCCCAGCGAGGTCCCCACATGATTCTGGGGCGGTCCCCAGATGACACGGAAGTGACAATTCAAAATGTAATAAAAGAAAAATACAAATAAAAACATAAATAATGAATGAAAAAAATAATAATCTGAGAATAAAACAAATTCCCGTCATGATGAGCAGCAGTACATTCACCCACTGCACACGTTTGTCTTTTTCTTGCATCGTCTTTCTATAATTCTATATTTATATTTTCTGAAAAGCCGACAATCTTCTATGTTGCCATTCGTCTGCAAAAAGACATTACACTCAATATTGCCCCAGTCCTTCAAAACATATAATGTTGAGAATGCCTAAACTGTTGGAAATGTGTCCATTGTTGTAATTCAACACTGAACTCAGGTATGTTTGGGGTCAGAGTTCAGATTTGAGCTGACAGTGCCATTCAACCCCAGTGGAGTCCGACTGACCCGAGCTGGTTGACCTCCTGGGTTAGGGAGGCGTTGACCTCATTTTCCACTTAACTGACCTTTGACCTCATGGTGCTGATGTCACAGTCACACACTTACCAATCAACAGCTTCCAGACCCTCGCTGATGCTGTGACCTCCTGTGCCAATGGTTGTCACCACGAAAATCAGTTAGAATCAGAATATTTGGTAACAAAACAAATGTTGTTCGTGCCATTGCAGCAATGCACACAGGGTATTCATTTTGTTGTATGAAAGTGAAAAACAAGGAATGTGATTTGCCGCCCACTAGTTGAGTAAAAAGGCCTATTATCGCAAATAGCCAGCATCGTTCAGAACTTCAGATGTGTTTATACTCAAGTGTTGATTTATTCTATTTTTCTGTATGGCTCAGCTACCCCCAGAAAACACTGGCCCATCTGTTTACAATATGAGTGTAAACAGCTGTGTTGATGAGCAGAACAATATGGTGGCCTACAGTAGGCTACGTGGCAGGAGATAAGGGCTGAGCTGCTTGCTGCTGACTCGTTTATTTAGAAGGAACACATTGGCCGGGTTATTGCACAGATGAATAGGTACAATTACAAAGTCATTTTGGTGTAATGTACACATTGAAACAGTGGTGGCCAGTCCATGGAAACAAGACGGCAAGGACATTGTTTTGGTGTACTTTTAGACCAAGTGTTTCACTGCATTTATGACAGTGGTTTTCTCCCCAGCTAAATAATGGGAGAGTTGGTAACCAAATGGACCCTTACAGATCTTTAACTCACAAGAGTTAAATTATTGTTAAACATCTGAATTACTTAATTTACAAGAAGTCTACATACACAATTAGAGAATATAGAACAATTGTTATTTTGAATGTTTGCCTGTTATCTTTCCTATATGGTAACACATCAATAGAGCGTCGCAGTCCCGCCCCCTCGAGAGACCCGGAAAATAAATCCCTGTTCATTTTCCTCAGACTTTTCAGAAAGTATTTATTTAAAGACGTTTACGCCGCGGACAAAGCCAACTCTTGTCGTGAGAAATCATGACACACAATGTTTTGGGCCAAACAAAGAATTTTTCTTCTTGTTTGGTCCAACATATTGTGTTTGTTGTCATGATTTTTGTCACGACTCGAGTTGGCTTCGTACGACGCTTAAAAGGTCTTTAAATAAATATGTTTTGAAATGTCTATGGGAAAAATGCATTGAGAATTATTTCCTGGGCCTGGCGTTGTCATGAAAGGCCGGGGGCGGGACTCATGGAATTGTGGACAAAAACAAAAAATCTTTAGTTTGGGGTCTGAGAGGCTATCTCATCAAATGGTGGTCCGTGGCGCAAATGCAGAATAGTGGACCCTGGTATCAAAATGGTTGAAAACCACTGATCTATGACCCCAGTACTATGACCTCCAATGAAATAAAAAATAAATAAAAACATTTGTTGGCCTGGGCCATGGCTCAGCGGTCCAGGCACCGTGGCCGGCAGCCCGAGCCTGGCAGTGTGCCGCGGGGTTCGACTCCCGATCCCGACGGCCTTTTAGTGCATGTCACAGCGCAGGCACACCTTAGCGCACAGCCGTGGACAGACGGAGGTGACGCCCGACGTCATTCCGGCTTTTTAGACAGCTGGTGGATGGAAAAGAAGCTCCACCCCCGCGGCTGACTGACGTGGAGGAGAGCGTTTCCGGGAATCTGTCCGTTGCGTCAGTCAGCCGCGGAGGTGGAGCTTCTTTTCCATCCACCAGCTGTCTAAAAAGCCGGAATGACGTCGGGCGTCAGCTTCCTCTGTCCGCGGCTGTGCGCTAAGGTGTGCCTGCGCTGTCACTCCCCCATCTCTCTCCCCCATTTCCTGTCAGCCTACTGTCTGTCTCTCTATAAAAAATAAAGGCGAAAGCCGGAAAAAAAAGAAAACAACAAAAAAACATTTTGAAATGTTAAAAGTAAAAAACATTTCAGAAAAGTTGCACGTGACCTCTCGTGGATTCTAACACACACACACACACACACACACACACACACACATAAAGACACGCAGACATAAACACAGTCTTATACATGATAAAAGTGGCTTTGCTTTGACTGAAGATAATCAACTGTAAATGGGTTTTTTCTCTCCCTTTTTTACTTTCTTCATATGATGATTTCCTGTTTGGTTTTTATAGAAGTGTATATTTGTATGTCTCTAAAAATGTTCCGATGAATTCAAGATGGTGGACCCTGTTGCAAATAAGTGTAATGCTTGTAATCATGGATCGTCCACAAAGTAACAGTTTTTGCATTGACCCACTCTGCATACTTTGAAATAACATTTTTCAATGAATCAATAAAAATAAAAATAACGTTTTTATTAATTAAGTGTTATACATGTTTTCTCGCTTCACAAGCACCCTGAAGGATTGATATTGTATCATACTAAGATGCCTGCAGCCTAGGCGCTTACAAAGCTCCCAAGTGGTAAAACATAAATACCACTATACATAACATCAGTATACTAAACTGATGCAGTGCAGTATAAGAACCAACCAGCAGAGTGCAATGTGATAAAGCTGGACGCCACAAGCATGAATCCCCACCAACATTGCAAAGGCAATCATAATGTGAGCACACACTGTAACTGGATCAGTCCTGCGATCAGCACATTTACTGTTAAAACATTAATGACCACTAGTAGTAATGCCCCGAGCACCTGCCTGGTCAGGGACGTGCAGAGAGTGTTAGAGAGGCAGGGGCTGACATCCCGTAAGAGGGCACTTTCAGACAAAAATAGCGAAAATAGCAGATCTACAATAGCAGATCTACAAGCAGATCTACAAGCTCACAACGTGTGTGAGCTCTTAGATCTGCTGTTTTTGTCTAAAAGTGCCTGCTATATGTCTAAAAGTGATCGCTATTTTTCCCGGGGCGCAACCCAGCACTCTTTAGCTAGTGGAGATACTGTGTGTAAGACATGGATTTCTAAACAAATTTGTTCAACGTAAAATGCTGCGAAATGCTGCCAAAGGAGTGGCATTTGCATTTCTTTAACCATAGTGAATCCTGCATTTGTGGTGTGGAAAGGGCAGATGTTTTACAGACGGGTAAAAGGGCATGATGTCTATGTGTGCACGTCCCTGTGCCTGGTGTAGCACTATACTGATTTATACATTAGTCATCATATACACAACACCGAAAATAGCACATCTACAAGCCTGTAGACACGTCATACCACAGAGTTCTAGGCATATATATGACAAAGGCATACGCATGCACACAGAGATACACATGAGTCACATACATAAACACTCATGCTGCACACCCATGATGTATTTATGCGTTCTTATTGGGGTATGTTAACACTGCAAACTCGTGTTTTCTGGTATCATAAAAATGTCCTAAAAGAAAGGGGATAGAATATAGGAGTCAAAGGAGACTCAGACCATTTACAATTTAGGCTACAGTTTAGGCAATTAGCAGACACTCTTAATCCAGAGCGATTTACAGTAAGCAAGAACAACACAAGGCAATGCATCAAATGCATAGAAATAGTCATCTAGGATCATAAGTGAACCAAGAACCCATCCGTCTAACAGCAGACAGACAGACAGACAGACAGACAGACAGACAGACAGACACACCCACATTTTTCAAACCACGCCAGCAAAAGTATAGCCTAGTTAATACAGCATCACATCACAGTAACCACTTTATCCATTTATGCTATTTCTTTGAAAACATTTTAAAAGGCACTGCAAAAAGGTTGAACTGACAGAGAGGTGGGGGGGGGGGGACTGGGGGACTGGACTGGGTCTGGATGACGGTCAGAGTGACAGCTCGGAGGCCATGTTGCGTGAGAGTGACTCGGCCCGCGCTCAGACTCTGTGTGGTCTGGGTGTGTGGTCTCCAGCTGACAGGCAAGGAGGACGGGAGAGCCCTCTCTCTTGCTCTCTCGCTCTGTGGGTGTGTGTGTGTGTGTGTGTGTGTGTGTGTGTGTGTGCGCCCGCACGTGCATGCGTGCGTGTGTGTGTTTACTTTATCCTAAGCCGGGTCCAGGTTCTCTGTAGCCACAGCTTGACTAGAAAGCCCTGCCTTCCGCCACTCAGCAGTCCCAGTCTGCAGTATAAACACGTCCCACCACCACTCACTCCGAGGCCTCATTCATTCCTGCTGCTTCTTCGTTGTACGGCTTATATTGCCGACAAGAACTATTCAGCCATGTCTATTGACCACAATGCAGGCCGCGGCCAGCTTGCCAATACGTTAATGGCAGGGTGGTAACTAGGTGCAATTTGCCATTGACAGCCCATATACATCCAAACAGAAAAGTCCTATCTGATGGTATTAAAGGACATCAAACTCACCAACATTGCAGCTGTACGAAAAGCTAGAATTATCCTCTTTCTATCTACAAAGTGTTTGTTTCACAAAAGTCCACTGTAGACATGTGGCATGAGCTACTTTCTGTTTGAGTTTGGAAGTGCTTGTTGAATATCACTCAACAGCCCATGTGTACCACCTGTTTTGAATTTGCACATAATGCAGCAGGAGGCAGCAGGACGTTGCTTTACTGAAAACGAGTGCTTCCAAACTCCAACGGCAAGATGGTCGCGGTCTGCATATTATAGTCAATAGTGCAGTGGTTTTCAACCAGTGGTCCTTGAGGGGGTTCCAGGTGGTCCCCAGCTAAATGATGGAGAGTATAGATAACCAAATGTATTATGCTCATTAGATAACTCTTGAGAGCGTAAAATGAAACCAAATGGACTCTGAAGAGTTAAATTATTGTTAAACATCTGCATTACTTATTTTACTGCATGGAAGACTGCACAATTAGACGTGTTTTGAGAATTGTAATTTTGATCAACGTTTGCCTGTTATCTATAATGGTACCACATCAATATACAGCATGGAATTGTGGACAAAATCTTATCCAACGTCAACGAAGTACAATTCTACGTTTTGGGTCTAAGAGGCTAAATCTCACCAAATGGTGGCTCAAATGCCAAATTATAAATAATGGACCTTCATATAAAAAGGGTTGAAAACCACTCCTATAGAGCATTGTAAACATAAGTGCAATGCATTGTATCATTATAAGCATATACATATATAAACTCGCTTTATACTATAAAGCATTGACTATAAAGTTTATATTATAAAGTTTATAGTAGTCATTCATAATTGCTGGTCATTCCCGCTTTTCTTTTCATATGGTATTGTATAATTATCATACTTGCAATACATCATAATTAGGGTTGTCCCGATCGGATCGGGTGATCGGAAATCGCCTCCGATCACATGATTTTCAAAAGATCGGAATAGGGGAGAAAAGATCAGATTTGTAATTGTCTGTTGTAAATCTCAAAGAAAGATGTATAAGCAATGAGAGTTTGGAAATGCAACGCCTGCTGCAGGTGTCTGTACAGTAGTACTCTCTCTCTGAATGAGAGAGATACTCTTTAAGAGTTTTAACACATTCTAATCACAGTTGTGCCAAGTGTTAGCCACTGTAAGTGACTACGGGTGTGCAAAATGTCAAGATCATGCAAGATGTGTATGCAAGATCAACACACCAAACTTTACTTACAGCACCCATTGACCATTTTATAGTGACTATATTCACACTCCATAGGCTATATTTATTTCTTTACACTCCCGAAGTAAAATTAACACTGCATTGGAGGTGTCCCTGTTTTGTATAGCGACATGTTGACAAGTAAAATAACCTGGATTGATTGTTTTATGCTGCATTTCATTCGTACAGGACTATACAGGGTAGTTCTGGTGGTGAGAGGTGAAAACAAAGGTGAAACACTCTCCAGTTGGCGGGTCGAGCAGTGATTGACCAAATCACTGCTCCTCTCATCCAGGCCTCCAGCTATAGATGAATCCACGGAGTGGCGCCCCGGCCAACAGGGCACCACATCCATGGAGCAGTGTCCTGTCGGCCAGGTGCAAGCAACCAGCGCCGACCACACCCCAGCAACCGCTGCGCCCATTTTTTTAATCTATGAATGTCTATTAATAGTGTCCTGGTACTCACGCATGCACCGTTTGTCACCCTCGATACAGAACCCAGTGTTGAGAACTCTACCTCTGGGTTCTGAATGGAGAACAGGGTGCATCTATGAAACAATAATTCAACTATTTCTTACGTTGAGTTTAACTTTACAAAGAACAAAATGATTCACACGAATGCTGGACTGTATTCAACCCCTTATTTCCTATTTACTCTCTGCGCGCACACACACACACACACACACACACACACACACACACACACACACACACACACACACACACACACACACACACACACACACACACACACACACACACACACACACACACACACACACACACACACACACACACACACACACACACACACACACACACACGATGGTCTCTCAAGGGAAGGCTATGTAATGCAGCACTGCTGAGAACGCGCCATGAAAATATAAATACAACCTCGGCGCATTTCGTCCATGTAAATAAACAAGGCCACCCAAAAATTTCCAATTAGAGCTGGTGTGGAAAGCAGGAAATGGGGTAGAGAGGAGTACAGACCACACCCCCTCCACTGCTATACCCCCCCCCCCCCCCCCCCCCCCCTCCCATCCGAACAACCTTGAAAAGTGTCCGGGGTAGGACTGGGGACATCATGACATGGGACAGGGGTGGGAGACGGGGCTTACATTACATTATACTGTAGCTTTCCCCGATACCGTGCAGTGGTCCTCAAATATTTTAATTTCAAGGACCCCCATTACAGACCTGAGAAACAGTGCCATAGTCTAGTCCAGTGATTCTCAAAGTGGGGTCCCAGCAAAAGCATCAATACAGCATCCCAATAATTTTAACCCCAGGCTGATCCATTTATACGTTGGCTGCTATTAAAAAAAATAGCAGATCTACGAGCTCGTACAGCTTTTGCATCTGCTATTTTTTTTTTTAAACATTTGATTCTTGAAAGTATATTAGGAAACTTCTGAATGATTACGGATGTTTGCATTATTATTAGTAGTATTATTTTACTACATGAATCTCATGTTCTGGTTGTCCCTGCCACAAATCCTTTTCAGATGGGAGTTTATTGTGGCCAAATGCATCAATTTGGAGGTCCTTGACATGAAACCTTGTGAGAAGCATGCAGTGGTCTATAGTCTGAGCTCAATCTGCCCTGCCCCTAGACCTCTCTCCACTGGCATTACCAAGTGAGTATGCAAATGGAGCCGTATAGAGCAGAGGTTCCCAACCACTGGTACTAGTACCTCTGGTGGTACTTGAGCCCTCCTCTCGTGGTACTCAGAGGAGTTGCTTTAACAATTTTAAAAGACAAAAGTGGAATGAAATATTTATATTACTACAGGTAGTTCTTCTGACCAAGCAATTGGTTGAAATCCAGACGTGCTGAAATGAGCATGACAGCACACCTAGCTGTCAATAGAAGATTTGAGAACGGATTAATCACGTTAGAAATATCATCAGTTGTGCTGATTAGACAGAGTTTTGTCAGAGCAGCAGCATTGTTGGCTTAGGAATAGAACAAAAAGGACAGGTATTACGCTCCTGTATTTTAACATCAGTTATTATGGTGGTACTTGGAGAGACAAATATTTTCTGAGGTGGTACTTCAGTATAAAAAGGTTGGGAACCAATGGTATAGAGCACCAAAGTCTGATAGTCAATATCGCTAGAGGGCACTGAGATGTGTATGTTTTTAACTAGAGGTATAGGGGCGTTTCTGGACAACCGTGGGTCCGACCGACCGACTCGACATCGGGCACTGCACTCCCTGTGGTGGTGTGGAACGCGTTTGTCGAATTTGAAGTTGGTGGCGGGGCGAACGGTTCTCGAGTTACATGGATTGCAGACGTACACAGAGACTTGGTGCATTTATAGTTATAGATTAGTATTATAATCCCTATAGGGGTATCTTAGATCGCCTCATATAAGAACTGTGCTTGAAAAATAAATAAATCATCCCGGCGGTTTGACTCCTATAAAGAATCAACTGACTGAGAAAACTAATGTTACTTGCTGAATTAGTTACATTTTCGCTAGAAACGGACTGTATCTTAATATGAGTGACTGACTGTCGTAAATGATACAGAGACACATCCCTGACAATATCGCAGAGACAGTTTGTTTATTTTTGGACCACAATTCTTATATGAGACGATTTTAAGATGACCCCATGTTATTCTCCATAGAGAAAAATGTCCGCGAACCAGGGGATGAGCGAGTGACGTCAGGACTTCGGCACTCTTTGGCTCAATTGTTACTCTCTCTGACTTGACCACTTAAAATCTATACACTTGACCAGAGTTCCCCATGGGTCAATAGCCTACTACTGTATAGGCCTTCTCTTTTTTTCACCAAATATTGCCAATATGCAACATGTTGTGAGATTGTAGACCGTAATATTTCCCCCCCCAAAGAATAGGAACAAACACATTCAGTGCCACCTGTTGGAGTGTTTGTTGTGCAAGTGCCAGAGGAAAAGGACAAATAAAATAAGAAATAAGCGTGCACGCGTCTGTGTGCACGTCGCGTGCACGTCGGATAAAAAAATTATAATAAAAAAAAAGGAACAAAATAAAGTTATTTTTATTTTATTTTATTTATAATTTAGAATAAAAACGTAATATTACGTTCTGGCACAGGAGGGTTGTGCTGCAAAAAACGGATTAAAACGTTTTGGCACAGAATGTGTTGGTTAAATGTCCATGACTATAATGCATGGAACTGGATCGGACCAACACAGACTTCCTGTGACGTACAGCCATTCTGACAAATCAGACACAATAAGTGTCATTCATACAACATTTATACAATGCATGGTTGTAATGTAACAATTCCTTGCCGAGTTGTCGCGCACTGCATGGTCTCGGAATGAAAGCTTTGAAAAGTTTGCATACGTGAATGCTCTGCGCTTCTCGATTCTCAAAACACCCGTCGGTTTCATAACACCAACAGATTTAATTAAACGTCTGTTCCCATGCAAGTATATGATTCTGTCTAGTTCATTTTGAGACCGTATCAGTCCCATCTAGGTTATCGGCCTATATATCCCCTCCCCTCTCCAGTTGAAATGAGGCATTCTCACTAGAACTCCACCAGTTCCGGGAACAGCTCAGCGCCACTATTACACGGCTAAGCCCCGAGACCACCCAGGCGCTGGGGTCCAGTTGTGTGAGGCAGGGGGCAGACTCCTTGCTTTGATAGGAAAGACAACCCCTCCCCGGGGAGAGATAGCGCTTTAATGGTGTAGCAAGGTTCGTCTGATAGCCTTGTGGATCAAAGACAGATAGACTTGCCCGGTACTCAGCCCGGGCAAACTAATGTGCCAGTGCCTCCAGATCCCCACCTCCACCGTGGTCAGAGGGCAAGCAGCATGAGGCCTATTTAGTTAACATAAACACACAACTTAACGTAATTACCCCAGAGAGCAACAGTGCTGTGTCATGAAAGTCAATTTCACACCACTAACGTCTGCTGAATGACAAAAGGCGATATTGCCAAAATATTAGTACAAATGAATTAATGCTTACCATGAATCAACAATTAGGCTACCATGTAATTATAGCCACTAACTACTTGCAATTAGCCTCTATATAAGTGGTTACAAATTAGACGATTGACAATTTGTTCAAACATTTCCCGTAACTTCCAAAAGTAGCATACTGTATATAGTGCATCCTTATTCCTATATACTGTACACTGGAAGTGGTCCAATATAGAAAAACTGACATCTGAAACAGGTGTGTGTTGATGAGCCGATAATGTTTTGCATTATGATGCAAATACAGTACATTTTTCATACAGTGTGAAAGTATAATATAACACGGCGTTGGTCCAGGACACTGATAGTCCGGCAGTGTTTCAGTGGGGCAGATCCCCCCCCCCCCCCCCCTCATTCCATCGCCCATTGTTCAGTGTTTATGTTTTATTGGCCCGTATCTGCAGTGACTTTTCCCCCAAGCAGCCACACAGGAAACAGCCAGTCTAAACACGAGGATGAGGAGCCCTCCGTCACCTCCACACTGAGCTGCAGACACACGAGAGACACTGGCAGCTCATTTCAGCCTAGGAAATGGACTTATAGTCGCAGGACTGTTGGTTGCTGAAGTATTAAAATTAGGCTACAGAACATACTATTAGTAGTAGTAGTACTAATATACTAGTCACAGTCACACAAACCAAATAATGGCCAACAAATCAAGATTATTGAGATAATGTATTGTGGAAAATATTAAAGATAGAGTGCCTTGATTTTGTTTACACACTAAAACATGATCATCAGGTATTGATATATATATATATAAGGAGGAAGAATTGTTTCAAAAATTGTACAGTATTTGTTAAAATGTCTATTTATGTGGACACGCCCACCAGTTCATCAAGTATGCTTGGTTTGCCTGGTGGGTGGTGATGAGTTGTGATCCACCTGAAGTGAAGCACAGCTGTTATTGTATGATAAAGGGGGAGGGGTTAGGGGAAGGGATGTTTTCATTGGCACATTTGACTGTAAAGGTTTCAGCCTCCAGGAAGAAACCCTAAATACAAAAGGGAAGACATCATTGCACATAACAACCACACCAAGGGGTCTATTGAGTACTGTCACCTCATAAACACATGAAGAACTGGGAAAATACAAAAATCATGGCTTTAGTAATCAGTCAGGGCGAAGTGTGGACAATGTACTGAAGACGAGTCAGTACATTGAACAACCCCAGACAAGAAGGCCTCTAGCCCCCAGCAGGGGTAAAAGACCCACAGGAGAGCACCAATATCTAACCCTTCATATACACAGAGATGCTCTCCCTAAATGCATGGTGATAAATATGAACAGAGTGAACTAAATGACAGTACAACGTATAAAGCTGACTGGTTAAATTGAGGACGTGCATGCATGATAATATCCTTTAGGACAGATTATTATGCTGATTGCTGACACAGAGAGTATAGAGTCCGTAGGGGAAGTCAGCTGTCGGATGGAAAAAGTATACATTTGATACTTAAGTGAAAGTATAAATACTGCAATGTAGAGCTATACTCTGTTACAAGTAAAAGTCTAGAAATATAAATTTACTTCAGTGAAAGTACTAAAGTGTTGGTATCAAAGTGTACTCTAGGTAACACAAGTAGAAAGTACTCATTATGCAGAATGCCCCATTTCACACGTTCAAAATGTATACAGATCTTTTGAAAATAGCAGATCTACAAGCTCACAATGCGTCGCATGTCGACGCATTGTGAGCTTGTGGATCTGCTATTTTCAAATAGCCGAAATATATATAGGGCTGAAGTAGCCTATGTTTTGTAATAATAATCAAAATCTACAAAGTAACTACTAACTAGTAATTAAAGTTTCCACATAAATGTAGTGGAGTAAAAGAACAATATTTGTCTCTGAGATATAGTGGAGTAGATGTAAAAGTATTGGAAATTGGAAATACTCAACTAAAGTAAACATATACCGGTAAGTAAACTTAGGTTACTTTCCACCACTGCAAGGAGCAATGGTTCACATACAATTAATTACAACAGAAATGTTTTTGACCAGATAGACACAGGCTACAATTGCTATTACAAGGGTGCCCGCTGGCCAAGTGGTCCAGGCGCATGCGGCATGCCACATATAAGCTTTGGCCTGACAGCGTGTCGCGTGTTCGAGTCCCGTTCATGACGACCTTCCCTCCTTTGCTGCGTGTCTCTCCCCTTCTCTCTGTCCATCTTCACTGTAACTATCAATAAAGGCAGAAAAGCAAAAAAAACGAATCTTAAAAAAAAAAAAAATGCTATTACAACACTAGCCTGCCTACTTGTCCAATTCCACTGAATTGGACAAGGGGGGGGGGGTTGAATCATTAATTGGCTGGTTAATAATGCTATTAGTTGTAACGCTAAATACTGCCTGAAGGTAGAGAGCATCACAAGGGGGACCAAACAGGGGAAAAAACACCATATGCAACATCTTTTTCCTGAATTGAGCTCACGATGCAGGGGCAGCCTGGAGCAGTGTGGCAACTGGCGGGGGCAGCCTGGAGCAGTGTGGCAACTGGCAGCCCACGATGAACCCACCAATCAGCTGAAGCACACTCACTGTACTCAGTACTGTTTCCAGGGTACATTAGACAGTGGTGGAAAAAGTACTCAAATGTTTTACATATCGACACTGCAACATAGAACTACTCCATTACAGGTAAAAGTCCGGAATTCAAATTGTACATGAGTAATAGTACGAAAGTAACGGCATCAAAATGTACTGAAAGTATCAAAAGTAGAAAGTGTACTCACTATGCCTGAATGTCCCATTTCAGGTTTTTCAAATGTACACAAATGTGGGCAAAATGTATATAGGGTTTAATAGAGTAAATGTACAATATTTTCTCTCTGAGATGTAGTGGAGTAGAATAATTATTGGAAAATTGGAAATACTCAAGTAAAGTACAAACGATACCTCACAATTGTACTTAAGTACAGTACTTAAGTAAAAGTACTTTCCACCACTGCATCCTAATAAGGTGCATGGCATATATAGGCTACGCTACTCCATAACAGCACAACCTCTTCGAGGTGTAAAAATGAGAAAGGACACACTGCAGGATTTACACCAATATTGACCTTCTATTAACGGAGACTTAACGGCCTCTGTCCAGCTTTGGCGTTAAGACCAGCTCAAGTCCCTCGGGGTCGGGGAAACATATTTTGAAACAACAACACGGTGGTTTTAACAACCCCGGTTACAACAACACGGCCAGGGCACTGGCGTGGCATGGGTATAAAGACCCTGGTCCTGGTTTATGTGGAGTGGCTGTGAACATGGGTGGGAACTAACCTTACACCACCGCCGACATATGGTTATCATTACGTCAACACTGGGGCCGTATTGACTTACAGTATATTAATTTGCCATGTGATAATCAGCGTAGATTAGCTATAAGCCCGTCTATCATTCGGTATGAATGGTACACTTGTCTACAAGCCTAGTCGTGTTGTGTCGAGTCAATCCGGTGTAAAGTCATGATGACTTTGTCTATATGTGGCTCAGGGTGCTACTTTACACGACTAGACATGGTCAGTGTAGTGTTCAGAATCCAGCAGCCTATTTTTTCTTAGCCAGCTTATGTGGAAGGCATCTGAATCACATCACACCAAATGACATCACCTTTAGTTGATTCTGAGATCCATGCAATGCTAAATATGGCCAGCTATCAGCAAGTATATATACACACATCTACTATGAACTAGTTTGAACTCTTCGACAGAGACCAACCAAGTATTGTAGCTTTGTCCAAGTTGAACCCATATCTATCCCTAAATACGTATTGGTCATTGGTTATCAGTACAACATTGCTACAAAATGACAAATAGATGTCTCTTTATTTGTACAGCACAATCACATTATTCTATCTAACTGTTCGTGAGCTCCTAAACTGAACAAATAAACCTGTCACTTTAGCACCCCCGGCACGAATTCCTGAATTCTGCTGCCCACATAATTTACATTGGCCCACAGGTTTTCTTATGCCCAGTAGGGGGCATGTTTCAACAAACAAAATGTCCTAAATTAGCACATATCTGAAGTGTACAACTCTCTGAAATGCAATTAAAACGACTGATAATTTCCCCTACATGGTATTGAGCTAAAAAAAGAACAACATACTTTAGAGAGCACACCTCCAAAAGCACTTTCTTTTTAGCCCATATAGCAGGAGCGTCACAAATATGAACAGGTCAACCGTATGTCAGAGATACTATTCTATCCCCCCCCCCCCACATCTGATCGTCCTTGTGTCCTGCTGGCTGCAACGCACAAATAACACAGCCCATGGGTAGGCCACCCGGCTTGGTGAAGACCTGCACTCCGGTGAGCACCCTTTTCTATAGTGTTGGGTATACTACAGTAAATTGATGATTTTTTTTTGTGGTTTTGTTTTGCCTTTTGTTTTTTTCCCTGTGATTTTTATTCACCCTGAACTACAGCACATTATTCATGTTGCATGCTTTAGGACCTAAAGCATGCAACATGAATAATAACATGAATGACCTAAAGTTTATGTCAATGGTGACAACTGTTATACTCATCTATTGATAGACAATTAGACATAATATTGTAACAGAATCATATACGCTACGGCAACATTATAATAGCACTGCAATTACATGAGCAACGTAATGAAACATTTTATCAGTTCAAGGTTCAGTGGTGAATTTGCTGAAAAGTGAAAATCATGTGTGTTAGATGCATTTGTGCGTGTGTGTGTGTGTGTCTGTGTGTGTCTGTGTGTGTGTGATTGTTTTTTGAGAGCATTTTAGTTTATCAAAACTTACTTTAGTTTGCCTCAAGTAGATCTCATTTTTAGTTTAAAACATGTTGCTTATTTGTCCTGAATGTACTAGTCACGGAAAAAAAAACCTCAGGCGTCTTTTGTTTATCACTTTGGCTTTTTTGAGTGCACAAAGCCTTCTGCCACTAAATTCTGCAAACACAGCAGTTTCTTTCTTTTTCTGAACTCTTTCCTCCTCCATGCCCCAAAGATGAAGCTTTGAAAAACATTGTTTTTCTGTGTTGGTTAACTATAGACTGGCTATTTAAATAAAAAATAAGTTTTATAGCCTAATTTTAGAGCCTATAGCCTACTGTGGTTATATGGCTTGTCATTCAATGGAGTGTGGAGTTCAAACATGGGACCTACTGTATGTGCACAAATTTGAATCCCAGAGCGAACACGTATTGAACAAAACAAGAGGAACAAATCAAACATTGTTATTTTTAGGTGCAATAAATAAGATTCGCCTCCGATTCATAAGGTTTCTTATTTCCCTGCTTCACATTATGTAAGGTGGCAGTTAGGCCGTTTGCAACGTTGTGATGTCGTGGCTGCCTTCAAGCCTTTCTTTAGGGAAACCAGTACTAACCAGTTCCTTTCCGAAGGGAAACGGAAGCACATGGATAATGGTGGACGTGAGTTTATAGAGGTAAACAAAAACAATACTTTTGTGCGGGGGGGAGGTGATACGTTTAATTCCAGGCCTTTTTTAGTTATTTATCTGTGGATGTTAAATTTTCTTTTTTTGTATTTGTTTACAATGAAAACTTAAAGCAATATGCTAATTAAATCTCAAGTGAAATCCTATAACACATATAAGTGTAAAGTAAAGTAAAGTTATTTTGCATAGTGTTGAGATGTGTCCATTTGGAACAGTCAATCAAATCTATGCTCATAAAGTACATGCAATGATGAACATTGTATACAGTATATCGTTGACCAGGCCAGTAAAGGGGCATTAGGGTGCCAGCCTAACATACATGGAGATAATTTCATTCCAATCAGACATAAAATGGCATATGTTTTTACCTGGTGCTCAGAACACAGTTGGACCTTGTGAGATCCCACATTCGTTTGTTTACAGAAGTTAACCGTGAACGCTGTGCAGTGTGCACACCTAGTAGCACACATTCCACCCTCCCTCCTCAGTGGTGGAACCGTGGAAAGTAACTAAGTACAACTTTAAGTACAACTTTGAGGTATTTGTACTTTACTTGCACTATATGTCAAATTTTCAGTACATTTTCAGTACACATTTTTTTTTAATTATAATCAAAATCTACAAGGTAACTTAACCTTGTAGATTTGGATTATTATTAGAAAACATATATTACTCACTTCAGCCCTATATACGTTTTGGCCATTTAAAAATAGCCGATCTACAAGGTCACTAGATCGGCTATAAGATCTTTATACATTTGAAAACTTAAAATGCGGGCACATTCTGCATAATGAGCACTTTTTTTACTTGTAGTAAATTAAGTACATTTTGAATTGCGGACTTTTACTTGTAACAGAGTACTTCCACACTGCAGTATTGATACTTTTACTTAAGCACAAAATGAGAGTACTTTTCCACCACCGTGCCTCCTTCTCCTCCTCAACAGCCCGCCAATAACAGCCAATCCAGAACCTTGCGTGTTGCGAATTTTCGGAATGCCTCGCCATTGTACGACGGATTAAGCATGGGGTGAATATTCAGACTGAAGGAGAGAGACAGAGAAAGGGTGTAATGCGGTCTCCTATTACTTCTAGATCAGTGGTTCCCAAAGTGGGGTCCGGGGACCCCTGGGGCTACTTGAGGGAGTTCCAGGGGGTACCTAGCTCAATTAGAGATAGTTACAAATGGACCCTTGTGTGTCTGTAAAATGGAACCAAATGCACCTTAACGGGTCCATTTGGTTTCATTTGTACACTCTGAGTTAAATTAACAGTGGTTTTACAATATAAATTGGGGTACCAGAGATATAAATTCCATTAAATGCGTGTGAAACTGGGGGGTCCAGGTAATTAATATGTTTCAGAATCACTGCTAGAGCCGTAAAAATCCTCCCTTATCGGGGTCACTGGCATATGTTTTCAAATGGGGGGTCCGTGGCCTAACAAATGTTGATTTGGGGGTCCTTGACAAGAAAGAGTTTGGGAACCACTGTTCTAGATGACCTTGCATATTTGATTGAGTGTAACATCTCGTGCTTCTCCCTCTCTTGGCAATTAATGGCAAACATTTCTCCATCAACGCCTCGTCTGAAAAGTCCAAAAGGTGATTCACCGCCCACCACCACAGGAAGGCCCTGAAGCCAGAGCTCTCAGACTGTGGCAGGTCTCGATCAATGCACACCTTGCATCTTCTGCATAGGTGCTTTTTTTTGTGTGTGACTGACAAAACTGTCAAAGCAAGCTCGAGTATAAGGTACTACCTGGGGCCTTTTGTTTAGAAATGTATTGGGAGACGTTTTGCACTTGAATCATCACATGACAGGAAAGTGGTATAAGTGAGGTGAAACAGATTGTTTGTGGGATTTAGTTTTTTTGTAAATCGAGTCCAACTTCATCACTCTCTCTAGTAGCTGCATCTTTCAATAAAGGAACACTTTTTTCAGAGAAAACCAATGCACTTCAAAAAAACCCATTTAAAAGCCTTCGATATGACCATCCCTATATTATACTACTTTGCCAATAGCATAAATAGTTGCTCTACAAGCTCCCCAACATCAAGCAGTGAGTTTTATGTATAGATGTAATATTTGATATACTTTGAATGTTTTGAAACCCATATAGTAGATGACAAGTAAAGCGGACACCTGGTATTATTCTTATTTTTGAGGGGCGCTAGCTTTTGTCTCTCCGCAAACTTTGTCCTACACAAACATTAAATTCCCATTGACAATGGAGACAATGGAGAATTTTACATCAGCGTCTGAGCAAATAGACAGTGTCTATTTTACGTCATGATGATGTACGATGATAAGAGCGCCCCTCACTTCACACGGGTGTGATTTATTTCTTCTAATCATGAGTAACTGCACCAGCTGATTAACTTCCATTCATTCGTCATCATCACTTTATCGTGTCACAGCCATCATTGAGGACAATGAAACGGCCTAAGTACAAAACAGCATTTACCCACATTATCAAACACATTATCATACTGTATCTACTACTGTATGTAGACAGTGGGTGTGCCTTAGCCTGGCGCAGTAGCGCGAGGCTAGGTGTGCCTCTGAATGCACAGATTGCCTCGATATGATTGTCGTAGTTCTATTATTTAGAGCTCGATTGAATTAGAATGCCGTCATTCTAATGGGTAGCCTGCCCTACACTATACCCATATAGTATCTCCTCATTAAGACGCAGTTAGTTCATAATGTAGGCCTACATTTTCTCTTCCTAGTTAATGTAGTGAAGCCAGAAGTACAACTTTTGTCTTTGAAATGCAGTGTAATACGAATACAAATACAAATACTTGTAAAGTACACATACTAAAATATGTTTATGAGGTGACAGTACTTCATTAGACCCCTTGGTGTGGTTATGTGCAATGACGTCTTCCCTTTTGTATTTAGGGTTTCTTCCTGGAGGCAGAAACCTTGACAGTCAAACGTCCCAGTGAAAAAACAGTGCATGATATAGTGACATCACAATATCATCCCCTCCCCTAACCCCTCCCCCTTTATCATACACCAAACGGCTGTGGGTATACGACTTCAGTTCAGGTGGATCACCACCACTCACCAGGCATACTTAATTAACTGGGCGCGTCAACATAAAAAACATTTTAAACAAATACTGTATACACTTTTGTGAAAAAAGTTCTTCCACCTTAATAATAACACCTGATGATCATGTTTTAGGGTGGAAAAAAATGATGGCAGGCGACAGTAAATGTACTTGTTTCGACACAAGGAATCATAAAACACGGGACGTTATGTTAAGACTGTCCATTGTGCCAATAGATGGTACAATGTACTTGTTTCGACACAAGGGATTGTCTTCAACATTGAAGTGTTCAATGTTCAATTCAATGCTTCAGTTCAATGCTTCAATTTCCCCTCAGGGATTAATATAAAGTATATATCTATCTATTTGGTGTTCGGCCTGTAGAGGGTGCTGTTTCAGGAGATGGAGAGCGGTGGCGTGACTGAGCAGAGCACATAACACAGCTGTCCGGAGGTGAAGAAAGGCCTCTCTGCTGCTCTCAGCTGTGAAAACACTTAGCAAGAAGAGTCTCTCTCTCTCTCTCTCTCTCTCTGGAATTTGAAATACTTAAGTAAAGTACAAATACCTCAAAATTGTACTTAAGTGTACAGTACTCTCCCTCTCTCTGCCTCCGTGACCAACAGACATACACTCCATGCACACCGTCACACACACACAACCTGGTGTGTACATTTATAATACACACAGGTATAATAGAGGTACACACAAGCATGCGTCTGTCTGTATCATCACACACACACACACACACACACACACACACACACACACACACACACACACACACACACACACACACACACACACACACACACACACACACACACACACACACACACACACACACACACACACACACACACACACACACACACACACACACACACACACACTTCAAAAATATTATTTACAGTAAAATATCACATAGCCCCCAATAGGCAATGTTGTCTACTCCCCTTCTTGATGACCAACTTGCATAATTGTCACCTTCCTAAAATAATGGCCTAAGTAATTTATTTGTGGATTATTGTCTCCACCAGGCCGAAGGCATGGGGGGAGAGTATGTTTTGCACTCCGTCCATCCGTCCGTGTGTCCGTCCGTGTGTCCGTGTGTCCGTGTGTGTGTCCGTGAGCAGCTAATCTCGGCCACCGTTAACCCGGTCGATGCCAAATTTTGCACACACACTCCCTGGATGCCAACGATGAACCTCTGCCCCAAACTTTCCAGAACGGCCTGTTATAGCGCCACCAGGAGGTCGCTTTGTGCAAAACAAGTTTTTGCACAGTACACCTACAGATTTTGTCCAAACATCGCGCAAATTGGTACACAGTCTCTCTAGAGCAGGGGTTTTCAACCGGTGGTCCGCGGCCCCCTGGTGGTCCGCGTAGGTACTGCTGGTGGTCCGCAGCCAGGCATTCAGAAAAGTTGTATTTTTGCCCTTTTTTCTTTACTTTTTTTTTTACCTTTCTAATATATATATAAAACTTATTTGCACTATTTTTACTTGTTTAATTGTTCTAACATTACAATTCAAAAAGTCAAGTGCTCAACGTGTCAAATAAACTAAAAAAAAGCTGACGGAGCCATCAGCTGCTGCAGCGGAACAACCATCCTTCTCTTCCACCCAACGCATGTTGTGCTTCCACCCAACGCATGCATGCTTACCGTGCTTGCTGCCCAAGGCAAGCACGGTAAAACGTTGCCATAATTATTCATCCAATTCATAATAATACGTTTGGGAAAGTCAAATCTCCCTGCCATAGAGTTATAATATCTGCCGCGGATCGATTGAATAGTCTCACATAATACGTGACGTAGGCCTATTCAATGTGCAACTTCTCAGTCTATCGTTGCCGAAAAGGCAGAGCTACAAGCTCACAACGCGATGCAACCAGGTGCAATGTGAGCTGGTAGATTGGCTATTTTTGGTGCGTGACACCGTTGTACGATGATGTATACATTACGCTTTTAAAGTGACGGTACACAATGAACAGTTCCCTCTGTATGTTAGAAAGGTAATGTATAAACCGGTGCAGGTTGTAGGTTGGTTAAAATAAAGAGAAGATTATTAGATTAATAGAATAAGATAAAAAATATATATTCTGTTTCTGTGTGTGTGTGTGTGTGTGTGTGTGTGTGTGTGTGTGTGTGTGTGTGTGTGTGTGTGTGTGTGTGTGTGTGTGTGTGTGTGTGTGTGTGTGTGGGAGGGGGGGGGGGGTTGTCAGAAACAAACCTACTGTGACTGTCAAATGTGTCAAATGTGTCTTCAGTGTTTGGGTGATTAACTGAAATGGATTATTATTTTGAGACTTATTTTGAGTCCTGCTTAGTACAAGTAAAAAAACACTTTTGTTAAACTTTTGATAATAAAATACTTGGTTTTTTTTGTCCAGCTCATGAATGTAGCCTGTGATAGTGTGATTAGTGAGTAACAAGTAAGAAGAAAACAAAAACAATCTTAACCCATGGTGCATGAATGCCCCACCACTATTGTGTCGGGTGGGTCCATCGTAGATCTACGATGAACCCACCCGACACAACAGTGGTGGTCCCCAGGCTGCTGCTAGTCAGAATGGTGGTCCCTGGGTCAAAACCAGTTGAAAACCCCTGCTCTAGAGCCATTCAACGAAACCGGTCTTTCAGATTTCTCAGACTCCATCCTGATTGGTTAAGATTGGCTTCCAAAGTTCACAGGAGTGCTCAGTTTCAAACAAAATGCTGCAAATCATGAACACATCGCGTGATTTCCGTGAAATTGTGCACGCACATTCCCACTAGGCCGAGGATGAAATGCCACATGAACAATTTCAACTCAGCCTCAAGGTGGCGCTATAACTGGCCGAAAAGTGTTTTTACCTCTAACTGCACGGATCTGTGGATAATTTACTTTTGTTGCCCTTTTATCCAACCACCAGATGAAGGCAAGCTGCAATGTCCTACATTCCTATCCTGGTGGAGACCTGTGCCCAGAAGGGCACTTTTTCTAGTTATTATAATTTTTTGCCTAAATCAGCTCTTCATGGCCACCTCTGGTAAAATGGCCTATATCTATGCTGTTCCCACCTCAGTGCTGTATATATTTTATGTTACATAACTGATAGACTGATAGTGTTATTTTTCTATGTCAATAGTCATATGTTGTTACACACTTTTTGGGTGAAATGATAAGAAATATCATAGTTTGTTTTGGTTCCATTTTGTCTGTTTTCTGAAAAAGCTTAAAAAAAAATGACATAGGCCATTATTCTAGTAAGGTGACACAATATCAAATACACTACAGTGTAACGATTAAAAAAGGTTTTTGAATCTACTGTTTGGGGAGAGGGTCATTATTTAGTTGATATGACTAACCTTTTCGGTCAAAGTCACCTCGTTGCCTATCAACTGTATTGTTTTTAACAAATGACCGAAATAAAAATAAGTACTTTTTCCGCCACTATAAAATCACAGATCTGCAAGGTCACGACATCATACCGCTGAATGTCGTATGTCAGCTCTAGCAACTCCCAAGTCCTCGGGGCATTGTGGGTGCATGAATTCCAATAAATACAATCCACATCCGGTACTCATTATTCTTATCAGCAAGCATCACACCACACCACCACAGCAACTCTTGTAAGCAGTGTAAATATGAAACCATTTCCACAGTAGCTATAATCTGAAACAACATAAAGCTGCACAGCTATACATCTTAATATTAACTTGATATCGTTCTAATTCAATTTAAAAGTGCTTTTCTTTTTTAACACCACAGCATTGAGAGAGAGAGCCGCCGATTATATTCCTCTAGATAAGGTATTTATCTAAGAGTGTTCAACACACGAGAAATGCCGCGTGCAGATCACAGGTCGACGAGGTTGTGCGTTGTAAAAATTAAATCCTGCCTAAATGCAATGACAGGGTTGTTCTACAATCGGTTTGTGATGGTAACATCATGTTTATGTTCTGTGAAATCCTCCTGTCTGCTTCAGGCTATATAGGCGTGTCAAAATTGGTCAATTCCTAATAAATAAAAAAGAAAGAAAGAAAAAAAAGCCACAATATCATATCCTCTCTCGTCTCGGAATTCTCAACTTCTTTCAGTTCTTTGGTGATAGTAGTCACCTCAAGTCTGATTGTTTGTAGACCATGACTTCTATATACAGTATGACCAAATTACCTACACTGCTGATTACATATCATCATCATGATCATAAAGTCTGTGAAGTGGATACCGCATCATAATCCACTGTACCTTCAATAAAAACCTGCAGCCCTTTGGTTACTCTGCATTGTGTATATGCTGTATCAACGAAAATGCTCACACTTTCCAGTCAATCTAAATAAAGATTAACCATGTCATGTTCCACGAGAACACCATGTTCATGGCACGTTATAAAGACAGAGAGAGAAGCGGAAGGGGGGCATTGAAGGTGGTGTGTGTGCGTGCGTGTGTGCGTGCGTGTGCACGTGCCACGTGCGTGTGTGTGTGTGTCTGTGACTGTGAGTGGGAGAGAGAGAGAGACAAAAGACAGAGAGAGAGAGTTACAGACAATTATACTTTGTACTATTGAGCTGTCATCTTATCTCAGGTGTCCTGTGAAAGCTCGGAACAGCCCACATAATCCACTGGGCTAGACAGCCCATTGAGGATCCATTCAAAGAATAGTCTATAGACAACTCCATGATTCTGGGCCCTTGACCTCAATGACACATAATAGCCTAAACGTGAGTTCATAGGGATCACAGCGTCTCGGCTTTCAAATGACTCTGCAAACTGCCCAGTCATTGTACAAAATGTGTGCTTGTTTGTTATTGATTTAATTTCATCTTTATTTAACCAAAAGATTTAATTTAGATTAAAACGTTTACTTTTCAAGAGAGATCTGCTGTGATATCAGCGCCAATGGAAAGACAACACTAGAGTATATACATCAATATAAAGTAATTAAAAGGCTAGTTTCAAATCATTTCGGTGTGGTCCGAATACAGTACAGCACTCCCTTCTCGACAATGTCAATACAATGATAAGAAAGAAACCATAAAACTTGCACATCCGCTGGACTGCAGGTGCGTCAGAATTCTGAAGAAGACCATGTGTCAAAAGGTTAATCTATAACAATGCTTGCCTTTTTTATATCGCAATAAAACTATATGACCACAGTTTTATCACTATGTACAATTTGATGTGTGCCATATCCTCCTCCTAATTAGGCAAGTACAATCTTTCTCAGAGCAAGGTAGACCTGGATCAATTGTCCCAGATACAATTTGAACTAGAAAAAGTGCCCTTCCGGGCACAGGTCTCCACCAGGTTATCCACAGATCCGTGCAGTTAGAGGTAAAAACACTTTTGGGCCAGTTATAGCGCCACCTTGAGGCTGAGTTGAAATTGTTCATGTGGCATTTCGTCCTGGGCCTAGTGGGAATGTGGGTGCACAATTTCACGGAAATCACGCGATGTGTTCATGATTTGCAGCATTTTGTTTGAAACTGAGCACTCCTGTGAACTTTGGAAGCCAATCTTAACCAATCAGGATGGAGTCTGATAAATCTGAAAGACCCGTTTCGTTGAATGGCTCTAGAGAGACTGTGTACCAATTTGCGTGATGTTTGGACAAAATCTGTAGGTGTACTGTGCAAAAACTTGTTTTGCACAAAGCGGCCTCCTGGTGGCGCTATAACAGGCCGTTCTGGAAAGTTTGGGGCAGAGGTTCATGGTTGGCATCCAGGGAGTGTGTGTGCAAAATTTGGCATCGACCGGGTTAACGGTGGCTGAGATTAGCTGTTCACGGACGGACGGACGGACGGACGGACACACGGACGGACGGACGGAGTGCAAAACATACTCTCCCCATGCCTTCGGCTGGTGGAGACAATAAAAGTTATGCAGGAAGGCCTATACTGAGTGTCAAAAAACTATACTTTCTGTCCTTGACAGCCCATACATCCAAACAGAGAAGTCCTATCTGATTGCATCAAACAACGTTAAACAATGTTAAACTCACTTTGCATGTTGCTTTGCCACTCGATGTGCCACTCGATGTGCCATTCACTTTAAGCATGTGCATACCCTCTATAGGGCTACAGTCTCCATGAACAGTGGCGTGCACAGACATTTTGAGGGGCAGGTGCTCAAGTGAAAAAGGGCACCGTGTGCGGCGCGTGCCGTGGAACCACCTGCTGCCTTAATAGTGTGTGATACATGTAGATATTGGGGCATAAATAATATATTAGCAGCTTCTAATCTAATCCTGAATTGGTCGATGTCACCATGTGCCACATGCTGGTGTACACTGTAGAAAACAAAAATAAAATGAACAAACTGTACAAAAAATAAACTAACTTTCAAAATGGCACATTGCTGTCCAGAGGGCAAAAGGGCAGGTGCTCTAGCTAGCAGCACTACGTTGTGTCTAATCTATGCTGTAACGCAGTGGTTCCCAAAGTGGAGTCCGGGGACCCCCAGGGGTCCTTGAGGGAGTTCCAGGGGGTCCGCAGTCTAAATGATAGTTTGGAACCAAATGGACCCTTATGGGTCTGTAACTCAGTGTACAAATGGAACACTCTCAATTTGTACACTCTCTCAGTTAAATTAACATTGATTTTACAATATAAATTGGGGGTCCCAGAGATAGAAATGCCATTAAATGGGGGGTCCGTAGACTAATGCATGTCAAACTGGGGGTCCTTGAAATGAAAATGGTTGAAAATCACTGTTAGAGCCGTAAAAAATCTTCTCTTTTGCTATCCTCTCTACCGTACGAGAGTCTCTGTCCATGAACATTGTAGAGACATTGCTATCCTCTCTACCGTACGAGAGTCTCTGTCCATGAACATTGTAGGGACATTGCTATCCTCTGTACCGTACGAGTCTCTGTCCATGAACATTGTAGAGACATTGCTATCCTCTCTACCGTACGAGAGTCTTTGTCCATGAACATTGTAGAGACATTTCTATCCTCTCTACCGTACGAGAGTCTCTGTCCATGAACATTGTAGGGACATTGCTATCCTCTCTACCGTACGAGAGTCTGTCCATGAACATTGTAGAGACATTGCTATCCTCTCTACCGTACGAGAGTCTCTGTCCATGAACATTGTAGGGACATTGCTATCCTCTCTACCGTACGAGTCTCTGTCCATGAACATTGTAGAGACATTGCTATCCTCTCTACCGTACGAGAGTCTCTGTCCATGAACATTGTAGGGACATTGCTATCCTCTCTACCGTACGAGAGTCTGTCCATGAACATTGTAGAGACATTGCTATCCTCTCTACCGTACGAGAGTCTCTGTCCATGAACATTGTAGAGACATTGCTATCCTCTCTACCGTACGAGAGTCTCTATCCATGAACATTGTAGAGACATTGCTATCCTCTCTACCGTACGAGAGTCTCTGTCCATGAACATTGTAGAGACATTGCTATCCTCTCTACCGTACGAGAGTCTCTGGCTGCGTCAGACATCTCTAGGGTTTTGTTTATGTCCCTCTGCCCACATCGCGTGCCAGACGGGAGTCATCCGTGTCAACACCAGTGCCTAAGCATAGAATCCCTCAGAGAAACATTAGTCATTGCTGTTTACTATGAGGAACAGTTTCAGTGTTTGCCACGCCGCCGTGCCTTTACTCATCGGTTACCTTATTAAGTAAGCTGTCAAAACCCCGGGAGAATAATAGAGAGGAATTCTCTTGGCGTGTGACGCTCCGCAGACTGTTTAGATACGGGCCTCGCTCAAAGTGACAGCTTTCAGTTCAGCTAAAGCCGTGCAGTGAAAGGATTATTTCCCAGAGAATCCCCATTGAAAGCATAGTGTGTGTGTGTTCGGGGGAAACTGGGCCTTAACTGTGAGATATACTGTCAAGAATTGTGCCAAGATGTCTCCGCGCATGACTTTATACGACACATACTCAAGTTCACCTTGGCTGCCAGCCATTTCCAGCACATAAAACAAACTAATGAAAATGCCCCAGTAAGTATAACATACTTAATATGTGACAACACGGCTGTCTCGGGCTGTTTTCAAGCCCTGCCAGGAAAATCATAATGACATGGTTTTTCATCCTGGAGACATCTTCATGTGTATTATTCTTTTTTTCTGTTAACGCTATAGAATCATATGCCAGTGGCTTGTGTTTAACTGTTTACGTATTCAGGTTTCATCTAAACTGTAATAACTACAATACATCTGCACAGACACGATAAGACAGTTCCTATAGGGCTTTTATTACACTGACATCAGTGCTGCGCAATTACAAGCTTTACGTTTATGGACAGAATTTCCCACCTATACTGTACAGGTGGGTACACACGCATAAACGCACACGTTTGTGTGCGTGCCACGTACATATAGACCTGACCACGAGTGGCCTAACAATAGCTGGCATGACAAAGTGCAAAGCCGAACAACTTGCCAAAATATACTGCTCCGTTTCGGCTGTTCTAGGCAGTGTGTCTGTGTGGAAGAGAAGGTGCCATTGTGTATCATTTAGGTGCTAACCTAACTAGTGTCAAACCCGTTATAAATTGTTTCCCTGTAGAATTAATTGTAACGTGTGCATTAACGCATAAACCATTAATTGTATTATATTTAGAATAACATTAGATTAATTATAGGTCAAGCAGAGTCGTGCCGTTCTAGTGCGGCATCTCATTTTTTTTTTTTTTTTTAAGATATTTTTTTTGCGGCTTACGCCTTTTATTGGTTTTTTGAAGGGACAGACAGAAGGCTGACAGGAAACGGGAGAGAGATGGGGGAAGACATGCAGTAAAGGCCGTGTCGGGCTCGGGAGTCGAACCCGCGGCACACTGCGACTGGTTTACCAGTCGGGTGCCCAGGCGGTTACGCCACCGCCTGGGCCCGGCATCTCATTTCTAAAGGCAGATAGATATAATCTTATGTTTACTTGGAACTGTTTAGAGTTATTTAGAGATTGGCAGTGTGTTGCGACATGTGCCATCGGTGAAGTCACCAAGATGCCCGCTGGTGCTCGTACCACGACTCTCGCACAGATGCTCTAACGACACGTACCTCCCACTGGAGGGAGAATAACAATGCATGCCAGACAATACTACGTTGTTGTTATGCGATGGTGGCAATGATAGTGTGCACTTTGAACCTACAGCATGTGTTTTCAAAGCTCTCCTCATTCTGTTGCTCAGTGTCTCTCAAAAAAAGAAAAAGAAAACACACACACACACACCTCCCATTCCCAATTGTTCTGTAATAAAGGCTTGTTTGTTGAAGGAAGCCATGGAGGATTTCTTTTTTAAGTCTCGTTTCAAAAGGTAGAGCATGTACAGTACACATGCCTCATAGTGGTTTTATGTGTCACTCCTATTTAATTGTGGTATTTTCACACACACACACACACACACACACACACACACACACACACACACACACACACACACACACACACACACAGTGAATCGTCATAAATTGATGCAGAGAAATGTGAAACTGATACATTACTTCACGACATACAGTACCGTATACCGTCTTTCTAGGGTGGTCATCAAATGACAACCATCTTTCTACCTTTCTTGAAAATGTGAGGGTAATCTGGTAAAGCCAGCCCACAAATGTTTCACTCTTCAATATATTGTATTAGTATTGTGGTCTTTACTATAAATCAGAACTGAGCTCATCTTACATTATTGCAGCCTGCATATAGATATTAACAATTAATCCTGTATTGAAAATGGAAAGGTGTGTCTCTCTTTCTCTATACGGCTACATTGGCATTGTGTTTTCCCCCTTGTGTTTTTCTGCCCTTGTGCCTGGTTGTTTGTTGTTTCGTTGGCTGCGGTTGTTTGATGCTGAATGGGGATCAGATTACAAAGACTTTGTTTTGATCTCACGGCATAACATGACAGGCTCGGAATGACGTGAGGTCAGCCAACAGGAAGCCCTTTCATCGTGCCCAGCTCTTTGACTCTGACCCTCCCATTGTGTCTCTCTATATGGCGGGCACTTCGTTGGTCCTGGACCGAGATCTCAGATAATCATTAGGCATAATGTAACGTATGGCTGCCATTCTTTTTATTTTTTAGATGAAAGGCACAGGTACAGGCATACAAAAGAAATGCACTTCAAACATAATTCTAATTCTTTGCCAAACTACTGCCTCATTTTTTTAAATCCTACCCCCAAACCCCAGCAGCAACCACCTTCGACAAAAAAAGAGAAAAATATAATAATGACAATAACAATTTAACAATTAAATACAACATAAAGCTCGATTTCTTACTAATTGTAAATAAATAATAATCCCTCCCAACCCACCCCGTCATGGGCCTGAAAAGAAAAAGAAACGAGCAAAGATTTCAACAAAGACCAAAAAGAAAAAAGGGGATTATACAGATATAAATATTTATATATGTCATGCTATAGTTATATAGTAGAGGTCCTTACTTGATAGAGAATATTGCTGCCATTCTGAGAGGCACTAGCCGTTTGTTGCGATGCTTCAAAAGCAAGATTATAGTTTACGCGCTTTGCCTCAGAGGTAAACACCCCGACTGATGAGACTATAAGGAATAGGCAAAATGATCAGAAACATTCACACAGGAGAACCTATAGAAAAGTGCACAGCAGCAGCTTTTTGCAAGTCTGATGAATCACGAAAGCGCGCCGCGGGTACGTGTGCTTATTTGTGTGCATGCATGCGTGTGATTTTAGGTAGGAAAAGCCATGCAGTTGGTGACGCGAGGTTAGATTTTAGGTGAAGGTCAGCGTACAAAGAATCAGCGATCGCAACATCACCATCCCAAGGTTCACACACTTCCTCTCCTCTCCTCTTGCCTTCCTCGCTCTGATGTCACGCTGGCCAGGTCAAAAGGTAAGAGACGGACCAAAGGACCTCCAACATGAGAGAGACCCTCCCCTCACTCAAAGAGACCGAAATAGGAAAAACAACGTTTAGCTACAATCCCCCTCCTCTTTCGACCCCGACGTAACCCACCTTCCCTCTTCGGATTCGACAAACACTGGGTGTAGTAAAGCAAACATCCTTTCACAAGTTGTCCCACTGCCAGCTTCCTGAGAAAAGGTAGAGAGCATGGTCTCCTGCAAGGCTGTCTCAGAACATTGAACTTCCCTGTTTATAGACAGCGGGTCACAACCCAGCCACCGCAGGGGTCTTATTTACCGTCACTGTCTCCGTTAATGCAACAAAAATGACAGATTGTGCGGTGTGGAGAATATATACGCTTTTTTGGCCAAAGTGATCGGGGTGATCCGGTTCATAAAATGCCAGAGACCAAACAACAGAGCACGTGTTTAGTCTCCAGAATAGCCTGTTCCATCTCATTATGGTTGCCACGAATGCAGTGGTTTTTCATGTCAAGGACCCCCACATTGACATCTATTAGCCCGCAGACTTTGAAAATACATGCCAGGGACCCCCATGAGAGAAGAGTTTTACGGCTCTAGCAGAGATTAATTCCAAGGACCCCCAGTTTGACATGCATTAGTCTACGGACCCCCCCCCCCCCCCCCCCCCCCCCCCATTTAATGGCATTTCCATCTCTGGGACCCCCAATTTATATTGTAAAAATCAATGTTAATTCAACTCAAATGGAATTTAACTCAAATGGAACCAAATGGACACCAACGGGTCCACTTGGTTCCATTTTGCGACAGACCCATGAACCCCTGGGGGTCCCCGCCGGACCCCACTTTGGGAACCACTGCATCGATGTGTTGGCCCGAAGCATGTTTAATTGCTCCAATGTGACCTCAGTGCTACTGCATGCAGAGGCAGCGGTGAGTCTCTGATGTGCGTGAGATCACTCTTTGTGCATCAGGTTGTTTTCATTTCTGTGATCCGTTGCCATGCATGTGGGCCTTAACCCATTCTGACCTGAGATCAGATTCTAAAAATGTCTATTACATCCTGACAGTGTCATTATTAACCCATTCTGACCTGAGATCAGATGTTTAAAATGTTTTCGATTTCTCAAAAATAGCAGACCTACAAGCTATGAGCTTGTAGATCTGCTATTTTTCAATAGCTAAAGCATAGCATAATGCTAACACCAAAATGGGTTCCCGCCCAGAATGGGCCTTAATGGGCAGAGCACCCCCCCCCCCCCCCCCATGGAGGCGGGGCTCTGACAGGTGTAGCCCAGCTAGGCCACATCAGATGAAACACAATCATGTAGCAGCATCTCAAATGTCACAAAAGCATTATGGATTTTTAGTACTGATAATTAATACGGCAATGGCTGATAACGTAGCAAACAAAACAACGTGGTATGTTTACCCATTGTCTGTCTTGTCTGTCTGTCTGTCTGTCTGTAGTGCCCATATATGCAATGGTAAATCTCTTTGTAGAATGTGTGGAGAGTGCCTGTGAAAAGTGGACTTAATCAAAATGCCATGTGTGGGGAATTAGACTGGTGTGGGGACATTTGCCAAATCAAGCTTATAGACTGGGGTTAACTTGCCTGCATGGCAATCAATTGGCTCATTTGGTCCACGGCTAGAGCCATTTGTACAATGGCCGTATATCAGTCAGATTCAGATTCCTTTATTTGCCATTGTGTAAAACGCATAGGAATTTGTTTCGCCATTTGCGTGTGTGCATCAGTCCGTCTGTTCTGAGGTGGTTCTGAACAACCGACCTACAGGTACTTGATGCCAGGGCCAGGCATGCTCTCCCTCAGGTTGTCTGCGAGTTCGCGTGTGAATGAAGTCGGTCGGTCGGTTGAACGGTTCTCGAGATTTGTGGAATACAGACGTACATATACGACATATAGTCGCAAATAGTCTGACTCGAGAGACTAGCACCTGATAAACCCCCATAATTCCTATAATAAAGTGGAATTAAAAAGAAATGACACTACATTGCATCACAGCCTGGGAGGAGATATGAAACTTGACATTTCTAGTATCTACACCAGGAAACAGATTCTGGGTGCAACCCAAGACTCGCTGTGGACTAGCTGGTTAGGTTTTTATCCAGATGAATCATACAAAGGCTATAGATCCTTTATCAATCACTCTGGCCAACCCTTATCAGTAATGTTTATATAGACACATGATTTATGTGCTTTTGTCAGACCTGTGACGCTGATCTGATAATTGGGGAATGATTCATGAAACCAACAGAGTCTCTCACGCACCTCATGGAGGGCTGATTAGGAAATGCTGCCCATCCTTGCAACAAATAAGGCTATAAGGCATGATAGTTACCATGGCTCAAACACTTTAAAGGACAACTTTAGTTTTTTTCAACCAAGGTTCATGTTTTAGGTTGTTATTAGAGAAACTAAAAGATGAGTGTTCATTTTTTTTCATTTGCTGCTCTCTTTCGTTTTAGGGATATTAGCTGTTTTTGACAGGGGGGCGGGGGCATTCGAGCATGGGGCTAAATATGTATTTCTTTACAACATTGTATAGCCATTTATTTTTTAATTATTTAATATAGTCCTAATAAACCCCTGGAAATTTCATCTGGCCACAAAACATCACGAGATCTACTGAATGTGTCAAACTGACATATTGAGCCTATGACATGTGGCTTCTCCCCAGTAGACTACCTTCACATTCAGTAGATCCTGTGATTTATTTGTGGCCAGATGTAATTTCCTGGGGTTTATTAGGGCTGTAGTAAATAATAAAAAAATAAATCTCCATAATATTTTGTAAAAAAATACATATTTAGCACCATGCTCGAATGCCAAAAACAGCTAAAATCCCTAAAACGAAAGAAAGCAGCAAATGGAAAAAAAATAACACTCATCTTTTACTTTCTCTAATAACCTAAAACATGAACCTTGGTTGAAAAAAACTAAAGTTGTCCTTTAACCATATATATTACATTGACCGGGGTCACCCAGGGGCCTATCCTTGCGACCCTCCTTTTTCCCCCTCCCATCTACACTACATCTATTCACCAAATTTGCGCCTATTATGGCATGCCCAGAATAGGGATGCTAGCTAGTGTTCAAGTGGTTATCTCATTCGCCGCTGAGATCGTCTTTTAACGCTTTTTAAATAAATTGATTACGGTTCACAACTCTGTTCTGTACGCGCTCGTAAAACGCAGGTTCCGGTGCAAAGAAAAACAATGAAGTGAAACGTCCGCTGGCTTATGCCGTCTATGGGAATGCACTTTTTAGAATCCTAATATCTCGATTCTTCTTGTTAAAAAAAAAAAAAATCTAAACAAGCTTGATTTGCGGCTCATTTCCATAAACGATATGATCGCCGGGTTATAAAATGTATGTTTTGGCTGAATTAAATAACACTCGCGGGAAATGTCACATAGTGCGTCACTCGGTGGTGCGCTATGAGCTTGTAGATCTGCGATTTTTCAATAGATAAAGTATAACATAATGTAATGCTTAGTTAAAACACCAAAAGGGGTTCCCGCCCAAAATGGGTTAAAAACAGGAACTCGGCTTGGCTCCTCCCCTTTCTTAGTCAACTTCCACCCGGGTGCCTCTGTGTTTATTCCCACTAACAACAACAACAGATTATATACGAGTGAAACCAACTTCTGCAAGGTGACTTCAGACAGTACGTTAATCTATCTCAGATCTGAACATCCACGCAGACTGAGGATCGTGTTGCAGGCACAGTTTACATTCTGCACATAGCATACATACCACACACACACACACACACACACGCACGCACGCGCACACGCACGCACACGCGCATGCACTCACGCACGCACGCACGCACTTTGGGTACTTTTTCCAGAACTGTGGCCTACTAATTATTAGTAGTCTAAAGCCCATTTTGGGGCGGGAACCCCTTTTGGTGTTAGCATTATGTTATGCTTTAGCTATTGAAAAATAGCAGATCTACAAGCTCATAGATTTTTTTTTAAATCGAAGAACGACCGACATAGAAACATGGCTTTTTCAGAAAACTGTCAGGATTTAGGAGACATTTTTTAGAATCTGATCTCAGGTCAAAATGGACTAAACAGGCCACTGATTGGGACATCGGAGCATATAGTTCTATACCGTATACCGTTTCTTTTTTAGATCAAGCAGCTGACATATAAAAGAAACCCGTTTCTATTCAGGCCAAACTACAGTAGGCTATGTGAGTCTTGTATCACTGGCAAGGTACAGTATAGGCTCCCATACTGACGGCTCCATAGATATATACATCAGATTATTCATGGCTGCCTGTATGATCATCGTGCCGTACTATACCTGCATTCATGGGGACAGTGGGAGTGGGAGGAGGGCTCCCTCCTTCACACACACACACACACACACACACACAATTGACAGCTATTTATAGATGGCAACGGTAATGTCGTAAATCCTCAAGACAAAGCAGACAAAGCAATGTTTAAAACGTTGCTCTAGTGGTGAAACTCAAAGCAACACCAACTGAGACATAATTGACATCATCAATTTGTCAGTCATAACCTCTCATCGTCTCTCTCTCTCTCTCTCTCTCTCATATGCAGGAGTCAGGATCTATAGAGCACCAAAGTTTGACGCCAATATCGCTATAGAGGGCGCTATGCCACGGGTTCGTGTGTTTTTTTATTTGTATTATAATCCCCATTTCCCCAGTCGGAATCAACCGACTGCAAGAAAACGCTAATGTTACTGCTGCCGAATTAGTTACATTTTCTCTAGCGACAGACCGTATCAAATATGCGTGACTGACTGTCGTAAGAGATACAGAGACACCTCCCCGACAATATCGCAAAGACAGTTTGTTCATTTTTGGACCACAATTCTTATACGAGACGATTTTAAGATGGCTTATAATGTTATTCTCCATTAGCCTGGCTTGGCTATACGTAAACGTAATACGATTTCTTTTGCCATCAGCAGGTTCGCGTCTGGCCACTGCAAGGCTAATTCTCCATAGAGAAAACCTTCCGCGAACCAGGGGATGAGCGAGTGACATCAGGACTTTGGCACCAACATGTAATTTGCACTGGAGAAGCCCTTTGCAGCCATCACACAAACACAGTGAAACTCTGTGTGTGTGACGTCAGGCAGACTCTCCAGCCAACCTCAGTGTAGACAGACATCCCTGGGCTGTCATTACAGAGATCAACAGGGTCAGAGGGGTGTCTTTTGAAGCCTCGCATGCAAACGCAGCTGTGATCACTGATGTCCCTGTGAAGTGGTTGTGCTGCTCACATACACATTTATATGTTAAAAATAAATAAAAAATATAGGTAGCACATTAAAAATAAATACTCATTTATACATGTTTATATGTTGGGATATTGATGCTCTTAGTGAATTGGTTCCATGCACAGTTGTTTTGTCCATTTATAATAATCTAAACACTGAGTTAATGTTAATATATATAACCTTAAAAACGAACCACAAGCATTATAATGAGATAGAATCCACACAATCCAATCCAAACTGAATGAATGAATGAATGAAATATTTATTTTGTGTCATGCCACTTAGGCACATCCCATATGGGATTATATGACACATTTCACAGAGTACACTGAATACAACCGAGACGTTTCAGAGTACACTGAATACAACCGAGACGTTTCAGAGTACACTGAATACAACTGACACGTTTCAGAGAGTACACTGAATACAACTGACACGTTTCAGAGTACACTGAACACAACTGACACGTTTCAGAGTACACTGAATACAACTGACACGTTTCACAGAGTACACTGAATACAACTGACACGTTTCAGAGTACACTGAACACAACTGACACGTTTCAGAGTACACTGAATACAACTGACACGTTTCAGAGTACACTGAATACAACTGACACGTTTCACAGAGTACACTGAACACAACTGACACTACAGTCCTTCCTGTTCATACATACTGTATTTGTACATTATTTGAACAAAAAAAGAAAGAAAACTAAACGAAAATAAAAATAACAAGGCCATTTTACATGTAAATGGCCCTCCTCCTCATTGACCATGAGGCCTTTTCAAGAAATAAGGCAAATGAAAAGGTGTACTTTTGACACAGGCGCTTCAGTCTCTCGAAATCCTCCAACCATACAATGAGTTTAATATGGAAAGGTTAAGAGAACAGAGTAAGGGCAACCATGGGAAACGAATAGCTCCGGAACGACTAGCAGTATATGCCAGTTAAATTACAGACTGTTATAAGGGCTTGATTTAATTCACCTCAAATTAACAAATTAAACGAAGCCCTTAACTGTCAATATTGAATTATTTCAGACTTTCTTCCTCAACACCACGCCCACGCAACACAACAGTGGTCCCCAGGTTGATTCTTAGTCAGGGTGGTGGTCCCTGGTTCATAATCAGTCCAAAACCCCAGACTTAGGCCCATCTAGACCAGTACTTTAACGCCCCCCCAAGTGGTTAAACATCAAGTGAGGAAGTTATGTTCAATCTGTCCTACTGTATAATGGAAACAGACATTCTCTTGCGTTTTCCTCTTGACATAGGCTACTGTATCTTAGGGGGAATGAATTGCATATTTACGTACCGTAAGTAATATGACACAAGATTCAAAAAATGTATAGTGTAATTCAAGGGGTGCCGTGGATGAAAAGGTTAAACTTATTTTACAGGGGTGCCCTGAGTCAAAGCGGTTTGAGAACCACCGCCGTATGGCATAAAATGATATCAGTCTCTCCAAATTAAGAATTGCGTGCCATTCAGATCAAACAAACGAACCAATTCCCAACAGCATGAAAAGGAGATAAAGGTGCGATAGATGAGGTTGAAATCCACTTTCTGTTGATACAAGATTACACTCTTAAAACAGCTACACGCCCAGAGGATTGTTTGTTCCATATCGCATTACGTGAGCTGCGTGATTGCCTTTTGTTACGAGGTGTAACAATCCACTGAGAGTCGCAGGCTGAGCGCTGAGGTCTGTGTAAACCTGCACGGCCATAATGGCCCTTAAAGTGCTCTGAGGCCATGAGGTAATGGTGCCAGGGTGCACCGCCTGTGTCCGGTTTACTGTGACTGACATCACTCCGTCTTTAGAAAGACGGACAGGTCTGACAGCGATACTCTCCATGCAGACAATGGGCTGAACAGAAAGCTAAGAGGGTACTGTATAAGGATTACCCGTAAGCAAAGGTACAAATTTGGCTCAAATGTTAGCTCTATAGAGTATGTCCTTTCTATTTACTGCTTACAAGACTGGATCCCTCAATTAAGCGGAGGTGATTATAGTTATTTTAAGCGACCCTGACCTTATTAGCCTGACTCATGGTATACTTGATACATACACTACCGCCGACCATATTTCCAATGCATACTGTGGTTTGGTTGCTTTTCAAGGAAGCTGTGTTAGACGACATTCATTTCAGTACAGCATGAAACACAACTTGCAGAGACTTACAACTTACTTTAGGTCATCTCAAACACATTTAATATGTACAGTATGCATGCTGCAGTTAAATGTTTTGTAACAAAGTTACAATATCTTGGCATTTTAATGTATTTGAAATCAAGACCATTTGAGAAGTCTAACCGGAAATTGTCCACGAAATCTAAAAATGAAGCAATTATAGGCATTTAATTTATTCTAGATTCTGGCCATAGATTCTGGCCATAGATTCTGGCCATAGACGTGAGTAGAGTGATATTTAATTATTGATCCCAGTGTGTTCCTTCAAAGCATAGGTTATAGTTATAACTGGATGAGAATTAAATGGTATACAAAGTTGTAAACAATTAACTAAAATGCATACACTATTGACTGTCTTAATATTGTTAGATCCCATCAACCCATTTAGACCTGAGGACGATTCTACAAGTGTCTTCAAAACCATGACAGTTTTCTGAAACACCCATGTTTCTATATGTCAGTGGTGGTCAACCTTTTTCACGTCAAAGACCCCCAGAATTATCTGTATGTGGCTGCCGACCCCCATGTGAAAATATGTAGTTTGATCTCCCCCAGAAGCAAAGATTTGAGTTACAAACGTTCGCTCTGAAAGAATATATATTCAAAGATTTGCACCACATTTTCACGACTTTTCAAAAATAGCAGACCTACAAGCTCGTATAGCGAGCCACTCGGTGCTATGAGCTTGTAGATCTGCTATTTTCAATAGTTAAAGTATAACAACGCTTAAAACACCAAAAGGGGTTCCCGCCTTAAAACCAAGGGCTCTTAGTCTATAGGCCCCCTCCCATTTTCACTCCACACTACGCCAATACATCTTAGAAGGAATTGGGATGCTATAGGTTTCAGAGAGACCTCACTTCCGGGGATTGCTACATTTGAAAGCAGACAAATCTAAATCCAATCCTGAAGCCGAACGCACAAGAACTGAAGGACTACTGGTCAGTCAGTGTGGTCTCACTTTGAGATAGGGCAGGGCTACTCAACTTAAGATGGTCTCACTTTGAGATAGGGCAGGGCTACTCAACTTAAGATGGTCTCACTTTGAGATAGGGCAGGGCTACTCAACTTAAGATGGTCTCACTTTGAGATAGGGCAGGGCTACTCAACTTAAGATGGTCTCACTTTGAGATAGGGCAGGGCTACTCAACTTAAGATGGTCTCACTTTGAGATAGGGCAGGGCTACTCAACTTAAGATGGTCTCACTTTGAGATAGGGCAGGGCTACTCAACTTAAGATGGTCTCACTTTGAGATAGGGCAGGGCTACTCAACTTAAGATGGTCTCACTTTGAGATAGGGCAGGGCTACTCAACTTAAGATGGTCTCACTTTGAGATAGGGCAGGGCTACTCAACTTAAGATGGTCTCACTTTGAGATAGGGCAGGGCTACTCAACTTAAGATGGTCTCACTTTGAGATAGGGCAGGGCTACTCAACTTAAGATGGTCTCACTTTGAGATAGGGCAGGGCTACTCAACTTAAGATGGTCTCACTTTGAGATAGGGCAGGGCTACTCAACTTAAGATGGTCTCACTTTGAGATAGGGCAGGGCTACTCAACTTAAGATGGTCTCACTTTGAGATAGGGCAGAGCTTCTCAACTTAAGATGGTCTCACTTTGAGATAGGGCAGGGCTACTCAACTTAAGATGGTCTCACTTTGAGATAGGGCAGGGCTACTCAACTTAAGATGGTCTCACTTTGAGATAGGGCAGGGCTACTCAACTTAAGATGGTCTCACTTTGAGATAGGGCAGGGCTTCTCAACTTAAGATGGTCTCACTTTGAGATAGGGCAGGGCTACTCAACTTAAGATGGTCTCACTTTGAGATAGGGCAGGGCTACTCAACTTAAGATGGTCTCACTTTAAGATAGGGCAGAGCTTCTCAACTTAAGATGGTCTCACTTTGAGATAGGGCAGGGCTACTCAACTTAAGATGGTCTCACTTTGAGATAGGGCAGAGCTTCTCAACTTAAGATGGTCTCACTTTGAGATAGGGCAGGGCTACTCAACTTAAGATGGTCTCACTTTAAGATAGGGCAGAGCTTCTCAACTTAAGATGGTCTCACTTTGAGATAGGGCAGAGCTTCTCAACTTAAGATGGTCTCACTTTGAGATAGGGCAGGGCTACTCAACCTAAGATGGTCTCACTTTGAGATAGGGCAGGGCTACTCAACCTAAGATGGCTCAGGGGCCACTCTGAAAAATTCCAAAAGTTCCTCCCAAAGGGCTGCAAACTAAAAATGTCAGTGTTATTTTTGAAACGTTAACAAATTAATTTAGCAAAATACTACACGAATAGTCAAATATTTAAGGAAACAGGCAGTGAAAAGCCACATTTCCATCTATACGGTCAAACCTCAATTATCAAAAAACATTGGGATTAACAATGAAGTTACTAAATGAGTCACATATTAGATTATCACAGGCGAATAAATAAGTAAGTGGTTAATACAGCTGACATCAGACCATATCACTTGACAATACCTACACAATCCTGTTCAAAACAATGAAAACAACTCATTAAATGGTTATTGGTATATGACCATGTGACGGGCCACATGTGGCCGGGCTGCCACGGGCCGCGGGTTGCACTGCGATAGGGCCTACGTATATGGCTGCAGTGTTGCCTGCTGGATGTGGCCTAGCCTTCAGCTGATGCTGAGCAGACTCAGCAGAGCCTTGCTCATGCAGAGCACTGTGTTTGGGGCCCAGCTATAGGGAACAGAACAGACATGACAGATAGACATGGCTGCCCATGTTGTAAATCTGCCCAGCGTGACGGGTAGGAGCAGGCTAATTCACCCGGAGGAGAGCCTTGTGTATATCCATGTTGCAATAAACGTCCCATGAATTCTGTCAGCAGCGCATGCACTTGCGCACACACACTCTTTACAAGGCAGGTGGGGAAGACAGTGAACATACCAATGGGAACGCCACGCACGCATTCGCGCACACACGCACGAGCACATACTTTTCCCAAGCATGTGTTCCTGCTGGATCAGCCAGTTCGTTTGTGCACGGACTCAAATCACAACTCTCGCCTTGTATGGATCTCTCCTCTTTCTCTGCCCTTCCTTCCCCGTCTCTCTCTAGTCTACAATGGGCAACTGGCAACCCGGGGGCCCCAACTTCACTTAACCTCAGGTTAATATATCACAATACTGATACAGTATATTATTGATTTGCAAACATGACCCGCTTTAATTACTTCAGTCTAAAGTCAAATGTTATTGTCTGTTTATTTGAAATTAAATAAACATGTTACTTTTCAGGATTCCAATTCAAAAATGGCAACAAAAACAATTCAGCATTTCAATTCAAACAGCAAAAATTGCTTATCTACAAGTAGATCGGATACTTTTCCTACGACAGTAATATGCAACGTGGCCCTCTGGAGTGAGTGTGGAAATATAGGGGCCCGCCTCTCCATCTTCAAAGTTAGCCCACCCCTGGTCTACATTGAAACAAGGCATAAAAATGCCACACGCAAAAAAATAAAAAATAAATAAACACTCCCCCTCCCCCCAAGCACAGACATGGCGGGGCAAACACACACCGGGGCATTGTGCGGAGCGCGGGACGACTCAACAGAGCGGATCCAGAACAAGTCTGGCAGCGTGTGGAACTGGAAATAAATATCATTAAACTCAGCTGTCAGCTTGCATTTGGCTCCGCCGAGTGCCCCGCCATCCAGAAGAGTTTTGGCTGTCTTCCATACGGGCCTGCTTTTCTGTTTCTCCCTCTTTCTCTTATACACAGACACGTCGTGCGCATATACGCACGCATGCACATCACACACATACGCACGCACACACACACCCACACACACACACACACACACACACAGACAGACCACCTGGGAGTTCTGTTTACGGTGGCCAACAGAGACCGCACAGAGAAACTGACTTTTATTTCGTTTTAAGCACAAATATCTAAATATGTGGTTGTCAACGGAAAGAAGGATTATAAAGATATATACGTAGAACAGACCTGGTTATATAAACAACAGGCGGCGTCTTTATAGCTATATACTGTAGGTCTACGTGACAGTCCATATAGCATGGCTTACAAGTCCCTTGTGTCATCTCATAGTTAAAGGCAGTACGTGGCACTGGTAGAAATAAATACTATGCGGTATACAATTACACAAAAGTACTGTACTTATAGGTACAATCTTTAAGTGCTTTTTCCTTACTTGAGAATTTCAATTTCTTGCTACCTTAGATTTGTATACATATTTCTACTACATCTCAAAGTCAAAATGATCAAATGCACTTTTTGCTCCAGTGGGACAGGAGAGAGAGGGAGAGAGGGAGAAGGGGAGAGACATGCAGTGAAGCACGTCATGAGCGGGACTCGAACACGCAACGCGCTGCCAGGCCAAAGCCTATGGCATGGGCCTGGAGCACTAGGCCAGCGGGCACCCCCTCTGGTACAGTCCCCTCTGGTACAGTTATTTGACAGCTTTGGATATTCAGATGCCCACGACGTGTTGTGACTTTGTAGATTGGCTATTTTTGAATAGCATCTACGGTAATTATATCTATCCATCTAAAAATGCACCACGTGTCTGTGCATATACTGCATATAGGCTACTCCATATATGGCGCGCGCACGCGCGCACACACACACACACACACACACACACACACACACACAACACACCTAAAAGGGGTATCTAATTATTCCTGACACCATGCATGCATGGTTACAGGGAGCAAGTGCAACCGAGTACATGATGACAGAAACAGCAACAAACTTATAACGTCGCAACTTACAATACAGTCAAATGTAATCGCGGTAATCAGTAATTGCCCTCCAATTGACACCTGTGCATGCGCGTGAGTGTTTAATAAGTGTGCGTACAAGAAACGAGGTGTGCTCCGGTGAACGTGCGTCGAGGTTTCGTGCAAAGCCCGTGTTTCGCAGGCACTCACTCACCTGAAGGGAGTTCCTCCTCCCTGCTTGCACGCAGGGCCCTTTTGTTGTCTACTGGTACACGTTGTGAGCCTTCCCCATTCCCCTCCCCCCTCGCGTCTTTCTCTCTCATTCGAAAATAACCCAAACAGGTTCTGTGTGGACGTAGTAAAGGGTGATATTATCTAAGCACACTACACCTGAAGGGGGATCCCGTCACACAGGGTTTCTTTCCCCCTCACCTCCTCCTCCTCCTCCTCCTCCTCGTCTGCACGAATGAGGCCCGGAGCAGAACTCATTTTTTTCCCCTTTCCTTTTTTTCCTTCTCTTTCTATCTTTCTTTTTTTTTTTTTTACAGGCGAGAAACAAGTCGAGCACCGCCGGGGCATGAGGCAAAGCCCCTTCGAACGTCTTTCAGAGGCTTCGCTTTCTTTTCTCCCCTCACTGGCTTTACCGTAAAAATAGTCATTTTCTAGTCAAGGTCGGGACCTTTTGGATTTCATAGGCGTTTTAAATAAACAGACTTTTTCAAAGACCCACAGTAAATGGCAATGCTGACGAGGGTCAAAGGTGACAGGTGTGCGTGCGCGTGTGCGTGTGTGTGCGTGTGTGTGCATGTGTGTGGTTTTTAACAAATCATGCAACGTTATACTGTATCAAAAATAGCTATATGCAAGCTTGATGTGATGCTTCTTGTATCATAACTTTTAGGGGTTAATATCTGAAGAGCAACGTTCAAATAAGATCGTTCATTTATCCATTTGAAAACTCAGCAAGTGTAAATGTAACCTAATGGACATTTAGCCTGCAGGTCCATTTGGTTACGTGCGTGTGTATGTACACATAATTATGCAGTCAAAGCCCCCCTAAAACATGATCAGGTACTATGATTATACTAAGAGAAATGTTTTTTTCTTTTTCAAAATAAAGTGTACAGTAAGTGTTAAAATCATGTATTTATGTGTGATCAACCTAAACTGAAGCCGCACCCAATTGTTGTATGATAAAGGGGGAAGCGTTAGGGGAGGGGATGATATTGTGATGCCACTATATCACTGTCATCTCGATTCGGCCTTTTGAGAAACCAAAAATGCACAGGGAAGACATATTTCAATATTCTAACCCCACCAGGGGGTCTATTAGAGTAATGTTAAACTCCATAGATACAAAACAGAAATCACAGCACTCCATCGTTAAGTACCGGTATTTTGATGTTTGAAAAATAAATGTAGAGACCGGTCTAAAATGTTTAGGCATCAGACCATGCTACTGTTCACCTCACAGATTGGTTCTGATCATTTGGTTGGTCAGCTGCCTGTCTGTCTTCTGGCAAACAGCCAAATAAAACCTCTTACACTTAACCGACTACAAACTAACGATATATTGTGCAAAGCTTAACAGCAAAAGCCCAACATTCCATGGCTTCCATCCAGACACTTGAGACAAAGGGAAAATAATCGAGTTACACAAACACCGGTGAGAAAGGTTCACCTGAATGTGTGCCATGGAAATTAATTGAGTGTTATAGTGCCAGCGGTGGAAAGTAGCTAAGTGCATTTACTCAAGTACTGTATTTAAGGGCAATTTGGAGGTGCTTTTACGTTATTCTTAAAAAAAAAAAGAAACTTAACAGTATACTTCCACTCCACTACAGTACTTTTATACAATTATTTTAACAGTGGTTACTTTTCAGATTTAGATTATTAGGCTACTACAAAACATACCTTAACCACTTAAGCTGTATTTTATACTATACAAAAATAGCAAACCTACAAGCTCACAAGACATCTCTTGACAAAATTATACAGTATTACGGGATCTGCAATGGTTGGGGCTACAGTGATATACTGTATGCATATGCCTATATCTTGTATCTCAATTGACCAAGATATGGCTACACATCTCACTTGTTCTCATGTTTTTGTCACTTATAGGTCTGTGTCCTTCACAATGTTAAGAATGTAGCCCAATTTAGATACCATGCAATTTAAACGGATGCTATGGTTAATTGTTTACCTGGTATTCTACAATCTCAATTTACGGATTTGTATTAATTTAGTACAGGGTTCGTTTGAGTAGACAAAGAATAAAGAGGTCATGGCTGCTATCTGTTTTTGCATTTGTTCTTCTGGAGTGTCAGTTGGAATAAAACTGTATAATGTGGTCACAATTGGAGATGAAAATAAAGGCTTATTTGTTCAGATATTGTGGAAGGCTAACAATAGTTTAGCTTCATGGATATTCCCCGGAACTGCCAACAAGGCTATTGACATCTGACCAGTAACATGCAAACAAGTCAGAATCTAAAAACAAGAAGGGCTCACATGACTTGTGGTGCCCTTGACAATAAAAACAAAGGATGCAATACAAGTAAATGCGAAATAAATAAAGCCTAATGACCAATAAAAGTGTCCTCTGGCAGGTGAAAAAGTCAGGGGCATAGAGAGAAAATTACATAGGACCATGACTTCGGTTTAAACATTGACCATTTTCCATTTATACAGCATTCACTCCCACTGTGGTGGCCTGACTTGGCACTTGCAGTAACTTTTGGATTCAAGATTCAGTTCACATGTTCACCAATAACATGCCACTGCAGGTTATGCGCAGAAAGTAGCACAGAGGGAACAGGTCTTAGCCTGTTTATGGCTCAGAGTTGTTTCTATTTTGGTTATGTCTCAACGCCTCAAGGCCTGCATGGGCACACAGGGTGCCAAACAGATGGCAACCGAAATGTATCAGGACTGTCAATTAAAAGGACTATGGTGTAAGGTTACCCACAGGTGATGATGAACCCACGGTGTACCTCTTCTGGGTAATTGCCTTGCGCGCTGCGGCGCAAAGGCAATTACCATTAGATTAGAGTTTATGAGAGAGAGAAATAAAACGACAGATTATAACCGACTAAATGTAGTGTGTACAACATGTTAACTATACTCCATGTGAGCTGGATCCAAAGCAGCTTGAGATGTTCACATTATGCTTTCTAGTTTGCTCCTGACAGTTATGGTCCCCACACACCGAGCGCGCTTTTCTGATTTCTAGCTGCGTTTCTCCATCGGTTTTCCGAAAAACGCGTCCAGTGTGCAACCACCTTTACTCTAACATACACATTTATAACACAAGCACACGAGGCAGCACACCTAAACCTAACCATAACCCATGTCTAACCAATGCTATGTCTAACCAAAGTATGCCTCCCTAGCTAGCTTCTACCAAGCTACTTCTTTCCTCAACAATGTATTAGAAATCATGAAATCCAACACAAATCCAATAATTGCATTCTGACCCTAAACTTAAATTACAATGGTAATCCAAAGCTCATTTGGTAATATGCTATTGCTATCGAGCCGTATAGCTAACTATAAACAGGGAAGCCCAAACTGTTGCAATGCCTGGCTTATAGCTACTCTAAACGAGAGTGACTAGTTGGAAGGGAATCTGAGGAGATGTCATGAAAGGCCAGTCATGTTGAAAATCTATAAAGGTGCTCCTCGGCTAATTGTTTCATCTATTGCTCAGTGACAGTGTCATAGGCCTTGTGTGGACTTACATGTAGTGACTTGGTTCTCAACCTTTTTCACGTCAAGGACCCCCAAATCAGACCCCATAAGAAAGTATTTTGTGCCTGTGTCCCCCCCCCCCGCCCCCCCTCCACACCTCAGGACTGGATGGGTGGGTAGAACGTGGTCGACACACACTATACCTATACGGACAAAGCTAACTCAGCTCCTGACAAATCATGACAATGAACAAAACATTTTGGGCCGAACTAATAATTAGAAAGAAGAAAAACTCCAATAAAGTGTTCTACCCTCCCCTGTTTTTCTTCTTTCTAATTATGTTAGTCCCCCAAAATGCATTTAGTGTCATGATTTGTCAGGAGCCGAGTTTAAAGGTATTTAAATAAATATTTGAAATGTCTATGGAAGATTATCTTCTGGTGCCCTCGCAGGGGGCGGGACTGCGACGCTACATATTAGAGTAATTAGTCAAATTAAATCAATCTTTATCAATGACAACATCCGTATTATGGTCATACATCAATAGATTCCACATACTTATCAATCACATCCTTCGCAAAAATAATACATGCATGTCATGACCCGTGTATCCAAGGGGTAACAGGTATGGTCGCCCCTTTTCCATCTCGCCCCACTACTCTTCCTAGCTGTAAATAACAAACTTCATGTTGGTGATTATATAAAAGGTATTATCATATTAATTATCATTGTTAAGTTCACTCTGTATATCCACGGGCATAAAGTAACTGTTAACTACATTAAAACATTTCGCGGGGGCGAGTTGGTAAAGGGGGCGAGTCGTTTGGTATTCATCCAAGGCCATTGTTTAGCACAACAATTCATCAAATCATTGATTTCAATTTCAGCTTTCCCCTATAGCAGCATGGAGTCAATATCAGCACCACATATGCTACAAATTTCACTTTCTGCCAAATTAAGTACACAACATCTCAAGATGTATGTGACAATGTGCATTTGATGTTCCATAAACTGTTTGCCTGTCAGTGGCTTCCAAATTGTGGAAGGGGTCTATTTCTTACAAAAAAGATGCCATGTCATAAACACAACATCCAATCAACCCCTGGGTTGTATGCGTTGCATACGTCTGAAGGCCCTGGGTATGCAACCCAGCCTGGCATAGATATGCGCTCCATGGAGCACTCCTTTCTAGTTTACTGGATGTTTTCTGAAAGCAAATGTATATAATAATACATATTATTGTAAAATGAATATAACGTAATTACTATTGCTATAGTAATTCTACATTAACGTTCATTTTAAACTTGCAGTATACTACTACTACATATAGCAATTGGGAAATTGCCGTCAAGCACTCAACTCGTTCCTGCATTTTCTGGAGGAACAATATTCCCCGTAATTTTATTACTTTTTCATATTGATTATGTTTGTCATAAACCATGTATCCACGGGAGTTGGAATTGGCACTGACAGGTAATCAAATCATTGATAGCGCCTGAGGAAACTGAGGTGTTCCATATCATTTTAAGTATCATATCTTATCTGTCTCTCTCATAAAGTATGTTTGTCATCATAGCCCATGAGGATGTCTGCGTGCATGTACTGTGTGGGTTTCTGAGCTAAGATGAAAAGTTTATTGTGTTCACCTCTATTCTATATAAATAAATATTGGGTCATATTTGTTCCCTGGGAGTCAAGGCTGCATCACAATGATGACCTGTACCAAGGCAATAGCCTACCGTCAGTGTGAGCTATTAATCTAGGTGAAGAAGAAAAACAAATGATATGGGCACAAACCCCATTGTCAAAACACCAGTTGGCGCTTTAACAATAAAATTCTCCTCTTTTAAACGTTTGAGTGCCTTTTGATTGCATCCCCCTGGATCCGGAGAGCGGAGGTCCTCAGCTGTGGAACTGCTTGCTCAAGAATCTCAGGTTAGCTAAATCTGAATTTATTATGCTTGTCAATGCTTTTGCTTTATCATTTTATCAGTTACCGTTTAGTTTTATTGATGCTGTCATGTTTCAACATTTCACCTGTTATTTCACCTATGTTTACATCCTTATTGACTTTATCATAATTGTCTTCCCTGTTCCACCTGTTTCCCTTTCTTTTATCTCTTCTGTTGGCAGTTCGTAATCAATTACTCTTACCTTAGTACTGACAGTGTGCCAACAGCATTTACAACCAATCATATTACGTCAGCTGTGCAGACTGCAGACACTTCCGTGGAGCAGATATACAGTAACTATGAGCAGTCTAACGTCTGCAAGATACAGACATCCACACAGAGACATCAAGAAGACTCCAATTCAAGCTCCACAGAGAGAGAGAGAGAGAGAGAGCCTCACGCTGACATCATGTTCCTGATTCTGGGCCTGCTAGCACTATAGGCGCCGTGCACGCCAGTCCCTCGGCTGAGGTGAAGCTACAGCATGGAAACCCTGCCACTATACACCCTGCATGGACACTGCTGCTGCCTCGGCTGCTGAGGTCATAAAAAAGAAAAAGACATAATAAATGCCATTCTGCTGAGATACTCATCCTCATTATTATAGCATTCATATGGTGTGTACACATTTAAAATTATTAACTTCTTGTCACTACAACACAGCTCTGAGCCCCCCTGGAATCCTCCCTCGAACCACTTTAGAACACAGGTCGGTGGTGGATTCATGTTTTCAGTGACCTTTAACTGATTTCAGCACAGCATGTATCTGCTAAGTGAATGTACAAACTCTGTACAAGATGTATTACTTTCTACAAACTCAGTTTATGAGACACCGTATATAGTAAGAGATAAAGCATGATAAAAGATGTGCAGTGGTTTATGTCTGGTGATATATTGGATAAGAATCATGGACTATAGATTAGATAAGATGGCTTGGAATGTATTGGAAGATTTCATGCAAAGTCTGGCGTTTAAAGGAGTAGCCTGTGGGTGGTCAGAGAAGAGAGTTTGGAGAATACTTCACTTCGATACGTTTTTGTTTTTTTCAGTGTACAGAGATAGGATGCATAAAATCCATAAAAGAGTCTGTTGTTGCTAAATAAAATGCCCATAAGGCAATTTTGAAAGTGCTATACACAATATGCATTGATGTTGGCCTACAATAAATAGCCTACTACAAGTATACCGTGTACTGTAGGTATTACTTCCGTGTTCACAGCCATCTACTTTGTTGGGGATGTGATGACATCCCCAACAAACAGGAGTGGCTGTGAATGTGGTTAAACCAGGAAAGGACCTGGAGCCTCTGTAAGTACAGAGGATAAATTAGACTAAACAGTTGACTAACAATGTCCCAATGTCAAAACCCTCTTAAATCCCATTCCCCTACCCTTTACTGGCTCCGGCAACGTCCCAGCTCCCAGTCACAAAACATCACATGCACCTGCCGAACTCTGTAAATGGAATATTAAAAGTCACTAATTAAAATATGTCCCCTTATAATACAAATTCATTATCAAAGCATCGACATTTTTGCTTGACGTTTTCTTACCAAAGTAGTAGGCTGTATACACCTCATGCCTCCAGGTCCCCAACAAACACTCAAATCAGGCTTCTGGCCAAACATTAGGCCTCAAACATGCACCTACCCTTAAAGGGGCAGTGCTATGGTAGACTCAAACCATTTCTCTTATCCATTCAATTCAGAGCTAAACATTAGAGAAAGTTATAATAATGGTTAAATCAATGACAATTTTACTGAGCAGACGTATAGAAGTATAAAGCTGTGACCATTTTGGGGGAATGTGTTCAATACTCTATCCAACATTCTACAGCAAAGGCTCTGGCACTGCTGGAAGGGATGACCTTCTACTAACACGCATAGTGTCGTATGGTCGACTTTGCCTTGTTGCTCGCTAGGCGTGCTATTCTGCTCAAATGGAAGGATGCTGCCCCGCCCGTGCTCCATCAGTGGCTTCGTGATATAATGTCCTGTCTCGAGTTGGAGATGTTAAGGTTTTCAAAAAAAAAGAGTCATCTTCTCGCCTTTGCATTGACTTTGTATGTAATCGCACCAATCCAACTATCCAGGTCTGAATGCAGCTGAAGAACATTGTGGAGTAAAATTGCAACGGTCTGAATTTCTCCTAAAACAATCATCAAGTCCCCCCAGTATTAGATTACTGGTTGGCGTGATTGAAATGTATCTCTGGCCTTTCTCTACGCACCACTGCCGAGTAGTATTCCAGTCCAGCTGCGAATGTAACCGCTGCTTGTCAGTAACAGCTTATGCACATCTGTCTGTCTGAGGCGGCTGCTTACACGCTAGCCCCCCCTCGGTATATGGACTACACCACCCAGAAACCCAAAGGAGTACAAACAGAGAGACGGCTGCTTCTGCTTCTAAATGCCTCCAGTGTCTGTTATCACTCGGGCTGTTATGGACTTACGAAGCAACGAGCAACCCCCGTTCAACGCCTTACAAATTTTTCGGCATTCGTGAGCTGCATCTCATCCCTGCTATACTCTGGCACCGAGCCTCGCCCTCTCTGCTCCTTTCTTGGCACAGTTCACCCCCTTCCTCCTTTTTTTGTCCAAACACAAGAGAGGAGCTATAAGAGGTGTTCTCAGAGAGAACGCTTGCACGAAATGCACATCCTAACCACTGTACCACATTGCCCTCCAGCCTGCATCTCTCTGCTATAAATGCCTCCCCCCTTTTCCCTTTGCTCGGGCTTCCTCCCAGTCAGGCACAGGAAGACCTGTTTCTCTCTCTAGGCTGGAATCAAATCAGAGAACCCTGGAACCGTGTGCTAAAAGGGTAATGAGCTGTGTAGAGAAGCGTATAGAAGAATGCCATCCTGTCAGTCAAAGTGTATTATTTTCTTCATACCCGATACTGTATCACCTGTATACAACACACAATGATTATTCCTTATCTTTTTTTCTTCCCCCACTCGTTTATTAGTAACGTCAACCAAGCACATAATACGGTTTTTGGATGTGTAATGGCATTTAAGCATTAAATACAGGGTCCAAGGCTTCCCTTCGGGGTGGAAGTTCTCTCAAACGTGGGTTAACGTTAAATCAACTGCAATACAATTCATCACATTTATAAATTATTTCTGCTTTTGGGACAATGCAGACTTAAACTTCTATACAAGATTTGAAGTATTCCCAGATAGGGCGTTTCTTCATGTTCAATTCGCTGCCCATAATGTTCCTAGCTTGCAATCTCCATCATGCATCATAGGGTGTGACAGATTGAAGGCTCTTATCTATTGCAGTGTGACATGGGTGTACATTTTCAAGGTTTATGCCACCAATTGTTTAATGACAGGCGTTATAAAGAGGGAAGAGCTAAGACGGTTTAGTTGAGTGACGTATGATTCTGGATTGGTATATTTATCAGGGATAAAGACGTACTGTAGGACAGACACCTGAAATAGTATGCTCTACACTGATTTTCCTCACCTGTAACTGTCTTCTGCTTTTTGTTCACATTTCTTCTGAACATTGTAAGTGTTTTCCCTCTGAAGTGGAGAGTAAAATACAAACTTCTTAAGTCAGCCACACACAACCCCCTCTTTGCTACTTTTTGTTATATCATTGGGCATGAGTGAACTTGAGCTTTGTTTACTGTCATCTTCACCATTTTGGCTCATGCTGCTTTATTGGAGCTTGCCCAAGCAGCAAAACTGATCCTGAAGTTCAAACTTAATACCAAATTCATCCAAACGCTAACTCTTATCTGGTAAGTACAGTGTTTGTTTTCAAGTACTGCTAGGCAGTTGCCAAAGAAAAGGCAGTTGCGAAGAAACACAAGATGTGCATTAAGAGGGTGTGACTAAATATACATGAAGAAACAGTCCCTATTGTAAGCTGTACTATGATTACCAAGAGCACTCACATGTTTGTGCAAAACCATAAAGCTCCAGTTGGGCACTGAGGCACTGGAAAAGTGGTTTGAAAACAAAGCTGTCAAAATACTATAATTATTGCCTGATGAAATACGTTGAGGTGGAATGTATTGTACAATAAGAATAAACACACTGCTGTCATGAATAACAAGGAGGAATGTCTGGAATCAGCATGGAATTCCTTGTCTATTTTAAACCATTCAGTCCATGTCCCACTCAGTTGAAGGGGCTCAATGATCTTTACGCTCTCAACAGCATAATCTTCGGCAAAACATCTGAACATCTCGAATTATGTGCTGCCTCGCACGCAAATGCTTTATGTCAGCACGGAACGACAGACACAACCCTCAGGCTGAAGTTATGCAGACTTAATGCATGGCAGGTTGACATCTTCGGCTGGATATTTTTAGACAGCTTGCGCAAGTAGGTGCAACAGTTTACATAACAGGAATACGAAGAAGTCAAGATTATCCCCCCCCTCCCTGATGTTTCAAAATCTCAACTCTAACCATCATAATAATACATTTTGTTTGTAACTATATATTTGACAAAAACCTCAAAGTTATATTCATAGAATATAATATAAAAATCACACCCGTGTGAAGTGAGGGGCGCTCTTAGGGCCGATTCATACTCCTATTTTAGAGCCGAATAAAAGTCGGTTCGGTGCTGAAGAGCCTACAATTTGACGTCATTTGAGGTTCGGGGGGGCGGGTACCGTCCTAAAGTCGGCTCTTCGGTGCTACTGAAAATTTCTGACGAGCCGAAATCATTTCGGCACTACAGCGCCGAAACAGCGGTAAAATAGGAGTATGAATCGGCCCTTAGCATCATACATCATCGGATTCCGGCCAATCACAATTTGTCTTCAATGTTTGTGTTTTCACAAAAACATACTGAAATATTACTTAAACAAGCTTATCTTCGAAATTACATTTAGCTTTACCAAACCTACACAGTCACAGTCAATTAATACAATTGCATGGATTATTTGTTAGAGAAGCATACATATAATGTGGACGGTATGCTCTCAATCATACAATAATTGCTCTCCTATTATTGTGTCAAGAACATAAATGAACAAAATTAATCTACTAAATGCTACTATAACTAAAGCTACTGTACTGTAATGGCACATTAACACTGCCACATAACTTTGGGTCCATTCAATTACATTCCCATTATACATCTGTGAATACTTCATGTGGATATCAGATACCTCCTACTACTACCTGGCTGGAGGCTACAGTTTCCTATTTGAGGGACATTGGTTGGTGTGTAGCTCTTTAATCAAGAGTCAGTCACTATTACTATAGAGAGAATAAAAACGGCCCTGGCTTATTTGTGGTGGGGCCGGGGGGGTACTCATTTATCATTGATTGGGTCTTTATTCTTTAATATACATTAACATTTCATACTTACAGTATTCGCTTTACACATTTGCACCCTTTGGGATTGCATTATATTCAAGTAAGTAAAGAATAAAAACTGTGGGACAGTGTAAAGTAGCTTACTGTAGCTAAATACATTTACTTACTCAGATCAGCTATTTGCATATTATATAGATGCAAAAGATGCATATATATATTTGAAAACTTGAAATGGCACAGTGAGTATTTCTACTTTTTTCTACATTTTGATGCCAATACTTTTGTACTTTTATTCAAGTACATTTAGAATTCTGGACTTGTAACAGAGTACTTCAACATTACTTAAGTAAAACAATGTAATACTTTTTCCACCAGTGCTGTGGGTTTATACTTGGTGTTGTTATTCCTTCATGACAATACTACCTTGACAAAACAAACCACAAACTCCTCAGCTAAACAAATACAAGGATGGGTGAAGCATCATCTACCTCGTTAAAACGTTAAGAGAAACTAAGCTACAGAAAAATGAAAAACATTCATTACAAGCAAACACACAATACACACAACTCAATGCAAATGTGACACATAAAAGCCTATATATAGTATGCCATGGCCATTACTTCATTCTTTAGTCAAGCACCTGCTGCAGTCCACTAAGAGAATTATTGTTTATACTTATGCCTGGGGCCCTCCGACCAAATGATTTTCCTTTAGAAACAAACAGAGGGAAGGAAATACCAAGCATAGGCCTATGTCTGCATTTCATTTAGGATTAACTGTTGTTAGGGCCAATATCAGTCCAATGGACAGTGCTATATAGACCTGAAAACGTTGAATTAAACAGAGAAATGTAACATCATCTGTTTCATGCACGTCAATGTGGATTAATTAAGCTAACCATACTTTATTCATGCAGCTATTTCAACAGTCATTACAGGGAGTGCAGGTGTATAAATTGAGTTTGTAGTTTCTACATCAGTAACATCTGTGCTAATTTATTCAAGTACGAATGTAACCTAGACTAGTGCACTGTCAGAGTTCTAATAACTGTGGATTTTACAGTGTGGATTCCCCTTTGTTGAATGCTGCTAAAATGTGAGCTGACCTGCAATTGCAGTTCCTCATGCAAATGAGGCTTTTAGAGGCTGCGTGCTGATGAGAACTACATTGACAGCATACCTGTAGACAATTTGTGCATCTGAAATTTCTGGATCAATGTCAACCATAGCAGAGGGTAGGTACTTTTACAGTCTGTGCCCTCTCGCTTCCCTCACAGAACGCAACGCAACGCTCTGGAATTTATTCACACTGCTCATTGAAATGTGTCTGTGTGAAATATGTTCATATGCATATAGTTCACAGGTCAGGTGCTCAAAGGTGTGTGTGCACGCGGGCGCGTATGTGTGTGTGTGCGTGTGTGGTGGACGTGGGTTTGTGTGTGTCTATCTGTCTGTGTGCATATGTTAAAACCTGACTTTTTTCATTAACTGGAGGGCCTTATCTGATCTAAGGCTTCTCGTGAGGCCCCGAATGTAATCTAATGTCTTCATAAATCTCATTATACTGAAAACTAGCTGACAAGAGGCGAGACGGCAGGGAAGACTGAGACAGAGTGAGCAATAACTGTCAATCAATTGCTTCATAAAACATGCACACACACGCGCACGTGCCCACGCGAGCACACACGCACACATATTAGATTGTTGAAGACAGCAGCAATATTATAAAATGTGAGTTGCAAGTGGATAAATCAATGTTTGTCCATGTTTTTTGTCATTGAATTAAGGTGGCCAGTATATTATTTGTTATTTTTCATGAATAATGTGAAAAGCACACAGCAACCTATCAGCGACAGACAGTGGCCTTGTGGTTACAGTGTCCGCCCTGAAACTGGGAGGTTGGGGTTTGATCCCCGGCTTGGTCATACCTAGCCTGGGCAGCATTCCATTTGGGTTTATGATGGTTGGGAGCGGATGGTAACTTTCGTCATGTTGTAGTCAATGATTTGTAGTCATCTGGCAGGAAACCACGAGACGGAATCGGTACTATGAATGTACTTCTTATTCCACCTTGTGGTTTCCTGCCTGATGAATACAAAACAAGACTACAATATGACGTAAATTACCATCCGCTCCAGACCGGTTCACACTGCGATTTTGGAACACACCTCCGAGGTGGAAAGCCTGGTGACGCAAGGTTAGGTCATACCAAATACTGTAAAAATGGGACCCAATGCCTCCCTGCTTGGCACTCAAGCAGGGAGTCACTGGTCACTAAACTGCCTCCCCCTGGCCAGCCGGGGCACCTGATGGAGGGGAAAGGAACTGGTTGGAATAATGTGTTCCTTCCACGCGCTACGTCCAACCAGGGAAACTCCCCCTGTCAGGTGTAAAGGAGCAACTTGGACACTCAGGCATGAAGGAAGCATGAGTTCAAGTCCGTTGCTCTCCCCTTGTCCCCCATATATGGGGACTAGGTTGGTGGAGGGTGTGTAGAGCCCAGGATCACATTAGATGATTGACACAGACAAATGGGTTACAAAATCGTGGGATATTTTTTTTTAAATAAAAAGTCTATAACACTGTCCCAATGTGCATGCACCTATAATTTTGGATGAGGGGCTCAGGCACGTTCCTTCACTCTGGACCAACCTGTTGATCTCTGTCAGATAAACTATTATTGAGCAGATCAAGACCTATATACGAGGGCACCGGTGCACGTATATACTCACAAGCTGCTACATGCACGGCGCAGAATACCATATGCTATTTGAGCTCTTGTCTTTGTGTGGTTAGCTTACAGGAATCCATCCATGATGAGCTGCCTTTCAAAAACAGTGACTTCACCTTGGATTGGGTGTCATGTACAGCACAAACAGATTATCACTCTGAAGCCTCTATCAAAACAAGCACGCACGCACGCGCACGCACGCACGCACACACACACACGCACACACACACACACACACACACACACACACACACACACACACACACACACACAAAAACAACAACAAATCGCCATGTTGGCTTGTGTTGGACATTTTTGTCAACATTCCATTTTTGCCACAGACATACAAAATTAGTGGACAATAATATTACCAGAAACACATAAATAGATAACACTGAAGGACCACAACAGGTCTATAACTCTGAGAGTGTTCAAATGGTCCCATTTGAACACTCTCAGAGTTAACGGGGGGTCCTAGCAAATACAACATTTGAGAACCACTAGTACCATAGTGGACTCCTAATGTGCTGCATAGTGTCATAATAAATAATTTTCATACTCATTCTAAAGAAAACCTGGAGATTGACATTCAGTTTGGTGTTATGATCAAAATAAGAACATTATAATAGATGTGTCAAACAGATAATCTAGAATTTTCCACGGACAAGCCCGCGTACGGACATGTTGGTGACCCCTGAATCTGACTATCTGCTGTTTACACCTTATTATCAGGCTCTATAACAACAACACAGCGATGGGTTACTCAGTTTATCATGACTGCCAGGTGAACCTGCCATGCAGTGTGTGTGTGTACTGTGTGTGTGTGTGTGTGTGTGTGTGTGTGTGTGTGTGTGTGTGTGTGTGTGTGTGTGTGTGTGTGTGTGTGTGTGTGTGTGTGTGTGTGGGAGGAGAAACGTTCACACACAACTGGAGTAAACATAGCAGAGATTCTGAACTTAGGAGTGGCACTTATTGCAATGAAACATTGGCATTAGGAGACAAAGACGAAATCGCATCATTACTCCCGTATACGCACTCTGAGAACTTTAGAAAGATGTGTCAGGAAGACAGACAAAGAGCATGGATAATTCATTATGCATTCTTAACCAAAGACTGATGCATATTTTGTGCATTCTTAACCAAAGGCTGATGCATATTTTGTGCATTCTTAACCAAAGGCTGATGCATATTTTGTGCATTCTTAACTAAAGACTGATGCATATTTTGTGCATTCTTAACCAAAGACTGATGCATATTTTGTGCATTCTTAACCAAAGGCTGATACATATTTTGTGCATTCTTAACTAAAGACTGATGCATATTTTGTGCATTCTTAACCAAAGACTGATGCATATTTTGTGCATTCTTAACTAAAGACTGATGCATATTTTGTGCATTCTTAACTAAAGACTGGTGCAGTGATGCATATTGATGCATATTTTGTGCATTCTTAACCAAAGACTGATGCATTTTTTTGCATTCTTAACGAAAGACTGATGGATATTTTGTGCATTCTTAACGTAAAGACTGATGCATATTTTGGCAATTTTTAACTAAAGACTGATGCATATTTTGTCTATAGAATGCCAAGAAATAACCATTACTGACATCCATGGATGGACCTGCCTTCATCCAACACATTATTCACTATAGGGAACTATAAGATATAGCCTTAGCAATATAGCAAATAATATAAACAAATGCTATTTTGTAAATATTTCTACTTTGCATGAGCTATTGACAAAATCCCACAACCACAATCATGGCACTTAGGGAACAGGGAGCTATTCCCCAAACATGACCCTTATCCAGTCTGCATTTATATCCAGACTTTATTTATATCCAGACTCTTTGTATAACCTTATTTGTTACATGGACATTTGCCCACCCCCCATTTTCACTCATCAAAAGCCCATGCAATATATATTGCAATAATTTAGTAATTACTCAATATAATGATAATCCATTATCCCATCACTATGCAACATATCTGAAATATACAACTGTCTTTAAAAGACAGAATTGTCTATATGACTGATGAAGCCCATTGTCATTTGTTGTGACAAGACACTTTGATGTAGCCTATTAGATTAGAGCATATACTGTATAGGCCTATAGGGTATTCCCCTAACTGCCTTTATAACATTGACATTGACAAATGGGAATATCCATCTTAAGACACAGCAAAGGGACTTGCCATGGATGAACTGCACATCACAATAAACAAATCCACACTTGCAGCAACGAGACACATTAAAGGATACGTTTGAATAAAGGTGATCCTTAATAGCACCGTCACCTTGACATTAATGTGCAGGAAACGCACGCCACCTGGTTGTCTCAGGTGAAATACTCCGCGGCTGTGTTGTTTGCCAGATCAAATTCTGCAGGTGAGCCAATAACGAGCCTTTTATTGGGCTGATGAAAGGAATATGCTACATGAGCCTTCATTGACAAACAAATCATGTACCCATGTCATGAATCCTTGTATTATAATGTATGGTACATCATCCCCCGAAATATACTAACATGTTTGTTTGAACAATATAAAGGCTTTTGAAACTATAGCCTATGCTCCGCCCTACAGGGCTGGCTCTGAGGTGAGCCTGATATAAACGGCACTCTGGCAAGACTGTAGGTGAGAGACGGGCTCCAGAGCTCCTGCAGGTATGACAAGGAGCAGCACTTCCATTGGATTCCAGGCTCGTTCCGATTCCTCGCACTTGGCGTTATTTTGACAGAGGACACGCGGGCGACTTTGCACTCCACGCGCGCGGATATAGCACATGTCATTGTTGTTGTTGTTGTTGGAAATAAACTGGACCTATAGAAGAATCCTAACGGGACTGGAGTATAATAGAGGATATATATATACATATCAGAAAGCATGAAACTCGAAGTGTTCTGTGGAAACCATGTGAAACAACCTTTGGTGGACATGTGCAGTGATGCTGAAGGCAGCGTCCGGTCTCCCCTCTCGGGCGAAGAGGAGCTGGGCTCGGACGGGGACTGCTGCGTGGCGCGCAGTCCGCCACCTGTTACTCCACCGCCGTGCACCGACGGCAGCAGCAGCAGCAGCAGCAGCAACAAGGCAAACAAGCCCTACACGCGGAGACCCAAGCCTCCGTACTCCTACATCGCACTCATCGCCATGGCCATCCGCGACTCCCCCTCGGGCCGTCTGACCCTGGCGGAGATCAACGACTACCTGATGCAAAAGTTCCCGTTCTTCAGGGGCGGCTACACCGGCTGGAGGAACTCGGTGCGACACAACCTGTCGCTCAACGACTGCTTCCTCAAGGTGCTGCGCGACGCGTCGCGGCCGTGGGGGAAAGACAACTACTGGATGCTCAACCCGCACAGCGAGTACACGTTCGCCGACGGCGTGTTCCGGCGGAGGAGAAAGCGCATCGGCAAGAAGCACAGCAGCGGCCATAAGGACCCGGAGATCTCCGAGGAGGAGGAGGAGGAGGATAGCAGCACGCCGCTGCACGCCACCACCACTAGTAGCACCGCCGCCTCGAAAGTTGAACCCGGCGGCTGTGCCAAATTCACCAGTTCCTTCGCCATAGACAGCATCCTCAGCAAACCGTTCAAAACGGAGGCGGCGTCGTGCAAAGACGATGTTGTGACAGTTGTTGTCCCCCCTCCTCCTCCTCGCCGCCATCATGTCTTCAGCTGGCCGTACATGATGCCGCCTCCTCCTCATCTTCCTCCTCCTCATCCACCTGCCGTCCCCTTCCCACACCACCACCACCACCACCACCACGTCAAGACAGTGTTCCAGCTGGACTCGTACACTGCGCATGTGCTGCACGCATACCATCACGGCGGGGGGCTCTTTTCAAAGGGGCATGATCGCGACAGCAGAATGTGATGATAAGCACTTGAACCCTGCAGTGGTGGAAAAGTATACTTTTTTTTTTACTTAAGTAAAAGTATATTAATAGCCTACTGCAATATATAGAACTAGCCTACTGTAAAAGTCCGGAATTCAAATATGTAAAAGTGCAAAAGTATTGGTATCAAAATGTACTTAAAGTACTAAAAGTTAAAAGTATACTATATGCACAATTAATGTGCCATTTAAATTTTTCAACTGTAGGCCTCTTTTGAAAATAGCAGATCTACAAGCTCACCATGCATGCATCGCACTGCCACGCATTGTGAACTTGATCTGCTATTTTCAAATCGCCGAAATGTATATTGGGGCTGAAGTGGTTACTGTATGTTTTGTCATAATATACACTATTTGGATCCGAGATGTATAGTATAGAAGTAAAAGTATTGTTGGAAATTGGAAACATGCACTCAAGTGAAGTACAAATACCTCAGAATTGTACTTAAGTGCAGTTAGGCTACTTAAGTAAATGTACTTAGTTACTTTCCACCACTGGAACTTGTAGCTTGCAGCGAATATATTTGGTATAGAGAGGGGAAAGCAGCTCAATATACCAACTATACAGAGACAAACCAGGTCTACTTTAGTCTCTAATATGAGACTCTATATGGGTTTCAATGTTAATTCTGCTGTCCTCACAGTCACCGACTGGAAATCAACATGTTGTGATGTGATGACAATAAAGGGGCGCGGCAACGGCGAATAAATAATTTGCCTATACCAACATGTGCACTTTGTAAGTTTGTATTGTATGTGTATATTTTATTATTTTGACAACCGGTCATTTAGGACATGAGGAGCCCTGCTTTTTTCTTTTGTGATAATAAAAACAAGGATATTTGTTTGTTTTTAAAACATATATGGCATGTTTATGCACGCTATATAGTTTCACGATTAACCAGGAATGTTCATTCTAAATGTTACTGAATTTGGTCTGAAATTTTGTTTACAGTGACAAAGTGTTCAAGTCAGCAGTTTGTATATAGCCTATATGTTTTCCTGTATTTCTTCTGTTTTCCCAAGCAAACGTTTCACATGGCAATAAAGACTATATATGTTTTATAATGCAGTGCAGTTGCACTTTTTTGTTCCTTATATTTAAAAAGCAATAGAAGTAAAGATACATTGTGAAATGAATGCCATTGATTGATTGATTGATTGATTGATTGATTTTGTGAAGTTTGCAGAATTACGTACATTTCAAGCACAAGCACAACTCAATACAAAAACTGTCAACTATGAGTGGACGACCCAATACAGCATTACACTTAATTGTTTACACGAGGGTCCACCTTTTTCAATTCATCATAAACATTTAAGACAGAATGTGATGAATTGCCTTTATTCCGAACATCATAAAGAGAAGAGAGTTGGTTGGTGGGTCAATAATTAACTAGCCTATACATTTAAAGGTACAAGTGGTATATAGTGCGTAATCTCATGATGTTTAAGTTAAAGCCAAGGGCTCTATTATGATATCATTGCTATATGGTTATGGGGTCTTTGTTCAAAACGGATGTAGACCTATAACTATATGGTGGAGACTGGAGAGAGGAGAGAGAACGCATCCACACCAGCTCTTGTAAAACAGTTGCAATTGTGACTGCTGCTAATGTTTTGTTTGTTTGTTTAATCACTTCCTATAGTATATAGGCCTATACCAATTTGCATCCGTTTATCATTTATCCTATATGAGTTTTCTCTCTCCTGTCCTGATTTAGATCAAATTGGTATATGCGGTCCTGGAAATGCATTTTCTGTTTACTAAACTGATGGTGGGAGAGCCCATGCACAAAGATTGCAATCGGAATAGAGCTATCATTTATTCATTTTAATAATAATAATAATTAATAATATTAGCTAATCATTAATCTGAGTTCCCAGAAGTTTTCGCCAGCTCTCGGAAATACAAACGGGAGGGGCGAGTAGTTGAACTCCAACATTGATTAAGATAACATGACGTTAATTAATGTGTCATTATCTCAAGCATACAGGCCTCAGTATAGAAAGGCAAATACAGTATGAATGTGGAAGTGACCATTCACATGCAGTGCGCAATAACGCCTGCTGCATGATGCAAGTATATAGGCTATAAGTATACACTTCCACAAGACAAGTATAGGCCTATACACTTCCAGGACTGATGGGGTGCCAACAGCGCAGCAGCAACAAGAAAATGATGATTAGGCCATATATTGGGCCTAATCATCATCTAACTATGGTCTAATCGGTGCCCTAGAAGCCCATACAAATACGATATGCATAGGCGTTATACTATTAGGCGTATAATATAATCACGGGATGAATTTTAATTTACAGGTATAGGCATATAAGGGTATCATTTATTTACACTCAGAGTTAAATTAACACTCATGCAGCATTGTGCTGCTGTGTGTATAATATTATATAGACATGGCCTGTTTAATGTTGTCTTTTATAAAATGGTATGTTGGTTGGTTTGGTTGGTTGGTGCATGGCTGTTCTGTCAAATTGGACTCACCGATTATATGGAGAAATTCACTCCCCATTATTTATTTGTCTGCGTCCGTGAAGCTGCACTGTTACCGGATACGGGTATATCCAATATTTATATTTTGTGTCTGGTTCTACAAATAGCTGTCGCCTCTTTCACCACACATGCGCAGGAAAATAAGAAATAGTACATGATGTCACTGTAGTTCAATTCAATCCCGCAAGCGATGTCAAAGTATAAAGTATGACCCCATGCATGCAGCTGCTTGTGTTGCGCACGCACGCAAACGGAAAAATTAGTTGGGGATTTATTTACCCCTTGTTGAAAAATGAAAATGATTGTATTTTTCCATTGTTGTTTATTTATTTTCTAATACATTCTAGATATAGATTGTGACCTGCATGCAATGGTTCAAAAGGCCAAAGCGTTTACCGTGATAAACCAATGTGCAATGTTTATTATTAATATTTATTTATTTTACCTAAAATATCACTGAGCATGGCATTTGAGCAATTCCTTAAATTATGATGAAGTATTCATACTGTGGTGGGCCATATATATAAACTATCCAAACTAATTTATCCAAAAATGGCTTATGGAAGCTTTCACAAAATAAACATCAATGCATGTTGGGAAACATGAAAAACAGCACGGTTGTGTCTTAAGCTAAATATAGGTTATTTAATAAATTAATTTCTCCAGGGATAGGCTACTATCCAGGCGCTATATAGGCGGTAAGCTGACACTTGTGCGCTGTGTGTGGTATGTTGGCAGGACCTGATGGAAAAAAAACAAAAAAAAAACATGCTCACCCTGAACAGCGCAACTAGACCGTTATGTTATGTTATAACTTATTGCTATCATTGTCAAATGGTCACTCTGAAAAGCATGCGTTTGCTTACCATGATTTTTATACAGACATGCCAAATATTAGATGAAATGAGACGGAGGTGATTTGGGGAAGTGACTCCAAGTGAGTGATGGTGGGAGGAGATTTTGTGTTATACACTCTTTTCACCCTGTGGCCGACTTCGAAGCCAGAATGATGCCTGGAGTTTGGCCAGATGGGGAGGGAATATTTTCTGCAGTTCCTGAAGATTTCTTGGAGAGATTCGAAGGGATCTAGGGGGCAGAGAGATTTAAGAATTGATAGGTGGTCGAGTTTTGTTTGGCCAAGTTGGATCGCGGCTCGAGCAAAGTTGAGGAGCTTTTCTTCCCACTCCTAGGATTATTTCCAGCTATGGACAGAAAGAGGGACTGCAGGGGAGCAGTGCGCATGGCATGCTGACACACAGCTGTTGTTCTTGAACCGGCGGTCGCTCCAATTATCGCATTATAGGGACCCTTTTTCGAATGAGTTTGTGGAAGGTATATAGCCTAATAGGCGGAATATTTTTTGTTTTAAATCTCGCAGTGATTAAATGTTAAAACAAACGGGGCGGTCATCATGACGACGACTGAGCGCTCGCAGCAGCAACATCTGGACCCTGCAGCTAATCCTCCGGCCGCGGCTCAGCAGCAGCAGCGGGTGATGGAGACGAACGGCTCGAGTGAGTCCGCGAAGGGGAAGAAGGGGAACTCTGGCCTGCGGAGACCCGAAAAGCCCCCGTATTCATACATCGCCCTCATCGTGATGGCGATCCAAAGCTCCCCGACCAAGAGGCTCACTCTCGCCGAGATCTACCAGTTTCTGCAGGCCCGCTTCCCCTTCTTTCGGGGCGCGTACATCGGCTGGAAGAACTCCGTCAGACACAACCTGTCCCTGAACGAGTGCTTCATCAAGCTGCCCAAGGGCCTCGGCAGACCCGGCAAGGGCCACTACTGGACCATCGACCCGGGCAGCGAGTTCATGTTCGAGGAGGGCTCCTTCCGTCGCAGACCTCGGGGGTTTCGGCGGAAATGCCAGGCTATGAAACCCATGTATCGAATGATGAACGGCATCGGATTCGGCGCCTCTATGTTGCCCCAAAACTTTGATTTCCAGTCAAACGCCTCACTGGCATGCCACGCCAATGGCTACAACCTCGACTTAATGGGCAACACTGTGCCAGGGGGCTTCGACGGATTAGGGGGAGGGGGACATCATCATGCCCCGCACATGTCACCAAACTCCGGGTATATGACCGCTTGCCAGGTGGGCTCCAATGCAGACTACTGCAGCCCGAACAGCAGCGGAAGCCCCTTGCAGTCGTCCCCAGTGATGATGGGCGCCTTGGACTGTCAGTCGCCTTATGCTAATGCTGCCACTTCACACTGGTCTTCATCTGGTGTGCCCTCGTACATCAAACAATCTCTGGAGTCAAACTCCCCCACGTCCTCTACATTGCACTCGGGAATGGCACCTTACTCTCTAGAACAAAGCTATATTCATCATAACGGTCGAGACTCTTCAGACATTTCAGGTAGGCCTATATAGCAAATCTTTTTGATGTATTTTATCAATCATGTATACATACAGTTGCTCTCCATACAACAAATTATTGAATGATAAGAAATAGTTGTTGGATTTGTAGTTCATAAAAAATAGCAATTGCCACATCAACATGAAAGTGACCCGCATGCTATTGGCCAGTTTCCTTTTCAAATTTCAATTGATTCCAAATTTGATATAATAATCAGGCAATATTTTTGTTATATTAGGCTATATAACACACATTATTGGGGAGAAATATATTAGGCCTACACATCTGCATAAAATAGATTTTCAATTTGAGCGATTCTGGATTATTATTATCTTTATAAAGTAAGTGGGTCTATTTTTGAAATGTTTATAGAACAACTGCTGTAAGAAATAAACATGCACATTGAATGCTATACTCGATCCAGCTGTATGAAACAAAGTTAATTTGACTATTTTTGTGTCACAAATATCCTAGTCAAAAAAGCATGTATTCCGCTATTTTGACATCCAAAATTGGACATAATTATGGAGATTTTAATATGCCTATACTCAAGTTTGCTTTACAAGCTCTGTTGAGAGAAGCTTCCACTGAAAAACATTGACACAATTATAAACAAGTTAATTCCAAATATTGTTTAGTATAATTAATTGGGAGAGTTTGCACTTTCAGACATAATTTAAACATTACAAATGGGGGAAAAAAACTGTTGATGTTTCTTGCTGCAACAATCATAATTCTCCCACTATAAATAATCTATAGCCACTAGAATAATGAGTAGGCCTATATAGGCCTATACTGACAAATTAAGGCTTACCAAGGAATTTAACAACATCACAACGAAAGATTATTTCCATTTGAAATCCATGTTTTACATGACCTAATTTTCTCTCACTTATTTCACAGTGGGACTATCACGATATTCAAACCACTCGGCGCCTATGTGTGACAGGAAGGATTTTGTGTTCAATCTGAATGGAATCTCCTCTATGCATCCCAGCACTGCAGGGGGATCTTACTATCAACTCCATCACCATCACCAATATCAGGACGTAAAGCCTTGCGTGATGTGACAAAGCTGTGGGCCCATGCAGTGAAAGAAGAATAAGTCAGGGTTATCAAATCATATAGCCTACTGATGGGGTTCTCTTAAAATCCAGTAAACAAACACAAAAAAAAACATGTGTTCACTTTCACTTCAATCCTTTTTAGGCTCTCTCATGTTTTTTTTTGTGTTTTTTCATGACCCAATTGCTGGATCATGAAATAAATAAGAGGTCCTTAAAAATAATTAAGAGAGTGCTGCTGGTGTTTGTTTTTTTGTTTTGTTGCTGTATTCAATTCAGAACCGTGCTGCCGTGCACCCGATGAAAGAACTGGCCTATACCGGTGTTTGCATTCTCTTTTTTCCCCAAGTTTCTCTTAATCAAACTCAAAGGTGGAATCAGTTCCAGCAAAGTTTTGAAAGGCAAATTAATCTTTTCTTATGAGGAGGAATGTTATAAAAGGAACCCCATACTGGCCCTTTTTCTATGCTAGCCTATGATTTTATTGACTGCTAAGCACATCATGATGTGACAATGGTGTTTATTTTTGTATTATGATTACATCTTATATCTGTGGATAATAAATGCCATATCCAAACACATGAAGTTAACTGACAAATCACATGTATACGGTTGCCCAAATCTTTATTCATGCACTTATGTCTTTCCTACAAAGGTTGTTTCAGTTGTCAATAAAGCTTTTTTTTTGTTCTTAATCTAACCGATCAATATTTCATGACATTTCTTGACTCAATTAATAATTATTTCGTTAAAATAAATTAACTCGAGTGCACGGTTATTTGTTTGTCTTTGTCAAATGTATTGTGCAGAAATATCACAGAACTCTTAACATATATGGATATTATAAAAGTTGGCAATATTAAAAATGAGGCATTCAGCTGCAGTTACAAAACAATTCAACATTACTTATTACAATAATGTTTCGTCAACTTTAATTTCCCTTGAGAAATAGCTCACAGTTAGTGACAGTAAAACTTAGAAAAACGTAACGTTAGGTGTATCGTTTTGAATCCGAAATAATTTATTTCTGTCTTTCCAAAATAAAAGCATTGTAGTCAAATAAAAGCATCGTTTTCAATATTTTTCAATAATGAGGCATGTGTAAACATCTATTTATTTTTAAATAATTTGCAATTGTCATTGTTGAAGGTTATTCTATATATGCAGTTTTCTACTCTGCTATATATTATTCAGTATAGGTGCTGGGCTAATGCAAAACCTTCAACTATTTGATATTTTACAATAATAATTGCATTCAAGTTGTTAAGCATGCATGGTAATATAAAAACAAAGAAAAAAAAGGCCAACCAAAAATATATTTGCCATTTGCATGCAATTCATGCCCATTTAGGAAATACAGAAAAAAGAGCATTTGATAGAAATATTGGATTTACAGTATAGTGGATTTAAAAAAGAAAAGGCTTAAGTATTCAGTTCTGATGCTATACATGCACTCCCTGTTAATACGAAGAAAAAAACTAAAGCAGTAGCAAACTAGAAAAAGTGTCCTTCTGGGCACAGGTCTCCACCAGGAGGATAGGAGTGTGTGTGATGTTTGGCAGACAAGGTTTTATGCAGATGTAAAGATGTGACTGCACAGTTTCACTGCTGCCATGTGCGTTTATGATTTGCAGCATTTTGTATAGTCACTTCTGAAAACTTTGGAAGGCAATCTTAGCCAATCAGTGTAGAATCTGGGAAATCCAACAGACTCGTGAGTCGTCTTGATCATCGTCATAGATCATGCGTACCGATTTGCTTGAGATTTTGATTAAATCCAACAATGTGTTTTGCAGAAATCGGCCTCATGGTGGCCATGGAAAGTTTTCTCTATAGGGAGTGCGCATACAAAGTTGTACACAGATCGATGCAGTTATAGGTAAAAACAGGAATTGGCCTGTTATAGCGCCACCGTGAGGCTGTTTTGGAAAAACACAAGTGGAATGTCATCCTCTAGTGGAAATGTGCGTGTATAATTTATTAATTTCACGGAAATTGCACACTGTGTTTGTGATTTGTGGCATTTTGTTCGAAACGGACCAATCATGTGAGCTTTGGAAGCCATATAGCCAATCAGGATGGAATATGCAGAACCGTGTTGAATTGATCACATGATTATGGAGATAATGTATACCGAATTGTGTGATGTTTGTTGTATGGATAAAATGTGTATGAGTAATCTATAGAAATGTGTTTTACCAAATGGTGGCGCTATAAAAGGCCGTTGAGGAATATTTGGGGCAGAGGTCGTTGGCAACTTGGCATCCAGGGAGTGTGTGCACAGTTTGGCATGGATCGGGCCAACGGTGTCCGGAGATTAGCTGTAGGCCTACACGGACGGACGGACACACACACACACAGTCACACACACACAGTCACACACACACACACACACACACACACACACACACACACACACACACACACACACACACACACACACACACACACACACACACACACACACACACACACACACACACACACAGTCATCTCTACAGGGGGGCATTGGGGGCTATTGCCCCCCCCCAGATTGGATTTTGTCCCCCTCCAGTACTACCCAGTAGTACCCTATACCCTACCAATATTGTAATGTTTTATACAAATGTTAAATCTATAAATTCAAATATGTTCTAATTATTTGAATAGTTAATAGAAATATAAGGTAATATATGCATGCAGAAGACATTATAATGCTCAACATATTTGTATTTCTTTGTTTGTTGTTGGTGCTGCTGCATAATTGTACCCTACTTTTAGACTTTTTCAAGCATCACTTGAAAATGCCCCCTTTGGAGAAAAAAAAGTGTCGGACGACTCGGAGTGCAAAACCTACTCTCTCCCCAATAATGCCAGACAAAAATAGCCTATCACACTTCAGTCTAAAGCAATAATTAAGGGTAAAATTCCACAAAAGTACACAATTGAATAGTATTAGTAGCACAGTAGCACCATCTAGTGGCACTTTGCACAGGTTGCACGGTGCCGCATAGTAACATTATTAGATTGTGGAATGAAAAAGTATATATATATATATATATATATATATATATATATATATATATATATATATATAAACAGTATATAGATGATATTATAAACACCGCTAATGTGTTGGGGTCAATACATGTTGCAATTAATATTTTAGAAAGTGTTTAATAGGCCTATTATGTTTTTATGTGGCCTCACCCAGCACCCACCAGTACATGATAAAAGTATACCTTTTGTTTTCACCTTAGCACCATGGGGGACTGTGCTAGCCAATAAGTACTGCGTAAGTACTGAGTAATGTTAACTCCATAGACACATACAAAACAGAAAAACCTCATCTTTAAGGGTGCATTAAAGGTCAAATGAGAATCTTATTACTGCAGGTAGAAGGAAGGACATTTTATGAGAAATATACTACAGACTGCCATGTAAGCAAGTAAGCACAAGTGTGCTCAATGTAAGCACAATAATTTGTAGGACCAAGCCTGCTAAAACTATAAATAAAATAAATGTATAATAATGTCATGAAGTAGTCTATAGTAGTCTACAGCCTGCATTAAAAAAAAAAAGTTTCTCATGATTAACGCGATCAAAAGCTCTCGATGCATCAATAAAACACATAAACATAGTGGAATTGTGTCCATTATATTTATCTAAAATTTCTTTAAGTGCAAAAATACACATGTCTGTGCCATGCTTACGTTTAAAGCTGCGGCTGTAGTACTGTATAGCCTGGTGCTGCTGGCTGCTGCTGCTCTGTCGCGGTGCTGGTGTTGCTGGTTGCTGCTGCTGCTGCTGCTCTGTCGAGGTGCTGATGCTGCTGGTTGCTGCTGCTGCTGCTGCTCTGTCGAGGTGCTGATGCTGCTGGTTGCTGCTGCTGCTCTGTCGAGGTGCTGGTGCTGCTGGTTGCTGCTGCTGCTGCTCTGTCGCAGTGCTGGTGTTGCTGGTTGCTGCTGCTGCTCTGTCGAGGTGCTGATGCTGCTGGTTGCTGCTGCTGCTCTGTCGCGGTGCTGATGCTGCTGCTGGTTGCTGCTGCTGCTGCTCTGTCGCGGTGCTGGTGCTGCTGGTTGCTGCTGCTGCTCTGTCGCGGTGCTGGTGCTGCTGGTTGCTGCTGCTGCTCTGTCGCGGTGCTGATGCTGCTGGTTGCTGCTGCTGCTCTGTCGAGGTGCTGGTGCTGCTGGTTGCTGCTGCTGCTCTGTCGAGGTGCTGGTGCTGCTGGTTGCTGCTGCTGCTGCTCTGTCGCGGTGCCGATGCTGCTGGTTGCTGCTGCTGCTCTGTCGAGGTGCTGGTGCTGCTGGTTGCTGCTGCTGCTGCTCTGTCGCGGTGCTGGTGTTGCTGGTTGCTGCTCTGTCGAGGTGCTGCTGGTGCTGCTGGCTGCTGCTGCTCTGTCGCGGTGCTGGTGCTGCTGCTGGTTGCTGCTGCTGCTGCTCTGTCGCGGTGCTGGTGCTGCTGGTTGCTGCTGCTGCTCTGTCGTGGTGCTGGTGCTGCTGGTTGCTGCTGCTGCTGCTCTGTCGCGGTGCTGGTCTTGCTGGTTGCTGCTGCTGCTCTGTCGCGGTGCTGGTGTTGCTGGTTGCTGTAGCACTGGTGCTGCTGGTTGCTGTAGCACTCGTGCTGCGGCTGGTTGCTGCTGCTGCTCTGTCGCGGCCACCGACCCAGCAGACATCTTTGGCCCGGCCCTGGTTGCCTCCCATGACCCATATAGGGCTATGCGGGTGCAGCTTTGGTGGTTGAAGAAGCCGAACTTCCGCTCCTCCTGCCCCCATCTCCTGATCTTCCCTTCTCCATCTGGAAACTTCTCAGCCAGGTTGGAAATCGCTGCCGCCGAGATGAGGTACGTGGTGCTCAATGCTAGTGTGACGACCCTGCGAAAGACCCGGCCGTAACGTGATCGTCCAAGGGAGCTATAGCTCTCTTGGCTTGTTGCTTGCCTGGTCTACTGAGTTGGAGATCGGGGTTCGTCTCCAGCTCAGGGTGCTAAACGTTACACTAGACTAGAGTATAGCACACCGTTTTTCATCATTTTTGAGCATTTGAAAAGAAAGATGAAAATCACTCGAGGCAATGGACCATAGCCCATGGTCTCGGAGTGATGTTCGTCTTTTTTTTTTCAAATCCTTGTTTTTCATCATTTTTTACCATGGGCTATAGCCCATCTCAGACGGCATACTATAGCACACCGTTTTTCATCATTTTTGAGGATTTTCGTCCCGCTTTTTCGTCATGCTTTTCATCATTTATGACCATGCCCATCTCAGACGGCATACTATAGCATGCCGTTTCTCATCATTTTTGAGGATTTGAAAAAAAGACGAAAATCACTCGAGACAATGGACTATGGGAGTGATTTTCGTCTTTTTTCAAATCCTCGTTTTTCATCATTTATGACCATGGTCTATAGCCCATCTCAGACGGCATACTATAGCACACCGTTTTTCATCATTTTTGAGGATTTGAAAAAAAAAAAAGTGCATGTCATCTATACAATAAATGAAATCAAAATATCCCTTTGTGCAATGGGTCTTCTGTACACACAGCTAGGCTTTGCTTGTATGGGGGACTGAGTGCAGTGGATAGGGTTTTGCTAACATTTGACACAGAACAAGATAGAAGGCTCTTACTTCTCTGGTGTTGTTTAATTATAAGGCGGAAAAGCTTCAAAGCTTCCAAAATCATGAAAAACGACATACTGTATGTCTTCCGAAACCATGAACTATAGTACTATAGTAGTGATAAAACGTGTGAACAGAGTTTCTAGGTCTAAGTGATTTTCTTGATGTGCCAAAATCTGCCATTGACCCCCATTATAAGTCTCTCAAATTTGAAAGCACAATATTTCTAAAACTATGAAACATTTCAAAGATTCATTTTAAAGGCAAACATTTTCACCATGAACCTAAATAGATGAACCTAAATAGGTTTGAATGGGGTTTCTAGGTGTAAGTATGTAGGACTAGCATGCCAAAGTTTGTGCTATTGCCATTGAGAATGCATTGGGCGTTTAAGTTAAATAACTCAGAAACCGTTTTTAGGCCAAGGAGTGTTTTTCGTGCAAAACAAATGCTTGACATGAATTCAGAATCATGAAAACCCCCTAGTTTGACATGTCGCAATTGTCACATGCTACTTAAAGCATGATGAACTTTGGGAATTTTGCCTTATATTGGTTGTCTATGGTGTGGTATACAAAAATGGCCATATCTTTTCTTCGCAATGTTTTCGTCAGAGCAGGCCTCTCATTCTGTGGACCTTAATGACCAAGTGAATAGAGAAAACACAAATGAAAAGTACAGCATGACATCACAGGTTAATCCTTAAGCGTTGAGCTTTTGGGCCTGTGGCTCCCCGGCTAATGATAACAAGGCACTAAAACGTAATGGAACTGCAAACACTGTTAAGATGCTCTGTATATATGATCCCAAGGCCCCATTTAAAGTGACAACCAGAAGAACAACCTAAAACAGAAGTCAAACTATGAGCAATCTCAGAGAGCTCAGTGACTCCCAGTGTTAAGGCAATGTTTATGTGAGCCAGAGGTTGTGAGTTCGAACCCAGCTGAGCTCTGTGTACTTTCACTCTGGAGCATACTTTGGAGAATAACATTGGAAAGAGATGAAAAGCTGAGGAGGTTCTCAAAGATCATAGCTGTATGTATACTTGTTGCGACCAAAGGTCGCAGTTAACTATGAAACCTTGCATTTTTGTCATGTCACTCAATTTGTCACGTCATATATTGTGCCTGGTGAATAAACAGATTGCGATTAACCCATTTAGACCTGGGGCCCGTTTCACGAAACTTGGATTAGAGATTAAACCGGGATTTAACAGATATCCTGGTTTAATATATCCTGGATCAGTGATTAACCGGTTTCATGAAAACTGGTTAATCTTGCCAGATTAAGTTTGCCAGTTAACCTGGATATGTTGAGGCTTGATTTAGTTTCATAAAAGCAATGCCACACTAGCTACCATGGAAACTAATGCTGTGGATTTAGCCTGCTCCGGACCAGGCTAGGCCAGGTTTGATGAATGCAATTACCATTTCAGATTGACTCAGTCCAAACCTTTTATTTTCGGTAGAGCACTGTATGTCATGTGCACTGTATGTCACATGGTCCGCCCCCTGGATTCTCCACATCACAGATCACCACATCACAGTGGACATAATATATCTACAAGATTTGGAACAGAACAGACTTGGTAGAGGCTGAACAAAGATTTGGGCTTTTGACTAAATGCATAGTGTACATCTGCTCCCTTACACTGATTTAAGTTATTAAGTCAATAAGGCTGGGAACAATATATGTAAATAACTTTACATTATGGTCATATTCCAAAAACGTATGGGAAAGCATTTTAAGCATGCAATGTAAAGTATTGCCTCCACAAATATACATGGATCATGTATGTACAATACATGTAACTTATGGATCAAAGAGTTTAACAATGGATCATCTGAACTCTATAATGCATTTCTACTGTTCAATGACGTTACCTGTCCTGTGATATTATCTTCCTCTGTGGAAAAGACTGCACTGAAGCGCTTGAAGTGACTTGGATTCTGTACTCTAGCATCAACCCAGACAGGGTGGAACACTACATGGTATGGATATTGCAGGGTTGGGACAGCTGACAGAGGAAATAACAGTTATAGTGTGTTCTCCTTTAAAAATTACATTTTTTTTTAGGTAAAAAAAATGAACTTTAGGTGTGGAATTCCAATCCCCACCCCCCTTTGGAAATTGGTTTATATCAGTAGTGTAGAACTACAGAAGCATTAGCCTACCCAAAACAAGACAACCTAGAGGTGTGCAGAGTTTAACCAAATTGCTGCAACTAAACTACGAACATAGTTTGTTTTGGCATTTCCAGCACCCTCTGGTGGACAAGGCAATGTCAGACAGTGAGAAACACTGACAGACTACAATAGCTCAGCTCAGTCAGCTGTGCTGCCTAACTAGTATGAATGAGAACCTGGAAGCTCTGCAGGTAAAAAAAGAAGAAGAAAAAGATAACTGTGTACACACATGTATACACAGTATATTACCCCCCAATGATGAGGTCCCATCTGGGCAGGGATGTTCCATCATTACCAAGTGTTGCCCAGACGTTCCCTAACTTCAGCTCCAATTTGGGATTGTCAGACTTTAGCAAGTTTAGCTTCACTTCAAAATATAAAGGTTGAGGCAGGTCTGTTGATACAGGGTACCGATCATCATAAAAGGACTCATAGGACTCATCTAGCAGAGAGAAAAGCATGATTAAACCAATATTACTTGAACTCCACATTTCCTGTCAGTCTACTGTCCTATAAATAATTATAAAGAATAAAAGCCACAAAATAAATCTAAAAAAATACATGTATTCATTACGTTTTAGAGTATTCCGTTTAACAAGGGCTTGAATTAATTTCCATTTGCCTGCAAGCCTACTTACTCATTGCCGTCAAACTCATCTCATTATTAATCAGAACTGACATTACTACTCGGTAAATATTATGGATTGGATCCTTACCCCGAGCAAGTCTCATTACAACTTTGAATTTTTGTCCTTTTGCAGGTTCAGCATATCTGGTCAAAATACTAATGAGAATGAGACACCTAAAAGAGAGATATTTTTTACATATAAAAGCAAACATTAGCCTATATGAATTCCAGCAAACGATAACAATAAAACTACAAACCCTGATCCCCAAAAATGTCCCATGGCTTTAAAGAAGCACAGTTAAAGTTTAGTGACACACACACCAGCAGCCTGGTGGTGTAGATAAGGGTTCACCACTCCCAAATACAGGTGAAATCTATTAGTCTCTAATGAAGCTATAACTCTGATAGGCTGCATAGCCGCTATGCAGCCTATCAGCCTAGACACCTTTGGTTGTTGTGCGGCACACTCTTCCTCTGAGGCCTCTGCTGGTTCTGATTTGGCTGTCTTTCTTTTGGTTTTCCCACCATGGGGATCTTCCTCCGGGTGGCCCTTTAGGCCAGGGGTGTCAAACTCATTTTGGGGCAAGGGCCGCATTGCGCGAAAGGTGACTTCATGAGGGCCGTGGCAAGTTGCAGCTCATGTGCGTTGACTTACACAGTTGTCACTTAGCTTTGTTTTCTAGACTGTTTATTGACATAAATTGACTTTATTTGTATTACAGTTGTAGGCTAGAAGACGTTTGCTATGAGAGGTGGAAAAAAGACCCAATAAATCACTCGAAAATAGTTAAAATCATTAACCATTAATCATCATTATTTTATTATTAAATACATAATTCCGTTTTTTTGCCTTTTGTTATTTTTTTTAAATATCGTGATATATCATATATATTGAAGTCTCTTGCAATATATTGAATATCGCAATATATCAAATATTGTGATATTATCATTATCGAGGGCCTAATATCTTCCCACACATGCTTTAACAGCTTTCATTACAAATTAAACCATCTGCTGCAAACGCCTTTCTAACATCATCAGCACTGGAAAACACCAGAGCCCTCTTTTCCGTTTGCCTCCTACTATAACCACTGGGATATCGAAGCAACAGAGCTCAGATCAGGCTGAAACCTTCCCCAAATTTGGAGTCATAATACGTCATAGATGACTGACATCATATAGACTGGCCACATGAGGAGTCCGATATCCACGTGCGATGCACATTGACCAAACACCTTCTCCGTTAACTCACCCTGTGGGTAATTGATGCCTCAATCTATACATCAAGTTAATGTTTTCTGTAATCGTGCATCAAGGAGACCTGCAAGTCCATGTGCGAAATTAATAGCTATACCGGTAACTGAAAAATGAAGGACTTCCCGTTCCTTATAATAGCGTATGATCAAATTAATATCAAATACCTAAATATTGTATCAAGCAACTTCAAAAAGGTCTGGTGTCAAAGTCCGGAGGCGAGCTGTCATACTTGTCCTTGCAACGGTGTAACAACCACAACGTGAAGTGAAAAAAGAAACAAATGAACGCACAATATATAAAACATCGATTTAACATATAGTCAATGTCATTCCAAGGATCAAAGATGGATTCGGCAGAATCAACGGAGGTGCTGGATGCATCTGACCCTGACTCAGATGCTTCCAAAATTGGTACCTCCGGCCCCACTGAGCTCTCTGCCGCAGTACGGGCGAAGATCGAGCGTAACAGGCAGCGGGCGCTGATGCTTCGTCAAGCCCGACTAGCGAGCCGATCTGTGGCCGCAGTGGAGGGCGCGACCTCTGCAAAAGTGTCCAGGATCATTGACTCCGGTGCTGGATTCTTCATTGACGAAGAGGAGAATGGAGAAGAGGAGCACAGGGTCACGACTGTGGTGCACCAGCCAGCTCCAGTGATGGAACCGGACTACTTGATATGTGACGACTGTAACAAGCGTTTCATGGATTCCCACCTCAGCAATACTTTTGACCTGTCTGTGTGCGACGGCTGCAGAGACAGCGACGAGAAACACAAGCTCATCTCCCGCACGGAAGCCAAGCAGCTGTACTTGCTCAAAGACTGTGACCTGGACAAGAGAGAACCTCCACTCAGATTTACGGTGAGGAAGAACCCTCACAACCCCCGTTGGGGAGACATGAAGCTGTACCTCAAACTGCAGGCAGAGAGGAGGTGCATGGAGGTGTGGGGCTCAGAAGAGGCTCTGGAGGCCGCTAGGGAGACCAGGGAGGAGAACAGAGAGGCAAATAAACAAAGACGCTTCAGCAAGAAGGTCAAAGAGCTCCGCAGGGCAGTACGGAGCAGCATGTGGACCAAAGACGCCAGCGCACACCGACATGACTATGGGCCTGAAGAGCTTCTGGATGAAGAGGAAGACCTTTACCAGAAAACATGCACCACCTGTGGACATGAGCTCACCTATGAGAAGATGTAGACACACACACACACACACTGTAACCCCCTCCGTGGGTAGATACGTCACAAGGCGTTCTTTTTGTTGTACAGACATTTATTTGGCTGCTAAATGCCGTGAGAACTGAATAAAAACATAAAAGAGAACAATAATGATAAACAACACAGGTTACAATAAACAAACACAAAAGTAACAAATATACCTCATTGGCCGCATCCACTTTGGGGGAAATAAACGGGGGAAATCTTGTCAGTATCAGTACAATTGACTCTGTGGCAGCAGCAATGCACTTTAGCTGTTGCACGCTGAAGCTCTCTCTCTGAATGAACAGGCTCTGCCCTGCTCTGCTAATTACCAGTGATTGAAACCACCCTTGCTCAATCAGCAGATCAGGCTTCAAATGCTCAGAGGTTAAAGTGACTTTAGTCAATCAATCAACATAAATCTCACCTCAATATACATTGAAATAAAGTAGAAACACATAGAAACATGAAATTGACATTAAACAAAAAACATTATGAACTTCTTAACTTATGTAGTTATTTATAAATGAACCTTTAATTCTGAAGGCAGCTTTAAATCTTGATGACAGCTACACACACACACACACACACACACACACACACACACACACACACACACACACACACACACACACACACACACACACACACACACACACACACACACACACACACACACACACACACACAGGTGCTCAGTCGCTGAACACCACAAATCCAAGGATATTATTCTGGAAGTTCCTGTTGTCCTCGTATTAGTGGACTTATTATCCTGGTCGGCCAACAACCACTGCAATCATTAAGAGAGCACAACAGAGACTCTACTTCATCAGAGTGTTTAGGACAGTGGTTCCCAAAGTGGGGTCCGGGGATCCCCAGGGGTACTTGAGGGAGTTCCAGGGGGGACCCAGCTAAATGATAGTTTGGAACCAAATGGACCCTTATGGGTCTGTAACTCAGAGAGTGTACAAATGGAACTAAATGGACCCTAACGGGTCCATTTGGTTCCATTTGTACACTCTCAGAGTTAAATTAGCATTGATTTTACAATATAAGTTGGGGGTCCCAGAGATAGAAATGCTATTAAATGGGGGACCGTAGACTAATGCATGTCAAACTAAACTATATATATATATATATATATATATATATATATATATATGGTACACAGGTTGCTCTGCTGCAGAACAGAAAACGGCTGCCCATGCAATGCCATCCCGGGGCCCAGGGGGACATTGCTACCTTGCTATCTCAGCAGGGCCACTATGCACTGCCATCCCGGGGCCCAGGGGGACATTGCTACCTCGCTATCTCAGCAGGGCCACTATGCACTGCCATCCCGGGGCCCAGGGGGACATTGCTACCTTGCTATCTCAGCAGGGCCACTATGCACTGCCATCCCGGGGCCCAGGGGGACATTGCTACCTCGCTATCTCAGCAGGGCCACTATGCACTGCCATCCCGGGGCCCAGGGGGACATTGCTACCTTGCTATCTCAGCAGGGCCACTATGCACTGCCATCCCGGGGCCCAGGGGGACATTGCTACCTTGCTATCTCAGCAGGGCCACTTCTTCACCCCCTGCATGGCCACCACCTCTTTGACCTATACTGACCCCTGGCAGGCGGTATATAGTTTAGTCTATTCAGGAATAGTTTCTTTCCCACATCCATACACACACTTAACTGCAAAATAAGCAAATCACGAAAACCAAGAGACCGGTTTATGCTGCCTTCCTGCCCTGGAACTATTACTACCAATACTGAATATTAAACTTTTGACATACTGGGAGGGTGTTCTTTTTTCATTTTGCCTATGTATGTCCATTTCAGCACGGACAGCTGCAGTAGTGCTCTGTGACCTGGGGTGGCACTGTTGGGCGGCTAGTGATGCCAACTAGAAATGCACTCTGTCCAGCTGCCAACTTGTGCGCAAGCAGAGCGCGCCGTGAGGTGCGCTCACCACTGCTGCTCTGAGTCCTAAAGCTCTCTGCCGCTGTCTAGATTTGAAATACAGCAGTGGTCAGTGGTCCCTCATTGCCCGGTGGAGTACACCGCCATACCCAGCCGAAACATTCCCTCCTATTGACCTTATACCAATTCTGAAACCGACTTTAGTTACGTCATCGAGAACACCTGGTTTCTCATTGACTAGTGGAATGTACCATCACATACCCAGCCGATCGCTGCATGTCCTTGGTCCCTGATTGGCCGAGCGACGCCACCGACATACATACATACATACATGGTCCCTGATTGGCCAAGCGACGCCACCGCCATTCGCAGCCGACTACAGTACTTGCGTGCTCTGCTTGCGCAAGTAACAATAACAGTATAGTTGCACCGCTCAGTTCACACAGGTGTGATTTCTAAAAACGTTTGGAGTTAACTCCTTGGTTTGAGGTCGTTTTCAACATCGTGTATTGTATATTATGTTTTTGTGTGACACATGTTTTACTTACACAGCAGTTGGAGTTGGATATGCGGGCTGGTCGTATTTTTCCAAGAATACTCAAGCTTCTGCAGACTGGCTTCAGTAATAACATTTGGTCCACGTCAGGGATGAAACCTACAATAACATAACATGTCAAACGTTATGGCAATAAGTCGCCTATCAAATTGAGTAACTCTATTCAAAGATTCTTGTATTTATCCAAATCGTTATGTTAGTGATGACAAGCATAAAATGCGGAACAAAGTGCCACATTATCAGCTTGACTGGAGTTGCCAGGGTTACGTCGATCAGCGTGTTTAGGTTTCAGTACCAGGCATTGGCTAGGAGGTTATTGCATGGTTCAAAAAGTCTCCCCCTATTTTCAGTATCCCTCTCCCCCTGCCCTCTGTTCTGGTCTCCCTCTGATCCCTGATATCAGAAACTACTGAAACCGTTTGCCGAACAATGCCAATTTCCAAAATCACATTTTGGGTCATTTTGTTTACCTCTGCCTATAAAGGCCTCACTCACACGGTCACACCTAAGACACACGCAAGACACACTTGTATCCTGTGTCTTCTGTGTGTGACAGTGTGTCATGGCCGCCTCATGGGGGGAGGGCAGAAGACAGCCATGCAACAAGGTTGTGTCATGAAACCATGTGACTCCCATTGGAAATGCATTGAGGCGGCCATAAACACACAGAAGACACAGGACACAAGTGTGTCTTTAGTTGTGAGTGAGGCCCAAGCCAGCGACAAATGCAAAACAAACAAACAAACTAACTAACTATTAGTTATTGACATCGTTTATGAATGTGTATTTGCACACTGTATTTCATTTATGGTTAATGCATTATTAACTAGAAAAAGTGCCCTTCCGGGCACAGGTCTCCACCAGGTTATCCACAGATCCGTGCAGTTAGAGGTAAAAACACTTTTCGGCCAGTTATAGCGCCACCTTGAGGCTGAGTTGAAATTGTTCATGTGGCATTTTGTCCTCGGCCTAGTGGGAATGTGGGTGCACAATTTCACGGAAATCACGCGATGTGTTCATGATTTGCAGCATTTTGTTTGAAACTGAGCACTCCTGTGAACTTTGGAAGCCAATCTTAACCAATCAGGATGGAGTCTGATAAATCTGAAAGACCCGTTTCGTTGAATGGCTCTAGAGAGACTGTGTACCAATTTGCGTGATGTTTGGACAAAATCTGTAGGTGTACTGTGCAAAAACTTGTTTTGCACAAAGCGGCCTCCTGGTGGCGCTATAACAGGCCGTTCTGGAAAGTTTGGGGCAGAGGTTCATGGTTGGCATCCAGGGAGTGTGTGTGCAAAATATGGCATCGACCGGGTTAACGGTGGCCGAGATTAGCTGTTCACGGACACACGGACACACGGACACACACACGGACACACGGACACACGGACGGACACGCGGACGGACGGAGTGCAAAACATACTCTCCCCACATGCCTTCGGCCTGGTGGAGACAATTATCCCCTTCATGCCCGAAAACCCCCAAATCCCATAAAATGCCATCTTAACATTCTCAATGAATGAATGATTGTCTTGGTGGTAGTGCAGCTAGTTTTTTAAGTAGATGCATGTCCTTTCCCATTCTTTTCTCCCCAGACTAGTAGTCTAGTTTCCTTCATAGTTTCCTTAATGGAACAGGACCTGAAGGTCCAGATGGTACTTGCCTGGAATGCCTATAGCACAAGATGAGGAGAGTGTCGAAATCAGACATGCGGGATCGAGGAGGCATTGCAGTATCCCTGTCCTCCTGTTCCATCTCTTTCACGTCTGACTCAATCTTGAAGCAGATGTGACAACTCAGGTTCAATGTCTTCAGGGTCTCTTGCTTCAAGGTTATTCAAATAATCCATCCTGCACTGTGGCTCAGTATACCTCATGAAGGTGAACTCTATGAACTGTCCACTGACTATTCCATGCTCCACCGACCAACTCATTGGAGGCAGTGTGGAGTTCAGTGTCTTGCCCAAGGACACTTTGACGCATGTGGACAGGAGGAGGAGTTGGGATTCAAACCGTCGACCCAGGGATCATTGGACGTCCTACTCTACCTCCTGAGCCACAGCCGCCCCACTGAAGGAACTTCTTCCTCATTCAACATCTTGGCAAAAACATCTGACAGTCACAGAACACCAGAAAGACCACTTTCAGCTAATAGTGAACCTACTGTATAGGCCTATATATAAAACAAAATCAAGGCATGCATACAGTGTTGTTTTTGGCAGCAAATTTCTATTTTAGTTTTAGTCATAGTCTCTTTTCACTTAGTTTTAGTCACATTTTAGTCACCTGGAATGTTCTAGTGTTTAGTCTAGTTTTAGTCGACTAAATGTCATACGATTTTAGTCGACTAAATCTACAGTTGATTTAGTCGACTAAAATGTGTTTTGACAGGCCTTGATGTCTTTGTAATGACATATTTTACACTTTGGTTGCTGCGACGCGTTGTGAGATTGTATATCTGCTATTTTCAGCATGCAACCCAGCATAAAACTGGATCTCTTGTCCACTAGTCCCTTCCTAACATTTTAGTCTAGTTTTTATTTGTTGACGAAATTGTCAGTATATTTAGTCTTAGTTTTAGTCATCATAGATTCGTTTTTATTTAGTTTTAGTCAGTGAAAAAAGGTAGTCGACGAACATTTTTTGTCTTAGTTTTAGTCGACGAAAACAACACAGGAAAAAGCTACACACGTATGCATTGTGGTTATAATCTGTAGCCCACAGTGTTGAATTGATAATAATTGATTGATTGATAATATTATATAATAATGATTTTAAAATGCTACTTTATTCAGCTGACTGTTTATTAATTTTGGTGGAATAATATTTCTGCTATAGACCTGTATTGTTTAATGGGGTTAAAGTACTCTGATAATTTGATGATTTTGATTTAAGTAACTTTACATTAAAGGTGATATAGACAAGTTTTCAGCCATCATTTAAAATATATATAAATGTATTCTTTTGGCCTTTCCCCCCTGTATCTTTCCCTATATTATGATGCTGAGGTGTTCTCCTGCAACAGCACACTCCCCCTTTCCCCCCCTGTGGCTGAATGCACTGTTTATATCCACTACAGTTTACTACTCGGGACGTCGGAGGGGATTTAAACTTTTAGCCAATTGCAGCGCGAGGCTGTGACGGTGTGTTCAACCCAGCACTGCAGTATTGTAATGAAAACGCGATGCGATTTCAATTGCAATGTATAATATTATCCCCATATCTTAGTTTCACTAACATTGTTCATGTGAAATAGTATGTTTATGATTTAATATGTAAGCCTATTGAAATTATGAGAATCGCTATGTATAGTGCATGGTTGGGTGGTGTGAAACTGAACAACACCAGCAGCAATAAGCACCCCACAGAACTCAGGATCCTTAGTCACAGAACAACTCAGACCCCAATAAAATCTCCTGTTTAGGCCTACATCAATATCGTTCTCGTTCATGTGGAGTGGGTTGTATGTGCTTTTGTTGAAATGGTGGAAGTGGAAGTGAGTAATAGTATTTCACCCTGCACCGCCGCGGCGACTGCCTGCCTGCCGGCCGGCTTGAAGCATGCATTCAACCGGTGCTCGCCAACGGTGACAGGCCGTTGCGGATCATCATAGCGATTTTTCTTCATTGCAATGAATAACCGTGGACAGAGTAGTTCACATGAATGAACGATGCTGTAGTGGCATGGGGCATTTGAGGGGCAATATGTTTTATATGCACGATTACAAATAAAAGAGAATTTAATTGAGAGCCAGTGAGTCTCCTCTACTTCCTACTTCCTCATTTGCGGGACTCGGTGTGATATTGCGATTATGCTACAGTTACCCTTAAAAGACCATGTCAACTCAATGTCATTGTTGTAACTAAGATATCGATAGAAATTCATAATTTTGTAATGTCATATTTAGCCATACGAGCGCAATATCCATAGCGTCCGTCCCAGCAGCAACAACAATCCCATAGCCTGAAGTGACCTGGCTCAGCCAATAGAATGAGGGGGGGAGGGGGGTGGAGCTAGATATGCATTTGTTTGGAAACACTCACTCACTTCTGTGTACAAACACTGGAAACTTGTCTATATCACCTTTAAATCTCATAACCCTATTTTTGTGGGAAATGTTCGGTGCCATAGCTGAGGTGTCACAGTAAGCCCAGCTTGACACCTCACCATTGATTGCCTACAACCCTACGTGGTTACAGGGCACAGCTCCATGGATTCGTCTATAGGGCACGGGCTGCCCCGTGACACGTCCATATTGTGTAATCCTCCTTCCATCGCAGACAGACAGACACGCACGCACAACATAACATTTGGGCTATAGATCGGTGACTGGCTGTAGAGCACTGAAACAGTAACGATGGAAGTTGGAGATCCATGCCCCACCCGGCTATGCAATACCCGTTGTACCCGCGTCAGAGTACCCGCTCCACCCATCTCTCTGTGTCCCTTTTATGCCCATATATGGAGATTTCTGCATCTGTCTCTCTGTGTCCCTTTATTCCTATATATGGAGTTCTGTGTCAGGCATGCCCAAATATGGAGTGTTGTGATGTCAGAAGACTCAGAACAGGCCAGCTCCATATATGGTCGGACAACAGTGGGTCTGACCGACTTGACACCGGGCACTCCCTGTGGGGGTGTGGGAAGTTGGGAACGAGTGTGTCGAATTTGAAGTCGGTGGGGCGAACGGCTCTTGGGTTACGTGGATTACAGCCGTACACACGTACTGTACGTACAGGCAGACGTACAGAGACAAGGTGCATTTAAAGATAGATAGTAAAATTGAAAAAACTTGCCTGCCCGTTGCTGAGGTATTTTGCTGACAAGCGCGTTCATGTTTCGGTACTCAGCATTGGATGATGTCAATATTGTGACATCAGGCAAGTCCATATGTGGGCATAGTCCAGACACTTATATACTCAATATGCTCAAGTATTCAGTGCAAATCATTCTTCTTTCAAATTCAAGATGGGACGTGTAAGGACCAAGACTGTGAAAAAGGCGGCAGGTGTGATTACAGAGAAATATTACACCCGGCTCGGGAACGACTTCCAGACCAACAAGAGGGTGTGCGACGAGGTCGCCATCATCCCCAGCAAGGTGCTCCGCAACAAGATAGCTGGTTACGTGACCCACCTGATGGGGCGTATTCAGAGGGGACCGGTGAACGGGATCTCCATCAGACTGCAGGAGGAGGAGAGAGAGAGGAGAGATAACTATGTGCCAGAGGTGTCTGCTCTGGCCCAGGAGGTCATTAAGGTCGACCCCAACACCAAGGAGATGCTCGACCTATTGGATTTTGGTGGTCTGTCCAACGTGCAGGTGACTCGGCCCGCAGTGGGGATGAACTTCAAGCAGCCACGAGGCGTTTTTTAATGGGCTTTTTGTCACGAGGCTATGGCGATTTTTACTATAGTAGCCTCGTAGCCTATAATACTCCAGACATGTGCGCGTGTTGAACTGAAGAAGGCAGATTCTTGGATGATGTGAAACATTTCATGGTCGAGACCATGGTGCCAAATGGCTCTGACAGCATCATCAGTGGTGTGCACAGACCAGACATTTGGAGGGAGAGGTGCTCAAGTGAAAAAAGGGCACCTCGATGTGCACCATGGGCCACATACTGTACACTGGAGAAAAAAAATAGAAATGCACGGTGTCGAGCTGCCAATTAGCCCATACCTGGCCTACTTGTGCGCAAGCAGAGCGCACAAGTAGCCTACTGCTACGAACGTCTAATACAACTGCTGTTCTAAACCCTTTAGAACCATTATTGACCTTATATCAACCTCAGGCAGCCAATGAGAAATAGCTCTCAACTAGACCGCAGAGAGGATATTTACCAGTCTGCAACTGGTAAAAAAGATTGTGCAGCCTCTATATCTGATATAGATGATGAGAACGTCATCATACATTACATTCCGTGCTCAGCCAATCAGCTGAGCACATTCCATGATCATACAGATCATAAACAAAAAACTAAACTAAACTAAACTAAACTAAACTAAACTAAACTAAACTAAACTAAACTAAACTAAACTAAACTAAACTAAACTAAACTAAACTAAACTAAACTAAACTAAATAAAATAAAATAAAATAAAATAAAACAAAACAAAACTAGACAAAGTGCCAATCGGCACAGGTCTCCACCAGGGCAGGTCAGGTTGTGGCCTCATGGTGGCGCTATAACAGGCTGTTGAGGAAGATTTGGGCCGGAGGTTCGTGTTGGAGGGATGCAGGTACAATGTTTTTCCATGTGTGCATACATAAGTTGTATACAGATCGATGCAGTTATAGCTAAAATCAGGAATTGGCCTGTTATAGCGCCACCGTGAGGCTGATTTTGAGGAAAAAATTGTGGCATGTCGTCCTCGGCCTAGTGAAAATGTGTGTGTATAATTTAACGGAAATTGCACACTGTGTTTGTGATTTGTGGCCTTTTTTCGAAATGGACGAATCGTGTGAGCTTTGGAAGCCAATCTTAGCCAATCAGGATGGAAGATGGGAAATGGTGCCGCTCCGTGTTGATCACATGACTATGGAGATAGTGTATACCGATTTGCGTGAAATTTGGATAAAATCTGAAGGAGTAATAATAGAAAATGTGTTTTACATATGTCGGCCTCCTGGTGGCGCTATAAAGAGCAGATGTGAAAAATTCCAGGCAAAGGTTTTTCCTTGGCCTCTAGGGAGTTGGCATACAAAGTTATCCACAGATCCGTGCAGTTAGAGGTAAAAAACACTTTTGGGCCAGTTATAGCGAGTCTGAGTTGAAATTGTTCATGTGGCATTTCGTCCTCGGCCTAGTGGGAATGTGGGTGTACAATTTCACGGAAATCACGCGATGTGTTCATGATTTGCAGCATTTTGTTTGAAACTGAGCACTCCTGTGAACTTTGGAAGCCAATCTTAACCAATCAGGATGGAGTGTGAGAAATCTGAAAGACCGGTTTCGTTGAATGGCTCTAGAGAGACTGTGTACCAATTCGCGTGATGTTTGGACAAAATCTGTAGGTGTACTGTGCAAAAACTTGTTTTGCACAAAGCGGCCTCCTGGTGGCGCTATAACAGGCCGTTCTGGAAAGTTTGGGGCAGAGGTTCATCGTTGGCATCCAGGGAGTGTGTGTGCAAAATTTGGCATCGACCGGGTTAACGGTGGCCGAGATTAGCTGCTCACGGACACACGGACGGACACACGGACGGACGGACGGACGGACACACACACGGACGGACGGACACACGGACGGACGGAGTGCAAAACATACTCTCCCCACATGCCTTCGGCCTGGTGGAGACAATAAAATCTACCAGAAAAAAAGGGAATAGCTCATAGCTCTAGACTCTAGATTCACTCTATTTGAAATAGATAACATAAAACATTTCCTAAAATATTTGATATAGTATCCCAACAAAACATCTATCTATGTATAAAATAAATGCACCAAGTCTCTGTACGTCTGTACGTACAGTACAGTCTGTAATCCACGTAACTAGAACCGTTCGCCCCACCGACTTCAAATTTGTGCAGTGCCCGGTGTCGAGGCCGTCGGATACACGGTTGCCCAGAACCGGCACAAAAGCCTCTGCCCGGGATCTGGACCTGCATCACCCCTAATATCTCCATATATGGAGCTGGCCTATTCTGACATCACAGATCACACTGATGTTCTGACATCTGCATAGACTCCATATTTGGGCATATACCTGACAAAGAACTCCACATATGGGCATAAAAGGGACACAGTCATATAGGCCAGTGCCCCACGCACTCTAGTAATCCGAATGAATATGACTTCAAATCTTTAAAGTGGTTAGCCGGACGTAGCTGGATAAATCAAACAAAAGATGCTGCTTCACATCATGCAGAACACATGCTGACTGGACTGGGACTTGTGGTCTCATATACTAGGCAAAATTATTACTTACTTCAGAAAATGTTTTGTTGTGGTTGGCAGCTCCTAGCACACTCCAAACATTATCCCGCACTCATCTGTGTTAGTCTTTGTATGTAGGAGTGTCAAGTCAGCCTGAGAGCATAATTAACTGGGGAGTGGGGACTGAGACTGAGGTAACTTCCTTGCACTTCCTGGTACCCAGCTGGGTTTTCAACCTCTTGATTTTATAGACAACCGTCCAGCTGCCTGGCATCAGGAGACTACATTTATATTTTTCAAGCATTTGAATGTGGTTGGAATCGTTGGATACATCCAGGCTGTGCTTATTCGTGTTTCACATGATTTATGGCCAATTTGTTCATTGTCCATTGCTTTGATCGTATGACTGTATTGTTGACTTTGAACACGTGATGGCAGTAGAGTCTTTTCAATGAACCGACCTACCACGGTTTCGGGTTTAAGGAAGATTTTTAAGTCAGCGAAATAGAGACGTTAGACAACTCAATACATGTTTTCACACTTTGCATAATATTCCACTGACTTCTCACCACATTTTACGATGCCTTCAATACTCAAATTCAATACATTTCCAGGGGGGAGGGGGTAATTTACGATCACACGGAAAGTGGCCAGTGGCCATGCACCGTTTTGGAGATATATTTATATAGGCTACTAAAAGGTTCCCCTATTTACCCACTAGAGAGAGCCAATAGCACAGTGAACATTGAAGAGGCCTATTTTTGTGACTGGGGCAAAGGGTCTCATTTCACCTCCAACCTTTTAACTTCATTACAACCCCCGTCCACCCCTCTTTCTCTCTTTCGCATACCCCTCTCTCTTACTCTCTCTCTTATATAGTCCTCTCTCTTTTTCTCTCTCTTTCTATGTAGCCTCTATTGAACAATGTTTAATTTTTTGTATGGGTGTTGAATGCAATCAAAAGCACACGGAAACAAAACTAAAACGTATATGTTATGCATGCTCCTTTATTATAATAGGCTGAGTGGATCAAAGTCAACATACATGTAATACCTTAGTGGTATATTTATAACCGTTATAAATGCATGGGTCTTATCAAATAAAAATATTTATTAATTTGCTATGACCATCAACTTAATCGTGTGTTTGCTTCCAGAAATATATTATACCGGTAGTCCACATGCATTACAGTGCGCATGGCTTTGCTGGCGCATGTATCCCCATTCCCCTGCAATATACATTATATGCACCTTAAATTGTTAACCCTGCAATCTATAGAAACGTTCTCATCACTTGTGCGATAGTCTTATATTAATTGATTGATTGATTGAAAAATGTATTGTACAAATGTACAGTTTGTAGAATGGGTAGGCCTACATTTCAAAGAAAGTATAGGTCAATTCAAAGTCTAGTAGTCTATAAGTATAGCCTATAAAACCAGAAAAGGCACCAAGACACAGGGGGTCCTCCATTTTCAAAATGGATAATGGACAATACCCCCCCACCTAACTATGAATAAAACAAATACAAATTAAAAATTAAATAAAAACACTGCATGATTTTTCTTCACTTATAACGTCGATAACTTAACATGTCTATATGGGACTATACGTGGACAGACCATGCATGGGATTAAAAGTAAAAGGGACGTTGTGAATTGTATAAACAGCCCCGAGGCTGTGGAAAAAGTTCATTCCCGGGTCCATGTAAGAGGAGACCGGCGGAGCAGCAGGCCAGTGCACGGCCGTTTAATTAAGACGAGCTGCATAGGATTAGAGCTATATATGTGACCGTAACTTTGCCTTAAAATGAACATTAACAATTTCATGCCTACTCGCTTCTTTCGCACTATAAGGCCTGCCATGAAGCAGTGGGCGAGTAGAGCCCCAATAGGCCTGCAAAACGCAGAGCAAATTAAGCCTTCCAATTATTTTGTTTTACCAACCATTTCGAATATTATTTCTGCACAAACTTTGAAAATAGATAGGGGTATAGGCCTATATCAACAAATACACATTTGAAAAACGGATTCAATCGAACGTCTGTCTGATTAAATCAATTAAGCCATGAGCATAAATAGCCCAATTTAACTTAAATTCTTAGGCCAAACAAAACTGGAATATATAGGTCTATAATTATGTGTATTGAAGTCAAGACCTTAATAACTGTTAGGCCTATGTTTGGTGGAAAACGACACGTTAAGCCTTAAAGGTGTCATTGCAATGCCATTTGGAACCTTGTCTTTTAATCTTTTCCTGAATATCTTAACGATCAACACCTTTGGTCAATCTCGGCCGATCTGTCCCTATTCTCGTTGTTCTGAGATCGACACATATACCGCCCACTGACAATGATGTGTGAAGCACTCTTGTGCTTTGATCCGGTTGCGATCCGTTGATTGAAAAATATAACAGTCAGCATCAGTAGGCCTAGCAGCAGCACAAGTCGCTAAAATGGGGAAAGGCGATCATTCATTATTGTATCGAATTTTAGCGGCTAATGTTTTTCTTTTCGCTCAATCAATTAAATCAGTGGCAAACGCGCCTCGAGTCATGTGTGTGTTAAAATGATTGCAGGCCTAGCTACTGTCCCCCCAAGTCCCTATATTGACAAAGAACATTGAAGAACAAGAGAGAGCTGTCTGCACATATACAATTCAATTGTCAATTGATATTAGTGTGCCACTTTTGAAGTTTACATATATATATTTTTATGTCTAATAAATAATACAGTCAGTGGCATGTCCCCTCCCTTCCCCATGCAGTCTGCAGCAGTATGCAAGATGCCATAGTCTGATTGTGTGTATGTGAGCTGCGTTCTCACGTCTGAAATGTTGGCTGGAAGTGGGCTGGGAGTTACCGACACCTCCTCTGGTTGTTCTACAGCCCTGTGTGTGGCCAGGAGCCGGTTCCATTCCTGCTCTTAGTATTACTGGCCTGACTTCCAATTGGACGACGTGGATCCTTTTTTTTGGGAGGAGCTCCACTGGGCAGCAAAAAAGGAGGAAAGAATTTAACTGCGCAAAGCAAAAGTCCCGTGTGTAGTGGAGTTCAGAACTTTTTCAACGTGTGCTTCAGAACCGCACAGAGATGGCAACAGCTTAAACACTGCTAAGATCCTAATCAAGCTGCACCGTTATTATTAGGCCATTGTTTTTAAATTGAGCGGACAGTCAGTAAAGCGACTTTGATTTGAAGCACCTCGGGCTTCCAGTGAGTCAGAGGGGGGGAAATCGTGGACCTCTCCGGGCTGCGTCTTTTGGAGCGTTCCTTCTTCTCGGCGGATCGAATAGCGGCGGAGGAGGAGGCGAACATGCAGGCACGCTACTCCGTTTCCAGTCCCAACTCGCTGGGCGTCGTGCCTTACATCAGCGGCGACCCGAGCTACTATCGGGCCGCGGCCGGCGGAGGATACGCCGGCATGCCGGCGCCCATGAACATGTACTCTCACGCGGCGCACGACCAGTACGGCGGGAGCATGGCGCGGGCTTATGGACCGTACACCCCGCAGCCGCAGCCGAAGGATATGGTCAAACCCCCGTACAGTTACATCGCGCTCATCACCATGGCTATTCAGAACTCGCCCGACAAGAAGGTGACCCTGAATGGGATTTATCAGTTCATCATGGAGAGGTTCCCGTTCTACAGAGACAACAAGCAGGGCTGGCAGAACAGCATCAGACACAACCTGTCTCTGAACGAGTGCTTCGTCAAAGTGCCCCGAGACGACAAGAAGCCGGGCAAGGGGAGCTACTGGACCCTGGACCCGGACTCTTACAACATGTTCGAAAACGGGAGCTTTTTGAGGCGGAGGCGGAGGTTTAAAAAGAAGGACGCGCTGAAAGAAAAGGAGGACCGGGTCCAGAAGGAGACTCCGACCCGGGGAGGAGGAGGCCGGGAGGAGCAGCCGGTGCAGGGCTCCTCTCAGCCGGTGAGGATCCAGGATATTAAGACGGAGAACGGCAATGCGACTCCGCCGCAGGCCGACTCGCCCTCCTTGGGCGCCGTGCCCAAAATCGAGAGTCCGGACAGCAGCAGCAGCATGTCGAGCAGCGGCGGCAGCCCGCACAGCATCCCCTCCTCCAACCGCTCCATCGGCATGGACGGGTCCTCCTCCTCCGACCACCACCACCACCAGCAGCAGCACCAGCAGCACCAGCAGCAGCAGCACCACGGCCACGGCCAGGCCTCGACGCAAGGCTTCAGCGTGGACAACATCATGACCTCTCTGCGCGGGTCCCCGCAGGGAGCCGGCGGCGAGCTCCCCCCGAGCCTTATAGCCTCCACCGCCCGGACAGGTATAACGCCGTCGTTGTCCTTAAACTATTCCCCCAGCCACCAGACGTCGTCGGTCTATAGCAGCTCGCCCTGCAACCAAAACTCGATCTCCACTACCTCGAACGCGACCTATCATTGTAACATGCAGGCCATGAGTTTATACGCGGCCGGCGGCGGCGACAGGTCGGGTCACCTCGCTCCTCCGAGCACCACCGCCGGCGTGGACGAAACGTTGCCAGATTACTCCATCACGACCACGGCGGCCTCTCTGAGCGGCCACGGTAACCTAAACTCTGTTGTGGGCCAGGAGGGAGGGCACCACCCGCACCAGGGGAGGCTCACCTCGTGGTACCTCAACCAGGCGGGCGACCCCCTGGGCCACCTGGGCGCCGCCTACCCGGGCCAGCAGCAGAACTTCCACGCCGTGCGAGAGATGTTCGAGTCTCAGCGGATCGGCTTGAACAACTCGCCGGTGAACGGGAATAACAGCTGTCAAATGTCCTTCCCGCCGAGCCAGTCCCTCTATCGCACTTCGGGAGCTTTCGTGTATGACTGCAGCAAGTTCTGACCAAAAATATATCTATAGGGGCTTTGATTCCCCCCCCCCATCCCCATGGTGGTTCTCAATGAATACACCCAGTGAATCGTTTCACTCGCCTGGGCCTACCTACCTACCATGGACATAATATGAAACAGAATACTCAAAAGACAGCATGACTTGATCTTGGTTTATACAGAACAGTGTTACTGCCGACACGTAAGTCTCTTCTCGCTTTTGTGACTTTATATTATGTTTAGGGATGTGTCAGTTTTCATGGACATATTATAATGTGTAAATTGCATATAGTAATTTATTTCTAAACTGTAGCCAGATATTATGGACCAAACACCAAAAAAGTGTTTCTAAATTGAATTGCCTTAATTGTCCGAAATTGTTCCACTATAAAAGAAAAAAAAAAGGAACTTGTATATCGCCGTACTATTTCAAAGATTCATCTTTTGTTGAAAAGTATTCTGAAGGATTTGCATTGTTTGTTTAATAAATTGTTCATTTTATGTGAGTTTAAATACGACTGGTTTCTTAAAAATCGAATTTAGTAGACCTATGTTTTTATGGTGTGTATGGGCTGAGGCTCGTCGTGCGCGCATTGCAGTTAATGCTGTGTGTGTGGGAGGCAAATAGGCCTCTTATGAAACACATTTGACCCTGCATGTGTTCTGCTGCTTTGGTAACTCCCTAATGTCACATAGGAGTAGTTAAAGTCTCAATCAAAGGCTAGCAATTATTGATAAACATTTTAGAGCAGATTATAGCTCACCCCAATATAAAATATCGTGAATTTGCGGCCCCCGCCCACCTTCTTTCTTTCTTTTTTTCTATTTTTTTAATCAACAGGGTAGAATGGGAAGAGACTGCATGGGAAACAGAAATGGCTCTATTGGACTATTGGCGCTTACAGTCGCCATAAATCTGTCAACATTGAATATATATGCTATTTAGGACAGAAAATGAAATGTAATTTACTCACATCAACTAAAACCATGCAGCATCCGTTAAGTAAAAAAAGAACCGTGCAAAAATAATGTAGTTGTTCAACTTGTAAAAGAAGGGGGGGGGGGGGGGGGGGCATGCAAGGAACCCTGTCGATGCCGATAATAACCAAGATCATAAGCAAATGTGCACGTCCAAACGTATATATGCAACAAAGTGTGCAGGGACATCTTCATTTATAATGACATATAATTCACAATTTAAATGTTTATATCCCGCTGTTGTCAGCTATAATAGCAGAAAGACGAGCTGACTGACACCGTGTCGACCCCATGCAGGTCCTGCTGAAGTATGAGGCAGAAGTCCAGTCCACACTACAAAACTTTGTTTTGGACAGCCACGTGTGTTTACCGCTGCATTCCATTACTTAGTTAATATCATACCGCGCATGCCAAACATAGTCTTGTTGTCACCGGAGAGCTATGGTTGGATTGTTAAAAAAAGAACCGTAAAAACATAAAAGATCTAACGTGAAACTGCAACATCGCATGGGCGCATGTATATGCTATAATATTATGCGACAATTTATTTTATTTTATACGTAACTGCATTGGATTGCAATGTAAATGCAGTTAATCTATAGAATAATACTAAATATCTAGCAATCAAAGCAATTTACTGAGGTCCATCACACTATATTGGTTTCATTTGTGTCACCTCAATTTATTTAAATTAAATTGCTCACTTTTATTCAAATAGTAATAACACTCAAACTACTTAACAAAATAACGTTTTGGTATACTGTTGTGATTCTTTCCTGCATGCACATTCGAATATTCTAAATAGTCTACCTTTCTTTTCTTTCTTTCATGTTTGGATGCAGGCAAACAATAACCGTTTAGCATTTCTTCGTTTTGCAAATACTGCAGTGCACGCATTAGGCTTGATATAGGCCTATTAATGATGAATATATTCAAATATGAACGTTTTTGCGGATTTTGTTATAATTTGTGTGTGCGTAAAATGCTTAGCCTATATATGGAAATTGCTTTGTAAACTCCCAAATAACATCATAATGGTGGATTATGAATTAATATGCATTTTTACTTGCATATTATTTATTATTGCTCTCAACATTTTCTAATTTTTACAGAAATAAGGAGAGGGTGGTGAAAAACGTGAAATTCATAATTGACAGATTCCATACTGGCATTTGCCCCGTGGCGTGCATTGTATGCGTCATTTGGAACATGAAATCAAAGCAATATTATACATTTTAATAGTTATATAGGCTACAACAAAAGCAGCAGCGGAGAGGCTCGAGATATCGATTATCCTCTCATAATAACACGTTTTGTGTTCACGTGCCTCTGTTGTTATAGGCGCATTATACGCCCGTCACAGAAACAAAGAAAGAAACATAAAAAAAATCATCCAACATGGCAAACAGTCATTTTTCAATTAAGCTTTTGAGGTACAAATGGCTCACTGGATTCTCTCACTCCTGCAGCAAACTGTGTAATCAGGCTCATAAAAGCCATTAGATCCTTTCCCCCTCAAGTAGGTCTAATAAACAAACGTCGTGTTAGCCCAAAGATTGATGGCGTCCTCACGGGGTCAGGAAGGAATAAAATTCAATCAGAGCGCTGGAATCATTTTTCACGAGACGGAAAAGGCAGAGACTTGAGATGGGGGTCAATGAGGAGGATGTCGGCCGCGCCAGAGCGCCATCAACAATATAACAGGACACGGTGCAACTCCAATATGTATATAGCTTGCCCTGTATATTATGGGTTATATAACAGCACAACTGTAAAAAATAAAATAAAAATCTAGACATTCATGTTTTCAAATGTTTAGGACCTATACGAAATAAATATCCATAAATGAATTGACAAAATTCTTCACCACTTAAACTCTATAGTAAAAACCGACGTGAGTTTCAACTGGACCGATTTTTTCCTTCTACACAAACCTACACTACAATTATGCGTGCGTGAGCTTGCAAGATGCAGCAGATCTGCTATTATTTTGGCTAATGTTTAGAACATCACGGGATACTGCATGGGGTTCAATTTGTTATTATAGGCTAATAGTATAGACATCAGGCTTGCTCCTATTTAGATTTGTGATGTATTATTACTTTTGTTGAGTATTTTCTCTTCAGGGCAGGGGAGAAGGGCTGCATGACATCGGCACTGGCACTGGCACTGCTGTCTTGTGCTTTATGTTCGACATTCGCGTCACCTTTCTTCTGTTTTCCCGAGATGTTCCGCTACATTCCTTAAAATGCACGGATTCGCATGCATGCGCCTCAACACACACACACACACACACACACACACACACACACACACACACACACACACACACACACACACACACACACACACACACACACAACACCCGTCCTCTCTATAACACTAGACAAAAGTGACTGTGTTCTGCATGCCTTTGATATTCAACTAAAAACAACACCAAGATATTCATCATGCGTATAGATCATGTATATAAGCCTAGTAATCACTAATCAGAATGCTATTTGTAAATAAAAGAAAAGAAAAAAAAAACTATTAGAACGTGTTATTAGGTGAACAAAACTGTTAATTTTATTCACATATACATGGGAAGGAATAATTCAGTTTATCCATAATGTTAAAAAAAAACATATAGGCCTAAAATAGAACAAATGCGACATGTGGTTTGGTATACTATTAATAATTTGCAAACTGAAAACGACATGGAGAAGCCATGTGATCATGGACAAGGACCACCAGAGAATAATAATGCTGTGAATATATAAAGGTCAAAGTTCGTAACTGTCAAAACAACAGCAAGAAAAAAAGAAAGGAAAGGGTGGAAATCACGAGGTGCCAATGCCATATAGATTACAACGTTAACTGCTTTTAAAAAAAGCATGACGATAAACAATAAACCTTTGTTGTTGTAATATAAACAGACCTTTATGAATGGCAAAGCAAATAAAGTGAACGGAAAATGGTTTATTTGGCTAATGTCTGCATGAAGCGCCTCTCTGTGCGTAACAAGATACACCGCGTCAGATCAAGACGCATGAAGATAGCAGGACTAATAACCAACACCTTTTTATTTAATTTTTTTGTTTCTATATACGTCCATCACCGGATGATATATTTTTTGTTCGGCTGCATATGTTTATAATGGGCGAATGGATTTGTTTATATATTTATTCCTATATTTCTTCCATCCCGGTATACAGATACAAAGCAAACGACAAAACGAAACGCCCTCATATTCTGCAGCCAGACGAGTGAGTTATGGGGGCACTTCTGTATATATATATTATATAATAATAATAATATATTCCAATGATACCCGAAAAGAAACCTCCTCTGCTGTTAATTTCCAGCTAAATCACCCCATGTTCCACCAGAGCAGATATGGGCCGCGACGGCTCTCCGTGGCCCTAGGGACCGTGCACCTGTGTGGCTCCATGTGTAACTGCCTCCGCTCAATGGAAAAAATGCTGTGTTTTACCTCACAACTGTATCGCCTACAAGGCCTTAACTCCAACTGCCATCTGTTTCCAATTAGGAGCCCCTCATACGCACACTGTGCTTTGCAGTCAAACCAGTAAAAAAAAGAAAAAGAAGAAGAAAAAAATAAAGGCTGGAGGTCCAGCACTTGTTTTTAGTTTAGGAGGAAAACAATCCCTCCGTATAGACTATATAGCTTCTTCTCTCTCAATGTCCCATTATATGTCAGTGTTAAATTAAAATTACCGTGATCAAATAGCCTTTTTCTTTTATTTTTCTTGACATTGTAACATCGGATCAGAAATGCTGGCCTCCAGGGCTAAGCATATCAATGATTGGAATACACCAAGTAAGTTAAACATTTGCAGCTATAGGCCTACATTTATACAAATTTTATTTTATTTTATTTTCTATTTTAAGTGTTTGGAAAACACGCCTTAAAAACGGAAATGCCCTTCAGACCATATTTTATTATGACCAATACATTAAAGGAGGACCGAATACATTGAAACGTGCGCCCAGCGTTTCTCAAAGTGGGGTCCGGGGACCCACAGGGGTCCTTGAGTATATAGCGTTCAAGAGGGTTCCCGACCAAATTAGTTGATATCAGTTTAACCACCTTAACATAGGCCATTAGGCCCTATATCGTGTGTAGACCTACTTTTAAAAAATCTTGATAAAATGTGAACATTTTGAATATTTGTAATGTTTTTAACAAATCGGGAGGTTCCTGCGTGGTACAATTAGGCAATTTTCCAGATAGCGGTCCGCGGCCAAATAAATATATAGCAAATAGACATACTAATTTGGAGGTCCTTTTTCCTTGACATGAATCAAGTTTGGGAACTTTGGGAAGCACGGTGCATGATGTAGGGATTGTAGGCCTTTCTGCGGTGGAATAATGGGCCAGTGTGATTTCAGAGCGAAGGGAAACGGCCGTGCCCGACGACCTACGGATAACCCGAAAACCTTGGCACGAAAACCCTCAAAGCAACAGAAGTTCTACACAAAACCTACTTCTCTGCACTCTGCTCCAGAGTGTGACGCTGATGGCTTCTAATTATAGCACCTTTTTAGCACCGTGGACTTGAATGTCCCAATTATATGAACCAGACATAGTGATCTTTTTTGTACAGCGGAGATATAAGGCCTACTATTTTCGATGGTGTCGTATCGTATATATACACCCACTGGCACCCAGACTTGAATACGTGAACAATTTTCACTAGTCACTATAGTCACGTCACAGCTGGTGTCATGCTTATGCTGTGTTCACACGGGCAGACGCAATGACGCAGTCTACCATTCATTGTCAATGGAAGCCAGCGACATGACGATCCAAAACGCAATGATGCATGCTCCAAATGATCCTCCCATTTGTCTTTGCGCATGTGAACGCATCATTAACGCCATACCGCGAAATATATAGGCCTCTCTCTCTATATATATATATATATAATTACTATTTGTATTTGCACGTGACCCTTTGCAACGTTATTCAAGTGAGAAATGTGATAGTCATATATTCTGCTGCATTGCGAGATGCACTCGATGATTTAGGTCAAATGTTAGGGGCTTTATACTAACTACGATTATTATGTGTATATGCCTCCTTTCTGCAGAGAAGGGGTCAAGGGATTAAGGGAATGAAAAGTAACAACAAACCCTGTTGGACTTAATTTGGACATAGTGTATAATTATATAAGGCTATATGGGCTCAAATTCATCAGGTATAGCCTAAACTGTTATAGTTTAAAAGGCCAAATGATGGATGAATTGCATAATCGGAACAGTCAAACGCCACATCACTTTATGACCATGCATGCTTTAAAAAAAACAAAAGAAAAAAACATTCGAAATATTCGTGAAAGTAACGGCGCAAAAGCAAATTCCGTATATGTTGTTTATTATATATCTACTGGACGATGAATAAATAAATACATTTCGTAATCCAATTAATTAATGTATATAGCCTATATAGTTGAATAGACCTTAGACGCCTCCAGTTGTTCCCTGCTATAGAGAGAGAGGGCTCAAAGTGAACAAACTTGAACTCTGTCTGCAGCGGCACATGTCACATGATAGGACCAGGACGGGACAACTTCAAAGCTTCGCGGCTACTGCTATTTGAGCCACAGTAGCAGTTGTCTGTGTCTTTCGCGGGTCTCATCTCATTTTATGGTGTATAAAAGGAGGCCACGGACGGACTGCAGCTATTAAAACATCAACAGAGAGGACGACAGAACTACTGCATGGTTTTACATGTCAGACCCAGGCAATCAGCAACGTGAGGAATGTTATAATATTTCATATGGTCAGTGGGACAAAGTTCGTTTCTTGCATAAAACGACTAAAAATAATATATATATATATATATAATTATATATACAGTACATATTTCACTTTATGATTTTCAGAACAAAAAAAATACAATTTATAGGTATACTGTATCACAAAGTTCTGACTTCCTTCTGCTTTGTAATTAAAATGTTTTCTCTTAATTTCTTTCCTCCTGCATGCATGCCATTTACAAGTCCCCCCTTTCTCAAAGTATCATCTTCATAATATACCGGCGGTATATACAATTATAAGTCACGTCTGATTATCACAATCACAGTGTTAATTAATTTTCAGTATTAATATTGTACATTAAATGCTATAGCAAAATCCAGGCGATATTTATAACTCATGGAATATAACATGTGTGGGTAAAAAAACAAAATTGTGTCATGGAGCATATATATACATACAGGACACTGGTTCTCAAAGTGGGTCCCATGAGTCCTTGGGGGGGGGGGGGGTCCCCAGCTTAATCAGTTTTAACCATGTATACTTTAACCATATTTTATATACTGAAAAGAGCTGATCTATAAAAACTCACTGTGATGGGCTTAGATCTGCTATTGTCACCAAAAAAAAGATCTTGAAGAATTGTGGAGAAAGAAAACTGGAATAATATGCTTTTGGATTTTTTTTACAACAACATAAATCTTACAGGGATCACTGACTGGCACAATATATTTTCAAATGGGGGTGTGCAAATACATATTAACATATATACTCCTATAAACACTCACAAGATAAGGATGCAACACACACACACACACACACACACACACACACACACACACACACACACACACACACACACACACACACACACACACACACACACACACACACACACACCTCCTTGTTATCTCCAGACCTTTCCCTGGTATTCCTCACACCTTCTAACTCGGGGCGGATGTCATCAGAAGTGATAGAGGAGACAGCCATGGAAGTGACCCCCCCCCCCCCCATCATCATCATTGTTTTCCAAACAGTGGGTCGGGACCCATCTGTGGGTCGTGGACACACTGTCATGGGTCCCCTAATAGTTCTTGTTTCATACATTCATTGTTTTTAATTATAATTTAAAAACATTTTCAAAAAACATTCCCAAGGGGCGCCCGCTGGTCAAGCAGTCCTTGACCACTATACATATAGGCTTTGGCCTGACAGCGCGTCGCGCGTGCGAGTCCCGTTCATGACGACCTTTGCTGCATATGTCTCTCTCTCTCTTTGTCTCTCCTGTCTATCTTCACTTGATACTATCAATAATGGGAGAAAAGCCAAAAACATTCCCAATAAAGCAAAACCTTTCACAAATTAATAACAAAATCCATGGTGATTCTTTCAGTGATGTCATGAAGAAACGAAAGGAAAAATCTAAGAAACGTTTGGGAAGCGTCTGGTATAGATACGTACGTATTACGTATACATAAGTATAAGAATGACTGTAGAATCTTTCAAAAAGTAGCTGATGTTTCACTTTTTGATGGGTTCTTATCATAATATTATTTATTCCGCATTACTTTATCAAAATGTTATGCGTACCATTAGTCTACTATGCTCCATTATTATTACTATATGTAGCCTATATACCGTTATTACTTTTCCTGATTGTTTTTATGTATTTTCTATTGTGCAGCAATCTACATTGACACGTTGTGAGATTGTAGACTGGCCATTTGAACTATTGTTCTGGAAAATATTTAAAAAAAGGCAAAGAAGTTTAGGGATAAGCGGTTTAGCGGTGACGAAAATGGAGCCCCTCGTGTTTATGAAAAGTGCCATATAAATAAATTGGATTGGAAATTAAAGTTGCTCTGTCAAATTTGTATAATGGAGCACTTGCTTTTAAAAATATAGGCCTATTCAAATCAAATGTACACGCACGCTTTAAAACTACCTTACTAAATACTTACACCACCAAATGTCCACCAAAATATAAAAAATATATAGTGAAAATAGCTGATTGAAAAGCTAACAGCAGCGATATGATGCAGCTTTTGTAGATCAGCTATTCCTAAAAATGTAGTAGTCAAAAGTACAACATTTGTTTTTGAAGTACAGACACTCCAAAAATGTACTTAAGTACAACAATAGTCAAGTAAATGCACTTTATAACTGTCAACCACCGGTAGAATGCAGGGGAGAGAGAGAGAGAGAGAGCACTGCACAGTGTGAGGGAGAGACAGTGATGAATAGGGCCTGCATAGTAAACAACCATCTTTCCTTAAGACAGACACAATAATATGTTGTACAACAGTGGTTTCTGGAAGAAGAGGAGGTGGGCCCAATGTGAACCAAACAAACATGGACTCTGATTGAACAGTGACGGGTGCTGTGTGTACGTGTGCATGTGCGTGCATGCGGGGGGGGGGGGGGGGGGGGGTTATGTATGTGTGTGTGTGTGTGTGTGTGTGTGTGTGTGGGGGGTTACGGGTGGGATGCACTCCATCAATCCATTGCAAAAGTCAGCCTGCACCGCCACGAGGAATGATGAAAATCATTGTTTGTTTGTGTGTCTGTGCGTGCGCGTGCATGCATGTGTGCGTGCGTGCTGCGTATGTGTGGGATGTCGTGTTTGTGGTGGTATATATAGGATGCTTGTGTATAGGATTGTGTTGCTCTTGTGTCTGTGGCCGTGCAGAGCTAGCAGGTCCATTGGGACCGCTGGAACTATAAGCGAGACCACCAGAAGTGCAGCGGCGGAGTCGGACCTCCCTCTCTGTCTCTGTCTCGTGCAGTGCTCCCTTTTGGCTGGATCACGTCCCCCTCAGCGCCGTGTTGCCTTTATACGCAGCGCTAAGTGTTCCAGTCTGCCAAATCATGTGCTCTCCGGTGCATTCAGACGTCTGTTATATATAGGGAGTCGTCAGAGTTCACGAGAGCAAGCGGTGTAGTAATAGGTGTAATTCACTAAATGATGCAATGCAACGGTCATTTTCAACTCTGCATGGAGAAAACTAAACAACATGAACCAGTTCATGTTAACCACTTTATAATGCCGGTGTCCCTTTTTTTTGGCCATTGAGTAAGTACCCATTATTGCACTTATATATGTCCCATTTCACATGTTTTCAAACATGTAAATCTTTTGAAAACAGCCGATCTACAAGCGATCGTCTATTTTCAAATGTCCCAAATGTATATAGGGCTGAAGTGTTTAATGTATGTTTTGTAATAATAAACAAAATCTACAAAGTAACTAGTAACTACAGTTTTGTTTGTTGTTGAGCAAAGTACAATATTTGACTCTGATATGTATAGTGGAGTACAAGTGAAAAGTTTAGAAAATTGGAAATACTCCAGTAAAGTAAAAGTATATAGAACAAAGCGGAGATCCAGGCATACTTAATGTTAAAAAGGAGGACAACTTTATTCAACGGACATGTTTCGACCTATACGGTCTTCATCAGGGCAAGTAAAAGTATACCTCAAAATTGTATACTTAGTTACTTTCCACCACTGTCATTAACCAATAAGGACAGGTCTGTGTGTGTGTGTGTGTGCGCGCATGTGTATCAGAGATGATGATGATGATGATGATGATGATGCAAGAGAACAAGAGAGAGAGAGAGAGGGAGAGAGAGACCATGGAGACTAAGGCCCCATTTACACTGGCAGCCAAATCCAGCCTATAGTGAATCAGATCTGTGCCACATCCAGATTTGAATCCGATTTGTTTAAATAAGTCTAAACACAAACAAGTCACATGGAAACCGGACTCACATCTGATTTCAGGAGATCTGTCTCGACCTGATCTAAATGGGATTCCATGACTCGTTTGCGTTTAGATTTATTTAAACAAATACAATTCCAATCTGCACAGATCTGATTCAAGGCTGGATTTGGCGGCCAGTCTGAGCACACAACAGATCTGTGACAGATCCTGATCTGGATCACATGCAAATGCAGTGTGAACGGTCCGGCCAAATTAATTAGATTTGAGAAATGAATCAGATTCGAATGGGATTTGACTGGATGTGACTGCAATCTAAATGGGGCAAGGAGGAAGCTTTGCTGGAGTGACAGCCTTGCACTCATGAATGCTCCGTGTTTCCAACCAGATTATGATCAGTTCTTGCAACTGGAATGGCAGGAAGCAGGGATTTACCTGCTGAAGCTGGGAGGTTTACACGCACGCACGCACGCACGCACGCACTGATTCCTGCTGGAATTCAGGTGCGAGGTAAAACACAAACTCAAACCCGGTTAAAAGAATAACATTCATTAAAAACACAACAATTAGAACATTCTACTGGCTACGGTGGTTCTCAAAGAAGGGTCCGGGACCCACCAGGGGTCCTTGGGGCGGTTCCAGGGGGTCCTAAATTGGTTGATACAGCATTAAAATCAGTTTAATCACTTTAACACAATTCTATGGTATAGGGCTATTCGACAATAGCTGATCGACAAGCTCACAACCCGTTGCGTTGTGAGCTTGTAGATCTGCTATTTTCGTAAAAGTTATAAAATCTTGAAGAATTTTGGAAAAATCCTTCAAGTGGGGGTCCCTGGCCAAATACATACAAATGTTGGGGGTCCTTCACATGGAACAGTTTGCGAGCCAGTGACCAGAGAACATGCACTGAAGCAATATGTTTGATAGAACTCAACAGGAATTATGACCAGATGGTACTGCATGAATTAAATCATCATGTGGACCCGCTTCACGATGTAGCGCTAACCTCAAGTGGATACAGATCCTGTTGTAGTCTTATATAATACCGTGGAAATACTGGGAAAAATAAGAAACACTGGGAAAAATAAGAATAATAAGCTAAATGCAATAAAACGGAAACGTCTTACCTTCCTTCTTGAAAAGTGTGTGATTCCCTGTGCGCACACACATCACACACACACACACACACACACACACACACACACACACACACACACACACACACACACACACACACACACACACACACACACACACACACACACACACACACACACACACACACACAGCAAAATCCCTTTGTCAACTTATCACTTTCTTATAAACACACACAAACAAGCACAAACGCATGGCCACGCACACACACACACACACACACACACACACACACACACACGCACACGCGCACACACGCACACACGCACACACACACACTAAAGCGTGGGAAACGGCAGTTTTCAAAGAAGATTCAAGATGAGTCTCAAGTGTCGCCTGTCAGAGCCAGTGTCAGTGGACAATGTGACCTTTGACCCCTGCGGCGCTCTTCCTCCGGCATGGCGGTGCGTTTCAGCACCTTGTTGTTTGTCTTCCATGCCAGTTAACTCGTTCTCTCAGAGTCCTCCTTTCATACGTTTAGCATGCCTGGTTGCATGGTTGGTAATGGCTGGGCTCCCAAAAAGCACGCACAGGAAAGGGAGATATACTGTAGTTCAAAGTGGGATTATTACGCGGCAAATCCGGCAATATAAACCGAAACATTTTTATGAGAAGAAAGAAGGCAAAAGTTAATGCAGGGTCTTCACATTGTCTTGTTGTGTTTTTGTTGGCAAAGATGCATAGATATCAAGAATACTGAATACTGATAAGCTCGTGATTGCTCTAAGATAATATAACACGTGTTTCTTATACTGACATTTGTTTTAACTTCCAAAACGTGAAGTGGCAATTATTAAAATGCCCGTATACCTTTTGACATTCCCTCCCCGTTTTCAACCCCCCACAACAACAGCTAGCCTATAAGCTAGCTGGTATAGCTTGCTAGAGGTAATGGCAGCAGGCCCATGCCACTTCTCTATACAGACATAACCTCGCCTCACCAGGCTTTCCACCACCTCGGAGGAAAGCCTGTTCTCTGTTTCAAAAGTCCGTATGATCCGGTCGGGAGCGGATGATATCGTTACGATGTTTCTCAATAAAAGCTCTCGTAGCCTGTAGCTTTTAATGAGAAAAATCGGGGGGGAAAGGAAGTTGCCGCCCCGTTGTTCCTGCCTGTCGACTACAAAACAATACTACAACATGACGTAATGATATCATCTGCTCCCGAAAGGATCATATACCCTAAATGAAATGGTGCCCAGGCTACTATAGAATGAGTACAGACACACTGTCAAATGTTAATTTAACTCTGAGAGTGTCCAAACGGCACCAAATGGACCATTGGTTGTATTTCACACAATGTCAAGAGTTACTGTCAACTGTGTTGTATTCATCCCTGGTGGCTTCTATGAGTAACGTTTATCATTCGATGGAAAAATGAATCGGTCTTTCAGTGGATTATGTTTGAAACGGCGCCAGCACTGTTTGAAGAAAAGGAAGGAGAAAAAAAAGAAAAGAACGAAAGAACGCATATAGTCTGAAGCTTTCAGAAGTTCTACTGGGCTGTTTGGTTTTGGGCAAATAGCCCATCTGACAAAGTCTTCATAAAACCTCAAGTATTACATTTGTTTTTTTGCAATATGCTCAGCAGAGACAGCAGCACGCCGCTTTGATGAGGCCAGACACAACATGTACTGCACACACCAAAGTAAACAACAAAACAAAAACAACAATAATAAGACGAAGATGATTTCACAAAGAGGTATACGAACCCAAACAGACGTTTGTTGTACAATCCAGGCCTCACAGCTTGGGGGGGGGGGAGGAGCTGGTGGTGCTGGTAATGGTGGTGGTGGAGGAGAGGATGCAGGGGTTCACAGACCAGTTAAAGCAAATACATACAATATGACTGCAGATCCTCAAGGATTTCTATGAGGTGTGCAGGTGTGAGGTCTTCCCCGTCTGGTTGGGCGGGGGCGAGAGACATCCAGATGGTGTTTGTGTGTGCGACGGCGAGCGAGCCAGCTAGCGCTACAAGCGGCGGCGGCCTCCTCTCACACAGATCAGTGCCTCAGTATCTCCGTTCCATCTACCAAGCTCCTCCAGGCTCGTGTAAACATCCCCCCAGTCAGTCCGCTACACGGAACCTCTGATGTTTTGGCCATTGTATTTACAGAGAGAAGTGCAGGGCAAATATACGTGAACCTCAGGACAAAGACGAGGCGGGGCGGGACAATAAAGAGGCTTGCGGCGGCGGGGGCATTGGGGGTATTGGCTTGAAGCGCCGCTGAGAAACGAGATGCATGAATCCCACGATGATATAGGCATTCTAAATCAAACGTTTCTTTTTTTTGGCTGACGACGCGACCCTACGTTTTAGGGCCGGGTCGGGGCCTAAAATCTATGCTAATTAGTTGCTAAATCTATGCTAATTAGCAGTTAAGGGCCTAGTTAGGGCCGGGCCTTAAATTCCAGGCCCATTGAGAACTCTAATGTTGAGGCCACTTTGTTTGACTGAGGATTGAGGCCGGAGGATGCAAGGCTAAAAAAACCCCCAAAACATATAACCACCCAATTACTACAGTACATATTATCATCACATAATTATCTGATGCACGGCCGATGGGGATCGGATGTTCCTACAGGGCTGGACAACGTGGCTGAACCCCGTGGAGCATAATGGGATTGTCATGACCCCCTTAGTTCACACGCTGTGCTCTGCCCATGTAGTCCCCCTCGGTAGGAAAGATATTCAATTACACTCAATTACGTCCAGCATGTACAAGGAATGATCCAGAGGCACATGTGGAAACAAACAGTGAGTTCATCAAAAGTTGAAAACAACAGCCAAGAAAAATAGCTAAAACGACTATATGTAACAGAGCAAATGGACTGGTATAGCATTCCGTTACAGAAATCAGGGCTTTTGTCTCGGATTTACAGACAAAAAACATGAGCCAAATCAAACCAAAACAACGTAGAAAAAGCTACAACTCCGAGATCAAAGCACTTAGTTCCTCCTTTTCCTCCCCCTTCTTTATTTTCAACCTTCTGTTTTTCAGACGCAGAGTGGAGAAAACCCCCCCGCGTGGACATCAAAGCGAGAGACAGAGAAAGTCATTTAGCCTTATCTTAATTGGGCTCCAATTTCAATAATGATCTTACACATAGGGACCGGAGAGGAGAGAAGCTGCTGCAGGCAGAGAGAGAGAGAGAGAGAGAGAGGGTGATGCCTGATGTACATATATGTGTCGCACGCCCCCCCCCCCCCCCCCCCCCTCCAAACAGCAGCTCTACAAGCTCATTAATGCGCTTGTAATGCTTGCAGCTCTGCTACAAAGATCTGCCCACGAGAGTCCGTTCTTCCCGCGGCCCTATAGGCTGCACTCCACTCCGCTCCACTGCTGTCTAATCTCAGCCCCAGACATGTCGCTATGGGCCTGTGATTAATGATGACCTAATGTTTTGTTTACTAACAGGCGAGTGGATTGCATAGGGCATGCCGTGTGGGGGGGGGGGGGGGGGGGGGGGGGGGGGGGACGACATGAAAGAAAGCTGCTGTGTCTGTGACCGGGCGCTCGCAAAGGGTTTGCCGTTCCAACCAGAGCGCAGAGATAAACAGCTCTGCACTTCGACCACCTGGCACAGAACCGCACACTGCAAAAAAACTATAACAACAACAGCAACAAAACTCCAAGCTGCGTGAGTGATTTGACATGTGTGTGTGTGTGTGTGTGTGAGAGGCCCATCCATCAACAATGCACAGGTCACACACGTTATTTGAGCTTGGGAACAACACGCATTGACCCTCTTGTTCACGCACTCTCTTAATAATTAGCTCGTCCCTCGCGCATACGAGCCGAGCAAACATGTGGGGTCTGACGAGTGCCTGACAATAAAGGGTCAAGAGTCCAGTGCGTCGGTCCACTTTAAAACGTCACGAACCCCGCTTCTGTCTGTGGTTGTTCTGGCATTTAGCAGAGCAATTGAGAGGGACTGAGGCAGCCAGTCCTTGTTGTTGCATACAGGAAACGCTGCTACCGCTAATGAAAATAAACCCAGCGTTGACTTCAAGGAGGGCTCCGAGCGTGTGATCGGGATCGTGAAGTCGGGGGGGTTTCATTCCGAGTGCCTCGATCGGTGTGACGGAAGGGCCTTTTTATTGGTTTTCCATTCTTGGAAAAGAAAAAGAAAAAGAAAGAAAGAAAAAATCCAATCTTGACATGTTTGTCATCTCAAATCCTTCCCTTTTCCTCCCCTGAATGTTGACAATACTTTGCCCCATGCCTCAGCACCACTCCCCCGCCGCATCAGAACACACAAAAGCAACTGTCAAAGATCCTTTTCCTTGTTGCTTGTGAAAGGACGGCTATTTTGGAACGACGGGTGTGTTTGGGAGGGTATATGGGCGAGCCCACGGAGAGGCAGACAGACAGACAGAGCCCTCATCTCAGCCAGCTGTAGAGAGGTGCAGGGCGGCTGCGTTTCATGACCTCACCTTCAGGACTCTGATGCGGGCAGTGTAACAGGGCTGTGCTCTCCTGTGTAGCTTCATCCGCTCGCTGTGAAGTGTCTGAATAAAAGCCCCCAGCTCAAATTTGTACAGCATTAAAATACCTACTAGTTTCCTGGCCAGTTGTCTTGTGAACATTACTATACACGATTTACATGTTCTAACCGGTAGTGGGGGGGGGGGGGGGGGGGGTGTTTGAATTAATTTTGTCACTGGTCATTCAGTAAAACCTCTGTGATGATTCCATTTGAAACTCAGAGAGGTCAATTGTAACCAAATGGAAATCTTTCGTACTTTTCAGAGTTGAATGAACACTCAGGATTTCTCTGTGCACAACAAGCAGCAACAATAGTAGGCGGAGGAGGAGGAGGGCTTTGACGTGAGGAAACTCAGTGTGCTAGCTGGGGATCTCCAGAAAGCCCTTTCTAAGCTTTCCAGTCTCTGCCTTTTTCCTAGTTAGTCATTCTCTCTCCCTGCTGCTGATTAATATACCGGTGCCATTATGTGGGAGCTGACCTTAAATGGTCTCAGTGTCAAGTAGAAATGTTTTGGAATTGGAAATATAGCCTGTCCTTTTGACCGCAAGACAGCTGAGCGGTTTTCACCACGTGTCAAGGATTGTTATGAAAAATATAATCGTCAAATGATTCAAACAGGGGATGAGAGCTGTGCAATGTGGCCCCATAAGGTATCACGTCAAATCTCTGCCCAAGGAGTGCTAGAAGCTACAAAGTCTGGATCCATACGAGTCGGAATTTATGATCACTGTAGGTATTTATATCGGACGTTACCGATACGTTCGAACTCATAATATACCTTTATTGAAAGGATAAGCCCCTTGAGATGTCGCATCTCATTTTAGAGGGGGTCCTCAACATAGAAGCCACCAGAGATGAATCCAACAAACAATTGTGACTCTGAGTGTGTCCAAATGTCCAAATGACGCATGGACACTCTCAGAGTTAAATGAATGAGGCCCTATCTCATACCCTGGGGATGTCACATGCATGAAAGTATCACTCCACCTCCTCCTCGCCATTCAAAATCCAAAGTGAAAATTCAATCTGATAGGCATTTCCTCCTTCTGCAACTAGAGCAAGCGACTGCTACATTCTGATCTTATCGCTATAGCAACAATCTTACGTCTTGTCGTGTCCAAACAGGGAGAGACACACTCATAATGAATGTTCTATGTTTGGCCCCTAGACTCCCTCGTACACTACTACATGCATAATGCGCATACTGAAATATGGCGTGTGTATTACTCACGGGGCAAAAATGCTTGATGCACAACAAAATCGGCCTCCCCTCTCATACGCTCAGAATGGCTGTTGGCTGTTTGTCAACTAAAAGAGCAGAGAGAAACAGCCCTCTTATAATTACAAACTTATTTATACGTAAAATCTTGCGATGGTGTCCCACGGTGAAAATAGGTGCGATGCATTGCGAGCTTATAGATCTGCTATTTTTGTCGCATGACACCTTCGTACCAGTTAAGTAAAGTTGCCGTCAGTGTTTTACTGTTTGGAGGAGGCATGAAGATTCATGTATGTATATACGTATTGGCCCGGTTTGTGACACAAAAAAATCTTGTAAGATTTTGGAATAAATACATGATTCCAGATTTTGCCTTTTAGTTTTTTCAGTTACAGATATCGTGATATAGCGTTGACGAAATCTCTTGCAATATATCGAATAGCGTGACATTATCAGTATCGAGGGCCTAATATCGCCACAGATATGGTATCGTCAGGTATACCCATATCGTCCCACTCCTACTTCGTATACGGTACGACGGATCTTAACCCATTCTGGGCGGGGAACCCCTTTTGATGTTTATAGCATTATGTTATACTTTAGCCATTGAAAAATAGCAGATCTACAAGCTCATAGCGCGGCACCGAGTGCTAAAATCGAAGAACGACTGACATAGAAACATAGCTTTTTTCAGAAAACTGTCAGGATGTAGAAGACATTTTTTAGAATCTGATCTCAGGTCAGAATGCATGGGTTAAGTTGGTGCACTGGCTTTTCTTGCTCTTACTCAATGCTCCCATAATCCGCCCACCACCCAACCACCCAACCAACCAACCAACCAACCAACCGCTGCTGCTTATTCGCATATTCTCTGCTGGCCTGGCCGTGCCGGCCGGCGGGCGGTGACAGACGGGCAGCGATAAGAGCAGCCGAGGCGAGCTGCGAGTTCTGTCTGAGTCTGCACAGGAAGCAGCAAGTGAATCAGTGTTGTTGTCCGTCAGCAGGGCTCTCTGTAGAATGCCGTCACTGCAGAGGACAGAACAATGGCCACACATCAGGCTCTCCCTCTCTCTCTCTCTCCCCCTCTCTCTCTCTCTCTCTCTAGCATCGCCGGGGAAACTTTATAGTCAGCCTGCAATCTGCACCGCTATAGGACCCACGGAGGAGATAAAGAAGCACAAAAGCACAAAAATGAGAGAGGATAAAGTTTATAAAAAAGAAGAAGAGAGACACATGCGCGCACACACGCACACACTGTACAGAAACATAAACAGTGTTGCACACGCATGCACTCAAGCACATATACACACTTGCACACGAGCCGAGAATATTAAAAAACACTCAAACTCGCACACACGCACGCACACACACACACACACACACACACACACACACACACACACACACACACACACACACACACACACACACACACACACACACACACACACACACACACACACACACACACACACACACACACACACACACACACACACACACACACACACACACACGCTTCACCGCTGAGGTGTCTGCAAAGTAATGAATTGCTTATGGAGATGACCAGCCCACCAGACATGAGAGGGCTGGACAATTCACTACATTGGGTTAAGTTGCAATTAACACTGACGAAAACTAAATGGAAACTAAATGAAAACTAAGCGATGGTGACTAAAACTATGACTTAATATACTGTCGATTTTGTCAACAAACTAGACTAAAATATTAGGAAGGGACTAGTGGACAAGAGATCCAGTGTAAGTCATTTTACACTTGGTTGCATGCTGAAAATAGCCTGTAAGTGTAAAATCAGCCATTACGACGGCATCAAGGCCCGCCAAAATACATTTTAGTCGACTAAATCAACTGTAGATTTAGTCGACTAAAACTAGACTAAACACTAAAACATTCCAGGTGGACTAAAATGTGACTAAATGAAAACGTTTCAAGAAGAGACTATATGACTAAAACCGGTGCCCGGCGTGCCCTATACGTCGGTGCCCGTTGCACATTCCTGCAATGACTTTTATTACACGCCAGGAAACCAAAGTCTAATCAACCAATTGCAGAGTGAGCGTTAGACACGTTGTGAAAACAAACACAACATAGGATGCTTGTTGACTTAATGTCATTGCGTACATTATTGTCGGGGGGGGAAGCATTCGGGACGGCCAACGAAAATACATTCCGCCCCCCACATTCCACACGCGCTGAGGGACAAATCAGGAGCACAGCAAATAAAGAACCGACGGTGCACTTGTGGCAGAGGCTCCGGGCCGATATGATGATAGATCTAACAGCTTCTGTTGAGCAATATATGGATGCTTGTTTCTGAAACTCAATGCAGGCTGGGATGGCTTTTTTTCCTCTCCACCAGCTATAGTAGACCACAGTACCCTGACCAAGTCGAGACTGTTTTCTCAGGTAGCAGGTACAACTAC